>NC_081826.1:16392272-16695303 GCF_030867095.1 Alligator mississippiensis
CTTTTAGCTGTTCATTCCCTTGCGTTTCATTTCTGGCCTTTTGAAACTGCTACAACATGCTGGAAAACAGGGGTGATGATGATATCAAATTATTGGAGTGAAATTTGGATTCGGGTACGTGGGCCGCAGCTTCCCGAGGAGTAGGCTGTACATCTGTGTGAAGCGAATTTCTAAAATGAGTCAGTTAGTTCAAACCTCTGTTTTAACCTTCTCTCACCTCGGAGCCTTTCTGAGGCCGTATATAACCTAGTTTTGCTTTTAGTGTCCCAATTTCTCAGGCTGTCCTTGCTGCAGATGCTCTTGAAATAATCCCGTGTTTTTTTTAATATTAAAATCCTCATTCTTATAGGATCCTACTATTCAAGAGGTTGGAAGTTGAGGGTATCTAAGTTCTTACAGGCCTCAGGCCATACATTTAACATGTATTTGGCTTCTGCTCCCCTTATTTCCTTTGTTCTGATGAAGGCTGTGTTAAATTGTGCTGCACTTCTAGCAACGAAAATGTTGTTTTGAGTCAGTACAACCTGCTGTGTAAAAGCGCTGCAGTGTCTCTCCCTGTGGTGTGTGATTTACAAGCTCTCCCGTATTTGCCAAATGCTTCCTGCCTAGGAAAGGGAGGCTGTAAAACCTACTGGTTAGGATGGAGGACTAGAAATCAGGACTCCGGGGTTTCTTTCCTGGATCTTATTGAATTAGCTGCTATTTCATCCAGAATTTGAAATTTGATTTAACCTACTTCCCAGCCCTGCGCTCAAACCACTAGGCTGCAGTCTCTCTATTTCAGGAATAATATAGATGCTACTGATAGTCTCTTCCATGAAAATCTAATCTGTGACCTAATTTGCTGCGATACCATGAAGAAGCTGTCATCGAGAATTACTATAACCCCCGAGTCTAACATAGCCTGCCTTCCAAGCCTGTTTCCATTGCAGTAACTTCACTGGGTGCAGTGTTTCTTCAAGGACGTCTCTGGGTATCCTCCTCTGCCAGATTTGGGGGCTGCTCTACAAACTGCTCTGATCACTGTGGCCAGAATGTGTAAAACTACTTTCACGGCTGTTTCTTTCAAATGCAAAGAGGCACTGTTAATAATAGAACTAAAAATTAACCCCGCTTTCCAGCGTTTCCCTGAGGCAGGTCTTTGTATGTCTCTCTCGTGTTAGAAAATATTAAAATAAAATAAGAGCGTGGAACTAGACCCTATTTTCTGTCTATGGTATAGATACAATTATCACCTTAGAGCAGGGGTGCTCAACTCCCATCCCACAGGGCACATAGAGATGCAGAGCCTGTGGGGCTCCCCATGGGTTCAAACATCTGGCAGCAGAGAAGCCATGGCAGTGTTAATCCAGACCTATGGGGAACCCTGTGGGCTCCCCTAGGGTGCCACTGCCCTAGAGCCTAAGGCAGGGGTAGGCAATGTTTTTTGGCTGGAGTGCCAAAAAACCCCACAGTGTCTACCTTGAAAGGTGCTGGAGTGCTCGGAGCCCAGAGCAGCTGTTTGCAGTCTCCCTGCTGCAGCCGGCCCGCGGCAGAGCTTGCAGCCTCTCAGCTGCCTGCTGGGAGCAGCCTGGGCTCCATGGCTGGCAGCAGCTGCTTAGAGCCTGGGCTGGTGGTGGTGTGCCGAGCAAAACAGCCTTGCGTGCCGTGCTCGGCACACGTGCCGGGGGTTGCTAACCCCTGGTCTAAGGGCTACTAATGTGCTAATGTGTTGACTGTATTGTTCATGTACCTTGTCTGCAGCAGGAAAATGCAGTGGACTGAATGAATCCTTTACCCACAGCAGCAAGCAGTTAATGACGGTAGGCATCCCATTGATCTTAGCTGGAGGACTTTGGTGCATAATGGCTCACCAAGTGCAAGTTAGGGTTTCATAGACCCTTCTGGCTGTCAACTTGGGCAGCATCTCTTTAAAGAACAAAAAAACACCCATCGGTTTTGTCAGCCCATACTGAACCTTACACCTGCAAACCCTGTTGAGTCAAGGCACTGCAAAACAAGTTGGATAAAGAAGGTTTTTAGTGACTAGAAATGCTATCAAGTCCTGCTCCGAGTTCCTAGCGCTGCCATGTCCCAGGGTCAGAAATCTCAATGGAGGAACTACGACTCTATCAAAAATTGACAGCAGAGCTGAGTTTCCTGTTTGACTGTTCTAGAAATAACAGTTCCTCTTTTTTTTTTCCCCCCTCATCTTACTTTAGTGCTCGAGTTAAAACAACTAACTCATGGGGTGGGGGAGCCCATCATGCCGAGCAACGGTATCCATATTTAGGGTGCGGAGAGACAAAATAATACTGAGTGAAGGAGAGGGAGGAAGGAGGGGCACCGCGCGCCAGCTGAGCTGCAGTAGCTGGTTTGCATGTTTTTGCGGTAAGTGAAATCTAAACGGGGGCAGTTCACTTCTGAATGAAACAGCTGCTCGGTTACCACAATCTCACTTCTGCTGACCTTGGGACAGAGCAGGCACGACGGGTGCCCGTACACAAGCAGCGAGGTTGCTCTAACAGGCTGCACTTCCAGCACGTCGGAGCAGATGCGATTAATCGTGGAGTGGGGTCGTTACCGTGCTCCAGCAGCGTCTCGTGTATCGGTGTCTCTGCTCTGAAACATGGTGGCAGGGGTGCTTTAACTAAAGCTCGTCAAAGCGCCCCCGCCGTCATTTTTCAGCACGGGGATGCTGATACGTCAGACGCTAATTAAAGCGCCCAGAGCATGTGTATAAACACCCCAAAGTATGACATGAAAGCCAATGACCACCTCTGTATAATTTGCTTATCTACCCACACCTTTAGTTAGAGACTGATAATAGTTCGTGTGGATGTTAAGGGGCTCACCGTTAATGCCTTAACACCTAGAATCCAGCAACATATATATATTTGGAGAAGGATGTCCAGGCCACGGGTTGTCTAGCTTTATCTCCCTCCACTTTTTTTCTTCATGGGAGGTCATTCCCCCTCCTCCTTTCAGACACGTACCTCCATCCCTCTTTTTATCTCACCCCAGCCCCCACGGCTTCTCACATCCCTCCATCTGGGATCTGACCTTAACTCCCTTTGGGTTCCCACTATCGCTCCCTTAGCTCTCACAGAAGAATCGGGAGCCGTGGCCAGACCCCAAGCTCTGGGCAGAGCTCTACAGCTAAACCCGCCGACTGCCTGTAGTAAGAGGCCGCTCGGAGCACAGGGATCCCTCAAGTCGTGTTGACTTGCGTTGCAAAGGGAGCTCCACAAGCTGGACTCCAGGCATTAGCAGCTGCCTGGCAGCGGGTCAAAAACGAGCAAGGACTGGTAATGTAACACAGACCTCACCATCATCGTGGCCATGCAGATAATCTCCAGGTGTGGATGTATGTACAGCCCCAGCCTGCACCTAGGAGTTTTGAGGTCAGCTGGAGATCAAGTTAGACCATGTCTTGTTGCACTTTTAAAAAGTTTATTCCAAGGCCTGGATTTCTGCAGTAAAGTTTGAATGGGTAACCCTTCTCACGTACTGATGTGAGCCAGAGGACTCCATCATTCATGTGCAAATGCAGAGCTTGATGTCACTGCAAGGGAAAACTGCTGGATGAAATGCACTGGAGCCAGAATCCAGCCCCTGCACAGCCGATTCAATAGCCTGCTGGGGTGATAAATTCACTGCAGTCACCAGAGGGGGAATTTCCTTGCTAGAAGAGCAGCGTGGGGCTGTCCTGCTGGCGGCATTGGTTGGAAAGGTCATGCTAATGACTGGTTAAACACCACAGAAGTGTTGGGGTGCAGTCAGCTCTGAGGCTGCCATAATTAGAGCAGTCTCTTGGGTTTATACACATGCTCTTTCTGCTGGGAGCTCCAGCCAGCTTAGAACTGGGGACGTGCAGATGAGGAGGAGGACGGGCTCTCTGTGCACTGCCCCGCCGAGATGCAGTGCCAAAATCCATCCCTCTACCCCCAGACAACGTGTGGCAGAGCTCCCTTTTGCACTCCTATAGAGGCAGAGTCAGTGTAATTGCACCAGTACCGATTGTTATCCCGCATGTCATGAGGTCAGGGTTGACATGTGATGGCCAGGAGCTATGTGGAAAGGCTTCCTCTGCCCAAATAGTGTCATTTCTGTGGATAAATAAGAGAGGAGTGCAGTTGTCACTGTGGTGGGTCTGGAACCGTTCAAGGAAAGAAAATAATGCAAGCAAGCTTATGTACTAAAATCTGCTACCACGAATATAACGGGATCGGGCAGAAGTTGCTTTCCGATGCATGCAGATAACTCGCAGAGGCAGCTTGCTCCTTTTTGGGGCCTGGCCACGTCACAAAATATGATCTATTGTGCATTAGTCGGTTTGTCTAGCATTCTGTACATGAAGTCCGAAGAAATGTTTACTGTAAGGAACAATGCGCTGTCTTGAATAGGCCCATATATCATGAATATCCTCTGGCACACGCCTAGGACAATTTATCAAATTAGGATGTTGGTAGGATTCCCTATGCAGTAATAAGCTCTTCAAATATCTATTTAAGGTTTGGAACGGAGTCTCTCTGCTTCAGTAACTGCCTTGAAATGAGGTTCGTTCCGTGTGGCTTCAAGTTGTAAAACTAGAAGTTGGATTGCAAATTTTGTGAAATTACAAACTTGAAGAATGGAAGGAGAAACAGAGGGTTTTTTTTCCTGGTAGGGGAATAGTTCAGTCCATCTCCAGTTTCTAAGTGTGCTCTGTGTTTTGGTTTTTCCCCTCCTCTGCGTGTGCACGTGTATTTGTGCACCCGTGATTGTAAAATCTTAGCACCCCTAAAATGGTATGTGTTTATTTGTATGGTGGTCAATCCTAAGTCAGGTCATGGCTTTGGGCCCTACTGCGTTAGATGCTGTACAGACACGTACACAGCGGGCTTTTTCCTAGTCTAGTTGTACTGTATAATCAGATCTAGCTGTCCACAGCGGTCTGCATTTTTCTGCTTCTATTCTGAGTAAAGTGCACAGCCGTGGCTGAGGTTGCTAGGTCATGCCTGCTTCACTGTTGGGCTCCTGCAGTCTCATGCAAACAGTATAGTTGTCAACACTATTTTTCTTCACAATCTCTCCTTCAGGCAGTTCTAAGGGATGCAGGGGAGGGAGGAGATAGGGAGGAGAAAGACCTTGCTCAAGCTAGCATGTCCCACCCACATAATGGGACTGATTCTGTGACTCTTTGATATGCTTTGATCTCGTAGGGGTTTTGAATCGAGTGCTCCAGGACTGCCGGGTCCCACCCCATGTCCAAGCTTTTGGAGAACGTGCATTGTTACAAGAGGCAGCAAGAGGAATGTTGGTTTGCACCACCGGGGTAGATCATTGCCCAATGTGTCACTAACTTTGTGGTGTTTCTAGGGGACAAGTCTCACAGGGGTGAGCTGCCCTTGCAGCGTTTGCATATTGCATAGGTTTCTGGGTCTTCCCCTTCCACTTATCTCCAGCAGGCACAATAATATGTATGCAGTGCATGGAAAGTACCATTTTCAGTCAATGCCTGAGTTCATGCAACTTCCTCTTGTGAACCCAAGCAATGCAAATCCTTCTTACAAATTCCTGTTGAGGAAGAGGAAGGGCAGATCATTCTTTGCTAGGCTGGCCAGAGGGGAACTTGCAGGGGACTCTTCTCTCCCGCAGCTCTCATTGAGTGCTTCTGAGTAATGTCCAGGCAGAGCAGAGCGCGCTGGCACCAGCAGCACTGGTCAGAAGCGCTGTCTAGCGTGGAGCAGGCCGATTTGTTTCCTGCACCGTTCCCACGCGTGCCCTTCTTAGTGGCAGAGCAGCTTGCTGAACATGCTAGGACGGCTGGCACAGTTCCTGGTGGCCCTTTTGTTTCCACAATGGAAACTGTGAAAATTATTCCATTGTCTGTGGGGCAGACAATGGGTCAACCAGCATCCTTCTGCTGGGAAGATGCAATGTAGAGGAAAAGATGTGGGCAGCATCTCTAGGCTTGACAGTGCCCCTTGGCTTGTCCTGTGTGCCAGCATGCAGAATTTCAAGGCTCCTGAAACAACCCCTCAGTCTCTTGCACTGAGTCTAGTTGACTAGAGCAGTGGTTAGCAACCTTTAAGAAACTGTGGGCTGGTCCAGCGCAGGCTGGGTAGCATCGGTGGCACGTCAGAGATAGGGGAGAATGTCCCTGTACGTGCACCTCTGAGGCCCAGACACGTGGGAGCTGTACTCGTGCCACGGCTACTTCTCCCTGCCACAGTCTGCTCCATGACTGCAGTGCAGCCACCACTTCCGGCCCGCGGGGAGCTGCACTGGGGCTGGGCAGTCTCCAGCTGTGCCCATGCTGTAGCTGGTAGGCGGGGGGTGGGGAGCAAAAAGAAGCATCAGCTATGCAGTGCGGACTCGGTTTGCAGGCCCCCAGCCCCCGTGTAGCCCCGCGCCGGCTGGAATCTGAGCCTGCGCACAGCTGGGCAGGTGAGAGAAGTGGCGGTGGTGCAGGCACAGACAAAGCCTTACAGCTCTGCGGGGCGGATTGAGTGGCTCCATGGACCAGATACTGGCAACCTCTAAACTGGAGGGAAACAAGTTCCACAAAGTTTCTGCCACCTTCATACAAGGGGGCAGTGGGGGGCACAGAAATAAGTAGAGCCTTGATTCTTTTTGTGACTCTCCCAAATCTGCCTACTGGCAAGGATAGGCCAGCAGCAGGCATTGTCCTGTTGCAGCTGAAGCCATCCTTGCAAAAGCAGGGAGAATCTGGCTCCTGGCCTGCTCCAAGGAGGGCACACCACAGCCCTGCCCTTTGCTCTGGGTTAGAGCTCAAACGGAGGCTGTGGCCTCTAGGGCTCGTCTGGTTCAGAGCGACTAGGAACGAATTAGATCTCTGGCAACATTTAATACACTGGGTCCATATATCATGATTGGTCCTGTGCTAAACGCTGTCTGAAAAGAAGAGGTTGCGTGGCCCCTGTCCTTCTTAAACAAGTCCTCTCCTCGTCATCCAATATTGCTTTAGTTATTAGGGCTCATCCTGCAGAGCAGAAGGGGTGCAAGTACCACTGACCTCGTGCAGACACTTACACATCTGGATGGGACCAGGGCTTTTTGTTCGGCAAAGTATCGACTGGAAAAAGATTCTCTTCCCAAAGGTCAATGCAAAGAGGATTCAGAGGCAGACTGGCACCTGCAAAGTTTGCCTTTGCCCCATAGGTTTCTACCACAAATATAATGGAAAGGTTCAAGCTCTAAATGCATAGTAAGGTGTTCTTCATTTTAATGGCATTATAATAGATTGACTCGGTGCTTTTATAAAGCCCCTTTCATCTTTTGAACTTGGAGAGATTAAACATAAAAATAGAGAAAATTCCTAAGCATTTCTCACCCATTTCTCTTGCCCTTTCCAGTTCCTCTCCAGTGCTGAATTAAGTGAACCTGTATTTGATTCACAAAAACGGACAGGAACAAAATGTTAACACATCTTTAAAATAGTCAAGCCGGCAAGTATTGTGTCCGTTTGAGTTTAAATTGCCAGATCAATTTCCCATTAATACTGAGGATGTTTAAAGGACAAACTCCCTGCCTCCCACAGTGTAACTTTACCCTGAGGTGTGACATTTCCACTGCTTTAGAGTGCAATATGGGAGAATATAATGGACTGGAACAGCTAAACGTGCACATCCTTGTATGAGGAGGGAGTAACCAGAGGATTGTGTTACATTAAACCTTGTCTGCCCTCATCTCTCTTGTCCTGTGCTGGTTTCTCTCCCTTTGCAGTGCTAGATTGTAAATTCTGGGCTCTTTGAATTAATTGAGTGCTCCGAGGCCTCAACCAAGTTTCAGGCCTGCCTTTGCCACGTGCTTTAACGCGTGAGGGAAGTGGGAGAGACCCTGCCCTGAAGAGCTTGCTCTGGACAAGGACAAGGACCACAAAGAGGTGAAGCGATCTGCCTGTGATTTCACAGGCCAGTGTAGAGGATGGTTATAGAGCCCAGCTCTCCTGATTTGTAGTGCAGCACCCCTCCCTGCACCAGAGCACCTAAAGAGGTGCATCTTCAACAACTTGTTCAAGTAATGAAGAGATTGTGTGCATGCCTTTTTTTCAGGAGGACAGGATCAGTGTTGAAGTGGGGCATTTTCGGGGGATCTCTGAATGACTCTGTGCAGCAGTTTTGTGCAGGAATACTGATGCAGCTTTTCGTTGTTGGATTGGCAACCTCTGTGGCTGGATAATGCTTTCCTGTTCTTCTCAAAGATGATGTTTAACTTCTAATGACAAGTACAGTGCAAGTTATGAAAGATCAAAACCCCCTCCCCTGAAACCGTGATTGATTTTTCACCCCCCGCAAGCACTGAGCACCGTTCTCATGATGCAGATCCAAGAATCATGTGCTTAGCAGGGCAGGATTAAATGCACAGTTCAATCCCTGTCTAAAATCAAGTATGAAAATTATTCCAGTGATGATAAATGACTCCAGTTTTAGGAACCTTCTGCCCTTCATATCTTGTCCGTGCACCTAAGTCCACTGTATTGAGAACCAACCAGCTTGGTGAGAGTCATCCTGCAAAATATTGAGCACCCGCAACCTTCCTATAGTCACTGAAAGTCAAGGAAGGCTTAGCATATTGTGGGATCTGATGTCAAAGAGAGTATATAGTAGAGCTAGCTTATACTGCTATTTTGAGCTATGCCTAAGCAGTGGCATGCCTAGCCAAGCCCTTCCAAACCCGGTAATGTGCCAATGAGACTGCTTTGAAGTTGCCTCCAGAGACTGCAGGCAAGCATCCTGGAGAGCAGCTCTGGGAGACTATTGCCAGGGCTGCTTCGCTGGCATACGGCTGGGTTTCAGGGGAGAGGGTCTATCACTGGGGTGCAAACATAGAAATCCACCTGAGATCAGAGCTAGTAACAGCCAGTTCCTTAGAAGCTATGGCCCTTCCTTCACCTCCCACGTACTGAAGGGAGCTGAGGTCCAGAGAGAAAAGTGCAATGGGCTGTGTTTATTTTCTAGCATCTTCCCATAGTGATCTTGTTGCATCTAACTGAGGCCTCTCAGGACCCGTCTTCCAGCATCTTGTTGCATGCTGGGGGCTCAGGATTCCAAGAAATGGTTTTCACATGCATTATTTTCCCTTGTTTTGCAGCCCAGTTCCCCCATCCTTCATCTGCCCCAAGCCTTTTTGAGACAAACTGAGTGGTTGTGAGCCTACACGTCACTTGTGGAGATGCACTCTTTTTTCAGGTTCTTCATGTTCCCCAAAGGGAGGCAGTGAAGAAGTGTTACAGAGGAGTGCTTCAACATGTAAAATTATTTTAAAATACAGCTCTGGTCAGAAATTCAAAGTCAGTTGACAGTCCTAGAGATTGCAGCCTTCTGGCCACACCTCAGCCCGTGCCAGGCTCTTTGCTAGACCTGCCCAGGTTGCCTGCTGAGTTGCCCAACAAGGGAATAGGTGGCTTTGTGTTGTGGATGTCTGTTCTTTGGGTTAAGTCTGTTCAACTCATTTCACATAGACTGCCCTGTAGGCGCCATTCTGTACCAGTTGGGCATTTAAGGGGTATTTAGCTGTCTCTGGCAGGCTGTGCAGCATCCCTTGAGCATATCCCACCCACCCACTCCTGCTGACCTCTGCCAGGCTAGGAAATGAGGTGGTGAAGCTGCTTTGAGAGTACCCCTGCCACCACCTGAGTGTGCTTTAGGACACAGGAAGGGGCCATCCTTGGAGCCTCATGCTCAAGTTGCAAGGAATAGGAAGGAAGAGGATGCACCCACTTTTTACATGGTTTCAAGATCTCCGGCAATGAGAAATAGGTTCCCACTTAGAGAATAGCTAGAAAAGCCTTGTGTGTTCAATGGCTTCCAGTCCGAGTTGCACTGAAGGAGTTATGGACTGATGGCCCAGAGGGGAAAGGTTGTGTGTCACATTGCCGGTCTCCAGACAGACACATGTCATTTCCCTAAACCATGGAGGACCTGCACTGAAATGATTCTTTCATTTCCTCAGAAAACCCCTTGGGTGGATATCAAATAAAGAGTTATTTTTGGGTTCTTTCCCAGAGAGTAGTGTTTTGGATGACCCTGATCCTCATACATCAATAAATATATCATCAGGCTGTAGTAAAGATTCAAAAAGCTTTATTGAAGGGGAAATAGATTATTAATAATTAAGAACAGTTCATTGTATTGTTCTTAGGCCAAGGAAAGCTAATAGAGCTTTTTTTTTTTTTAGTAGATAAAAGTGTAGAACATTGAGAAGGGATTGATTGCAACAGTTAATGGCCACAAAATCAATTAATGAATTGCAATGGTTAATTCTGCATTAAAGTGAAAAATGCAGCTCCCAAGCTGTGTATTAAAGCATCTAAAGATAACAATAAAGAAACACACAAAAAAATCCTTATTACCTGCTGAGGGCTTATATTATATTTGTCCTCTGTTGTTGTGGGATAGAAACGTTTATCCACATAACTAATTCTGAATGCATTTATTCTATTTTTTACTCCTCCCTACCCACCTTAAGCTTTAGAAAGCAAAGAAAAACTTTCCAAAGTGATTACTTCTTCTCACAGAATTTCCAAAGCACCGTTTCAAAATAGTCACTACTGCAGGCAAGGCTCTAGCAACAGAATATATGGAATAGGATGTGATTAAGAATTTTTTAAAATAAAAAATATACAAGAAGAGAATTGCAAACTTTTAGGCATTTGAATTTTCCTTTGTCCCTTTCCCCTGTCCTTTTGTGTTCATCTACTGATTTAAAATTTTCTTCAAAGCTTTTATTTTTTCCCTACAATGCAAAAAATTATACAAAACATAGGCAGGACAAAAGTTAATCAGAGGAGAGCTTAACAGTAGCTTTGGTGGATGGAGACGTGTTTAAAAATATTCACACGGGTAATAAGCAAAGAGGTTATCTGTTGAGTAAACGGCTGGGCTGGGACGTACCCTTCTAGTACACTGTTTAAGTTCTGCAGGCTTTTCCTTTGCAGTTTCCAAAATGCATCCATTTCCAATTCTGACACCTTTATCCAAGCCTGGATCGACCTTGTGCCTCTGCTGTTCCTGCCATCTCCTATTCTCTTGCCTTTTTGACAGTAGCTATCCAACCCAGCCTTGGAAAAAAACATATCCCTTCCCTGCTGGTGTATCCACATCCAGGTCTTCCTTCAATGCCTTCACCTTCTGCAAACAGTCAAGCTCCTCATACCCCCCACAAAACCCTTTGTAAACTTGGAGCCAGACTCTGTGACCTTGCCTTATAAAGTGTCATGCCCGAGTCCCTAAGTGATCCCACTGGGAACTGCGTGCATAAAAAACAGGACGTATTGTAATGGCTTCAGAATCAGTCCTCAGCTAGCTCTGTCCTCATCTCTTCCTTTCCCCTTTGTCTAAACTCTATACCAGCGGATCTCAAACTTTTTAGACTTGGGGCACCCCTTATTAGACTCAAAGTGCCCCTTGGAAAATGCCAGCTTTTAGTTTTCACATGTTTTTCACTACAGAAAAATAATAAAACATTTTTTCTGTTGCAGAGAACTGAGAAAGCCCACAACAGGTCAGAAATGTTTTTGACATTATGGATTCCTATTTGAAATCTATGGGTTTATCTTGTGAATCATGTCTGTATGCCTAACAGTGCTAACATTTCATGGCACCCGTGACACTGTTAAAAAGATCTCAAGGCACCCCAGGGTGCTGTGGCACCTTGGTTGAGAATACCATTCATTTAGCTATTCTTTCTTTTCTTTGTCTGTGTACGTTTCCTTGCAGCATTCTTCCACCCCTCTTCAAATCTTGGTTGGGCTCGTTCTTTTCTAAAGAGGCGGATAAACCTCATTTCTCCCCACCTTTTAAAAATTTAAATGTTCCATTTTAATTTTAAATTACTTTAAACATTTGATAATTAGGATCAAAATACAGGTACAAACAGTAATGAGACCAAGAGAGCACCTTGTCTTCAGCCCTGTCCTCCCATGTCTTATTTCTTTGACTTGTGCTAACGTAAATCGTGTGCCGTTTTACGTAGACAGTAGCATAGCATGAACTATGCGTTCTCCCTCACCCACGTTTACATTAGTATAATTTATTTTCCTGCCTGTATAAGAATAAACTGTAAAGGTAGAAACATCCCTTTAAAAATGCTGGTGCAAAACCTAGGTGTAGGCCAGACATTTGGTATTTGTCAGTGCCTTTTGTTTTTGCTCTAACATCGCAAGCTCTTGGGACTTCATCTATACTTCTTTACAGCACTATGCACAGCTGTAAAACTTAAGATTTCTGTAGGTAATATTACATATTTAAGTTGCAAAATCAGGCACTCACAAGTTAGCCAATGTCACACTTAAGGTTGTCTACACAGCCTTAGAACAGTCAATGTCCACTTAATATCATTTAGGAAATTTGTGGCTAGGAAAAGGCCTGTGTCCTAGGCCTGAAATGCAAGAAAATATTACTTTTCTTCCAGCCTTTGGGATTATTCACTGTCTGCTCTATGCATGGAATGAAAGGGGAATCTTGTGGAACAAATAGTGTCTGATCATGTCATTAAAAACAGCATCAAAAGGGAAATGCACAGAGCCAGCGAGCGACAGAGGGGAAGCTGCTGGATTTTATTCTATCTCCTACATTGTCAGCAAGATATTCAGCACGGCTCTGATCCAGAATGTTTTTTACTGGAGATGTGAAAATAGAAGGGGGTCAGCCTGGTCTTCACGTGGACTTTATAGCTCTGGGCATTGGACAAAAATTGATTCTATTTAACCGAATAGGCTTGTAAGCTTCTGAACACCGGGATTTCGGTTTTCGTCACTTTCCTGAGCACGTCACTTTCTGGGTACTTTTACTTTTGTCGCTTTCACGGGTTACATTTGATGCTAGCTTTAGCTTTCGTATGAAACTGAGGTGGCAAAAATGTTTGGCTCAAGTTCTGAAAGAAGAATTGGGAGGGGTTTGGCACGATTCTTCATGCCAGCTTTCTGCCGCTGCCCCTGATTCAGCAAAACGCGTTTAAAGTACTTGCCTCAGTGTTTTGCCGAGTCAGTCCTGAACAAATGTTGCATCTTCTTCCCCAGAACCCTAGCATTGGTCATGTGGCCCACAGAGATCCTGGTCCTGTACGTCCGCTGCAGTCAATGAGTGTTTTGTCTGTTGTTTGGTGCTGTGAAGTTTTTTCTGAGACAAATACTGAATAATAGAACAATACCTGCTTTCTTATTTTCAAATCCAAATATATTTTTCATGTGACAGTGGCTTGGGAACTCCTTATTTGCAGAAAAGTCATACTGTCTTCTTGATATGTATGAGATTGTTTTGTGTGATGGTAATAAAACGGTAGTTTTTCTACAAATGCAATTCCCTACACCCATCAGAGATGTGCTTCAGAAAGTCCTGTGGGAATTGTTGCTTTTAGGAGCATATTGAAGATCATTGTGCGCATTTCAAAGTATACACGTGAATCGTGACATAAGGATCAGCTTCTTCTCCCCATTTGGGAGCCACATTTTCAACCCTGCTCAGACCATAAAAGAGGAGATATGTTGTTGACTGTCATTCCAAGCGAACGTCATAAAACCAGCCCAGTTTGGTGTCGTTTATGCCATATTTTACATTCCCAAGGGGAAGGTTACACATTACAATGCAGCCATACTAAGAGCACTTAAAACACAGGCATCTTCATGTTAAAGCTCGTTAACTTGTGTTAAACGCCCTCTGAGTGTCTCGACCCTCGCCTGAAGTGGCATAACTTTAACTTTGGACCAAGCTACCTACCTCATGTTCAGGTAACTTCAAGCTGATCCACAGAGAGAAAACAAGCGATTTGCAGTCCTCCAGCATCCCAGAATGCACTGCTTCCAACCTGCCCCGAGCAAGGATAGCGCTCAGGAAACCCTGCTCATCAGCCCTCTAGTGGCAAGTCAGAGCTGTGCAGGCAAGAAGTGGTATTAACTCTTAACATGTAACTGCTCTTAGCAGCATTGGCGATGCATAGGGGGGTGCACGCAGGTGCACGCGCACTCCCCGGGATCGGCTGTGCACCCCCTGGAAGCGCCAGCTGCAAAACCGGAAGTGCACTTGTGGTCTTGCCACTGGCTTGGTGGCCACTGGGGAACCCCCGAGTTGGCGATTGCGTTTGGCCGCTGCCCCCCCGTCGGCGATCTAGTGCCCCCCCTAGACTCGGGAGGCACCAGTCGCCCATGCACAGCACGTTCTAACTTTAACACCACTTAACATGCTATAGATTTAATATGGTCTAAGTGTAATGTGTAACTTCGCCCTTATCAGTGAAACAAAGACTAGAGTAGCTGGATTGCTTCAAGTTGGGATTAAGATGCATGAGCAGAACTATGGCAGAAGCGAAGTTTCAATCCTGCAAGGGACTGTGCAGCCTTAGCACTTTCTGAAACTAATAGGAATGGGGAGAACTCAAGACCTTGCAGAATGAAGCCTTAATAGAGTCCATGCTCATGTTATGCTTGGCTTTGCCTGTTACTGTGAAATTCGGTGAGTCACGTGCATATAACTGTACTGCCTTTTGGAACTGGCACTTGAGAATACTTTTCCCAAGCATAAAGCTGAGATGTGTTAATTAAATTACCTGGCTGTTTTACCAGTGAATGTGTTTGAGTGCACCTGTGATCTTAACAAGGTACTACATACAAAACTGTAGCAAAGAAAACAGCTGAGTTGAGATGAAGTGTTCCTTTGATAATGTCCCTGGAGAACAACTAGACACAGGCCAGAAATCATTTATGAATCGAGCGATGCTCTAAGAGTTTTTGTTAATGAATGAAAAACTGAACTTGGTTCCTCCTGGGGGAAAAAGCAACAACATAGCAGCAAGGGACATAATCAAATTAAAACCCTGATTGTGCATTCCTGAAGCAGCCAGAACTCCCCCTGAAATTAAAAAAAAAAAAAGAGTAAAGGTTGGTTTCTTTTCAAGAAAGTAAAAGATGGTCTAGTCCCCTTAAAGTGATGTCTCTTTTTTGTCTGGAACACCAAATCTATCCTTTAATTGCAAAGATCCTTTAATTGGAAAGCTATTAGGCTGCTCTTTGATTCATAAATGTTTTAAGAAGGGAGAGAGCTGGCCAAGAAAACTTAATTCAGGTTTGTTCTGATGAGCATTCTTGATGAGGATCTGATAGTTAACTGGTTTCTCCTAGGTAGGATGGAGGGGAGAGAAGATTCTTGAGGTCATATAGTCCTGATTCAGCAGTTCGTCCCTAGTAATGTGCTCCAGTATGTGCTTACATCCAGTACTTTTAATGGGAGTTTAATGGTTGAAATTTAAGTGCTTGGCTAAATAGGGGCAGACTTCAGCACATGCTTAAATGCCTTGGTTCCTGAACTAGAGTCTGTTGAAGTGACTGGAACTCTTTCCATTAACTGGAATGAGTTTTGGATCAGATTCTTGCTTGTGGAGCAAGGAAGAGTGCAAAATGAATTGCTGAGTTTCAGCTCAATCCAAGCCAGCGCTGCTGCAAGTCTTGCAATACTGAAATGTCTACAGATTGTAGAGACTGGCTTCTTTGGCTCTCCTACCTGCCCTGTAGACCCCAGCAACACTTCTGCTGAGGGGGGTCTAGTTTCTAGCGTAACAATAATCTTGACACGTAGCTGCTGAAGAAATTATGCATTCCCCACAATTCAGCTAACTAGCGTCTGGGACAAAGTACAATTAAAGTAAAAGCTGCAATTTTGCTTTCCAACTTCCGTTGTTCTCCAATCCTGCCCGCAGAGCAAGTTCAGCACCTAACATCTACTCCTCTCCCACTCCCCAGTCACATATAGGCAGGCAGAAATGCAGAAGAAAGGCAGTGAGGATATCAAAACACAGAAGCGTTATGTTATAAAATCAGTATTGTCTCTAATCAGGGTACAATATCTAACCCTTCTGTACCTCTTGACTTTGAGAAACTGTGCATTAATTGATGTCCTTTAGCTAAGCCATTCCCTGCTAAGGTATTATTCTGGTCATTTGATACATGCAGTAATATAAAGAGAGGAGAAGGAGCTGAAAAATCATCTCAGATTCTGTAATCATAGGAAGAAAAGACTAATGTCATCAGCATTGCCTAGTGATTAGAGCATGGGACTAGGGGTCAAGAGATCTGGGGTGTTTTCCCAAGTGAGCCGTGATATGCTGAAGTGCATTTCTTAATTGCCAGTGCTTCAGTTTTCCCCTTTTATAAATAGAAATGACAATGATCCCTTTTTGACTGAAAGGCTTTTGAAATCCAGAGATGAATGGCTCTATACAAGTGTACAGTACTGTTATTACTTGATAGTACTACAATATTAAGAAAACCCTACAGGCACCCTTGTACGCCTAGGATGAGTTGACCTTGGCTTTTGTTGTGTCTGTACATGCTGAAAATATGAAGATCATTTACGTTCGTTACCAGTGTTTATATTTTGGAAGAGCAACATTTATATTGCTGGATTTGTGCTCTCTGAAACAAAAGCTCTAAAGAAAAATGTTGTCTAAATGCGACTACTTCTGCTGCCTCCTGTACAATAGATGCACTAAGTAAAGAGATCTGAAAGGTGGGAGAAATGTAACGCTAGTTTTAGCTGTAGAAAAAAAGGTGCTGGGAACTACTCCTGCATAGCAAAGGCTTTCTGCAAGCGCAGCTGCTGTCTTCCATTCTTAAGATTTTACAGTAAGAAACCTGCTCTCTTTAATAATTAAAAGAAAAAAATCTATGGATATGGGAAGCTTACTTTCCACAGACAAATGTGTAATGGAAAAACAAATGGGCCCCCTAGATAAACAACTCTATTGTCAATGGACAGTGCACCAGATTGTGACCGTTGTGTACAAATGACAAAAGATTGCTTTTCCCTTATTGCTCACTTTTTCCCTTAAGCTACCATTAAGCTTAAAAGTAATAGGAGTATTGTAAATGTTAGTGGTGCCTAGGTCCCTTGCATTTAGACTTCAATTGAGTTCTTTTTAAAGTGTGGATATACATTTAGTTCTGGAGAGTATTTCTTAAAAATTAAGGTTAGTAAGACCGCAGATATACTGTCTGACTTGCCTTCTTTCAGACTTTAAGTGGAAAATCATACTGTGCAATAATAATATCATCTGAAGATGTCCAGCAGCACGTAGCAGTTTGATGTCAGCAACTCTACTACCAGAAACCACTTCTGTATTATGAACTGGCAAATGTCATCTCTGCTTTTGCTCTTACCATTTTTCTGTCCAGAGGCATTTATATTAGCGGGTATCAACCAGGAAGTGTACAGTTAATAACTAATGGCAATCGGCATTTTTCTGTTCAACAGGAACAACATTTTCCAAAGCATCCACTGATTTGGGGTTTCTCAAGTTTTTTGTGTCCTTTTGGGGGTACCTCGAGCTTGATTCTTATCCCTCTTGGGAACGTGCAGTTTCGGTAAAAGTCAATGAAAGACACGGATGTTCAGCACCTGTGTGAATCAGGCTCTGGGTCCCCTGGGGTGGGCACTGCAAATGTGGCATCCTAAACTGGTGCATTTAAAAATGTTGATATAGATGACCAGTAAAAAAGCAAAAGCCAGAGTAACCCCACTATAACCATCCTATTGTTTGTCAGCTGCTTCCACAACCCTCAGTCTCCAAGACTGTCTATCATTCATGATTATGCAAACTTACTTTTAGTGGAGCAAAATCCCTGCATCATAAGTATGTGAAACAAGAATCTTCTTAGAGGATGATGCCAGTCAGCCCTGGAACTGCATCCATCCCAAGCTGCAAGAGATATTCAGCTTCTCCCTGAAATGAATGGCCTGGACATTGGTGGAGGATTAGCTGGTCAATAAATAGTAGTTTTTTACAGGTTGTTCAAGCTGTAGGAGAGAGAGAAAGTGAGAGAGAGAGACAGAGTGAGATTCCCTGAAAACCTTCCCCAGGCAGGATGGATGGCATGCAAAACTCTTGAGTCATTTAGTTGGAAACGCCCTGTATGAGGGCAGCAGTGAAAGTGGAAGCTAATTCCTGGGTTCAGCTGAATTGTACAAAGCAAAGGGTGATTTTTGTCTCTTTCTGCTGGTCTTGAACACTTTGACTATTTCCCCTAACTCACGCTGGCCTTTAATGGCCACAAGGAGAAATTGCAGGGTTGGTGTTGCGAAGGAACAGCCTGACCACTTCCCCATTTCTGTAATCACACATAAGGAAGCAGGAAATTAGAATACATGGCATAAAAAGCACCATGTTAGTTGTATGCGAGAAGAGGCTCACCCTTGCCCTGGACTGAATGTCCCATGGCTGTTCAGACAGTTTTTTTTGGCTGAAGGACGTTGACAAGGTAATACAAACTGGCTGCTTGCTGCCCAAGGGCATAGTTGATATCATACTTTTGTAAAGGGTTTTACTATATTGTGCATGTAATGCTTTTGTAAGGAGTTTTAGTTTCTCCAGTGCTGAGTCCACTACCTCTTCGTTCCTAGCTCCTAACAGTTTATAAAAAGTTGTGTGGTTTATTGGGTGATGCACAGCACGTTGCAAGGGCGTATGTACCAGCACCCCCATGTCCTAAGGCAAAGATATTAAGCAAGCGAGTACTTCATATGCATCTTCTGAGCTGTGAGATGTTTTCTGTTCTTTACTCTGTTTCCCAAAGCAGGTTTGGGGGGAAAGCCACATTCACCACTGTTAGTTCCAATAATAAACTGACATTTGACTTTTAAAAGAGAAAGTAGCTGACGCGGTTGAATTTCCTGCTGGCACTCCTCCTCTACCTTGTAAATCAAACAAATACTCTTGCCCGGGGTGCTGCGCTCTTTGTTGATGTTCTGTTTTTGAATATCCAAGCAATAAGGCCTTAGAGGCAGCCACCTGCTTTCTCGTTGCCCTTCTTCGGTTATATTTTCCACCTGTCCCAATTAGAAGCCCAGAAACGATCCCTGTTGAAGCCTTGGGCATCAACGGCAGCTTGTTGACTGTATTGTGTGGCCACCAGCATTCAGGGCTGGTGCCGTAGTCGTGCCAGATTTAAACAATAAAAGACTCGTCAGCTCCAGAAGACACAGCCAGTCTAAAGACCAGATAAGGCCTCGTGGGAAAACTCTGAAAAATGCTCTACTGAGGTATTGTGGGGGGGACGACTAAGCTTTAGTCAGATCTTTCTTCCTCTTTTTTTGTGCGTGTACAGTCTTAAAAGGGATGCTGGTCTGAAAACAGGATCTTTGTTTGCCGCTCATCTGCTTTGGCAGCTTAGTCTACATGTGCAGTAGGGCTAATCCGTACTGTATGACATACTACTAATTTCCACTGTATTCATGTCAAAAACTGAGGAGTAACCAAAGGGAGCAGGTGAACTCCTAAGAAACAAAGTCCTGATTTCATGCAAATTTCATTCAGAAATAGGCTCGTGGGGCTCAGCAGGGGACTGTGTTTTTAAAAACATTCCTCTGTCACGAAGTTGTTAAAATATTAAAACTTAAAATCAAGTGCATCTTTTACTACTCTTACGCTCCGTACATTTGCACTGTACTGGAAGGGGCAAGCAGTGCTCGGCTGCTGAGTCTGGCTGCAGTTTGGCAGCGGGGCTCTGCGTGTGGGGGACGGTTTGCATAGAGCTCAGAGAAGGATGTGGACTTTTTTTCTCACCCAGATCTTGCAAATTGATCTACTTAGAAAGGAAGTTGGGTGATTTTTGTTTTTTTGAACCCCCCGAAACTAGCAACCCTACTTTTAGCCGAGGAGAAGTGGCTCTGTGTTCCCTCCCATCCCCAGATCAGCAGCTGCAAGCATCTTGAAAACCAAGAGCCGGGGCTGAAAATCAGTCATGAGGTTTT
Source organism: Alligator mississippiensis (assembly GCF_030867095.1). Taxonomy (NCBI): domain Eukaryota; kingdom Metazoa; phylum Chordata; order Crocodylia; family Alligatoridae; genus Alligator; species Alligator mississippiensis. The sequence goes on from NC_081826.1 coordinate 16,411,997, forward strand.
ATTTTCAAGTTCCTTTTCTTTGACTTCGAGTCAGAGATCCGCCGCTTTCTTTCGACAGCAGAGGCAATGCTTTCTAAACGCCAGTTGGGATCCCCGCAGTAATCCAGTGACACTGGGACCCAGGTCATCAAAGGAAAAAAGACAAAACAGGAGATTTGGCAGGACTCCTGCTTCGTTTCTGTAGCGCGAGTGTCAGGGATTAGAAGCTCCTATCCTCTGTGACAGCCTGTTGCATCTGTCTGGGGCAGCATTTCCCTTCAGTACCAGCCTGTTGGCCTAGCTTTGCTCAGGGAGGGCAACTCCAGCAATGTTGGTGGCACCAGGTCCTTGCAGGTGGGTGACTTCTAGTAGATCCTGGGGAAGCGGGTGCCTCTGTGTGGCCCCGTGGGGTGCAAACCTGCGTGTCCGACCAGGCCTCGGTGCAGGACCCTGGCTTGGGATGGGTTGAAACCTGGGGATGGGGCACCCCAAGGCCCGCCGGGGCGCTGGGCATTGCACAGCTGCAAACCCTCCTGGTTCCCCACCACAAATGGGGAACTGCAAAACTCGGCACCATGAGGGAGAGCCCAGAGGCGTGAGCCCTCGTGGTTATCGCCAGGGATCCTGGTTTTCTCCGATTAAAAAAAAAAAAAATCCCCAATTTGCAGATTAAAATTTCAGAGAGGGGGGCTGGACCCAATGGTCTCATGAGGTCCCTTCCAGCCCTAAACTTGTGTGAATCTGTATCAAAAAAGGTAACCCAAAATTCAAATTTTTCTGGATCGAAATGAAGCACCGCTATATATAGATATCTAAATAGATCTCTCTCTCTCTCTCTCTCTCTCATATAGATAGATATCTATCTATGTATCTATACAATATCTAGCTATATCTGTCTGTATATATATAATAGAGATATCTATATAGATATCGCTCTCTCATATATCTATATAAGATCTAGCTATAATCTCTTTATAGAGAGAGATCTATGTAGCTCTCTCTCATATATATAGCTATATAATATCTAGATATATCTATAATAGATATCTAGATAGATCTATATCTAAATATGAGAGATGGATATCTATATAATATCTATCTATAATATATAGATATATAGAGGTATCTATCTAGATATCCATCTCCCTCATATATACATATATATATATAGCTATATAATATCTAGATATATAGAGAGATATCTACTATAGGTAGATATATATCTATATCTATCTATATATCTACCTATATCTATAGATAGATGGATATGAAAGATGGATATCTATATCATATCTATCTATAATATATATATATATACAGAGAGAGAGCAAGAGAGAAAGATCTATATATCTAATATATATATATATTAGTGGTGTTATATTTTAATCAAGGAAAAGTGTGGATTTTGGGGTTCCTTCTTTTAAGCCAAAAAATTGGGGACTTTGATTATTTTTATCACGGGGCTTGAGCTCGAGCCGGGGCGGGGCTGCCTGCCCAGGGGATTTAGGCACTAGGCCCATGCCGCTCCCGCGGGGGTTTCTCAGCAGCCCGCGGCGCCTTTAACAAGCGTCCCTGCCTCCCGCCCGCAGCGCTTTCCGCGCCCGCCCGCGGCCCGAGACACGCAGAGATTCCCTCCGCGCAGGCGCATTGCGGCGCCTCCCCGCGCGCAGGCGCAGTCACCTGCTGGCTGCCCCCGCTACATCCGGGTCACTCGCCCGCACGCCCGGGCTCCCTGGTGCTCGCCGCCCGCTCCCGGCTCCGGCGCTGCCCGTATCGGTCCGTCCCCTCCGCGGGGGGCTGCGGCCGCTCGCACCCCCCTCGGCTCGGTAAGTGCGGGGGGCCCTCCCCCGCCTCGTCTCGCGCCCTCCCGCACGCCCCCTCGTTCTGGGGCCGTTGGTGCTCGCCCCCCTCCCCCCCAGGTGTGCGCGGGCGGGGGGGGGGCGTGCCCAGCGCCCAGCTGTGGGGCGGGTTTATCAGGCGCAGTGTGCAATGGGTGTCACGACGGGCACCCCGGCTCGTGCACCCGGCACCCCCAGGGAGGGGACGGACCCGCGGGGTTGGGCTGATGAAGGCGATCATGGTGAGCCACGAGCTTCGTCTGTCTGAACAGGATGCGGGGCCCTTGAGCGGCCCCCTGCGGGCACTTCGCATCCCCCCCACCCCTCCAAAAAAAAAAAAAAAGGTTGAAAAATTGGATGTCAGTCCCCCCAGGAGTGTGTGCAGGTGACTCACCCCCCTCCCCTCCAAAAAATAAAATAAATAAATAAATAAAAGAGCTGAGAAACTGGACATGACTCCCCTGAGCAGTCCCATGTGGGTGCCTTGCATCACTTAGTGGGGGCATGCACCCCCCCTCCCCATTGGTCACCGGTGCCATTTGCAGGCAAGCAGTCCCCGCTCACCATTGTGGTGCCCCTCCCAAATCTTGGGAGGGAGCAGTCCTTCATGGTGGTAGAATTGCCATGTTGCTTTTTTGTGTTAAAAAATAGGTGACTGCTTACAGCCAGTGTTTCCTGAGGAGTGTTTGGAGTCCAAGCAAGGGTGCTTGGAGTCTAAAAAGGTGGAGGACCACTGCCATATAATTAGGGACCTACTGAAATTGCAGCAAAAATGCATTTCTTGGCAGCTCCTTTAATCTTGCAGTTTTCCCTGTGCCGCTCCCCCCTCCCCCCCCCCCCCACTGATTGGCAGATGGGTGGGCCCTGCCACTTGCTCTGATCTGCAGTTTTCATCTCCCTGCCATTTAAAATATGCGGTCTTTTGCTTCTTGGCTGGTCAGCAACAAACAGCAGGACCGCCAGGGCTCCTTGGCCAGTCAGTGGTAGGAGGCAGAAATTTAAAATCACAGTTTTTGCCTCCATGCGGATGAGGAGCGAGGGGCAGGCAGCAGGGCCCCTCTGCCCCTCAGGGGAAACTGCAGGATTATAGGAGCCACCAAGCAGCGCACTTCCACTGCAGTGTTGGTAGGTCCCTGTTTGTAGTAGTGGCATGATGGCGTGCGCAGGTGCTGTTGGTCTGCAGGAACATCTAGAGTGTTTTAGTTTTTTGGGGGGAGGGGGCTTGTTTGGTTTTATTTTGCTTTTTGTAAACTAACTCATGAGTGTTGTTGCCTGGATAATACTCTGCTACTCTGGGAACTGTTCATAGGATAAATAGTAGGCACTTGTGAATGTTGGGCGTTCAGTTGAGTGTATAAACCAGGAGAGGAAAGCACTCATTTACAGTTTGTGTTGTATGTAATAAAAGGAACGGATACAATCCAGTTGGAAGATGTTAATTTTTCTCTTGTGTCACTTGAAGAGTTCATAGAGCAAATGGAGAGAGAGCTGCTTTGCCTCTGTTAATTTGCAGAGGAATAAACTTTCTCTTGTATGGTGCTAAAGGACACTGCAATATGACTTGTTTGATATTTAAGATACAGTTTCTGGTTAGAGCCAAGAGACTGTTATTTTAAGGATTTTTTTATTTGGGTAAAATGTGTATTTTTTTTCTCCCGTTTGTTTGCTCTGTGCAACCACTTCAGCATCCTAGACTCAGATGGAAACAGTGGTACGATAGGTGTCTGTGCTTTTGCTGTCATGATGGAGTCTTTCTAATTACTTAAAATTCCTATACCATTTTGAACACCTCTGGTGAAATGTGATGGATAAGAACAAATATAGTGCTTATGTTCGTCGATCAAATTACAAAATTATTCTTCATTTGATTTCAGTCATAATCCATATTTACATCATCTCTTGCTCCATTCTCCTTTCTGTTGTCAACTGAACCTTCTGGCACTTCCTCCTGTTCATCACTTTCTGGTATTGATGTCTAGCTATACAGGACACTTCGTAAGGAGTAATGAACTAAGGTTTAAAATATGTCTGAGAGGTAGGAACGCAGTATTCCTTTTCTTGTCAGTTGGGGTTGATGATGGGCAGCAGAAGGAATTGGGTGGTTTACCTCTGGTATCACACGTGGTAAATTACCAGCATGGCTAAAACTTGAATTAATATTCCCCCCCACCCCTGGGTTTGTGCTCTCCCTGCTAACTGTCTCCAAGGTGGACAGATTTAGTTGGTTCTTTAAATGAAGTTCCCTTTTCTTTCAAGTCTTAATCAAGAACATAAAGCATTCTGCAATCAGATGGTTGCTTTTCTGTTGTGGGGAACCATTTTGGGGAAGCATACAAGCACCATTCCTGTAGCAGGTGTTGATAGGTGGATGATGCCTTTAAGTCAAGCTACCGGGAGGGTGTAAATAGAAAGCTGATATTAATCTATTTCCCCTTAATTCTGAAAATATTTATATTGATGCTTGGGAGGCTTTTGTTACAGGAGGACCCATTTGCTGGATACCGCATGCTCGTGGTAAGAAATGGTTCTTGCCCCACAAGTTTTCTTCCTCTAAAATATCCCCTTGTATCTTTATATCCCTAACTACTGTATGGCTATAAGGGGTGAATTTGACCTCTTCTGTCCTAGAAATGTGCAGTTACTCTCATCAGCTGTTCTGCATTCTTTGCATCAGTTTGCAGTGTAACTGACCCCACCTGAGACAAAACACATTGAATCTGAAATATGAGATGCTTCTTTTCTAATATCTTCCCCTCCCCTCCCCCCGCGTCTCCCCTGGAATATTTGCCAAAGGGGTGCCTCCTAACTGGCACAGAAGCATTGTGCTTCTGTAATTATGCTCTTGTATGGACAAGCATGCTCTTCCTTACCTGTATTGAACACATGCACAGAAAGAAATGGGAATCTCTCATCTTGTATTTGAAGTAAATTGGTACGTAGTTCACTAGAACACTTTTTTTTCTAATTGTATTGCAAAGCAAGCTTATGATACTTCAGGGAAAATCATACATATGTGCATCAGGAGAGGTTTTTTTGAGTGAACAGAGAGTCCTCCAGTACAATTGGAAAAAGATCTTCCTATATTCATCAGCTGTGCCTTCATCAACTTCAGGAAGTGCAGATGCTTGTTCTCTTTTTGGTGTGTTCAGCTTTTAGATTAAAGAGAATCTTATGGAACTAATTTTGAGAGAGATTTTAAACTTGCTCTGTTTTTATCTGCTGTTTCCCAAGAACCTTCTCAAGAGCTTATACCAGTTAGACCAGCCTACCTGTATAACTGTCTTAGCAATTCAACTAATTTCAAACCTAAATTGACTTCACCTGTCATAGTTCACAATCTAACTGCTTTCAGGAGTTCAAGTTTACAATTAAAGATTAACTAGAGAGAAATAATGTAGAGCCAGAGAGATTGTATGAATCTAGTTAGTTTTAAACCGCTCATTGTATTTTTTTAAAAAATTGTACCTAGCACTAATTGTAGCATAACAGCTGCAGGAGCATCAGAAGAAGCTCTTCTAAGCAGCTAATATGTTTGTCTATACTCTTTGTTTCTTGAAAAAATAGCAGGCAAATAGTTTTCAAGACCAGTGGAAATTGAGAGTTTCCCTGTCTCTGATAGAGATAATGGAGGACATTGTTTCTGTGCATAATCTCAGCAGACTTGATGCCACAATTATTTTGTAAGCAGAACACACAAAAATATTGTAATCAATGCAAGTAAGTTGATATTTTTAGCTGGTGTTGCTTAAATTTTTTGTTACTTTTTTTTTCCAGGTATCCTTTGGGAATATTAACACTAACTAGTTAATGTTAACTATGAACTTCTCTTGCTTTTGAACATAGTTAACAACAGATAAGTTGTTTGTAAATAAACCACATGAAATCTTCACTGGTAGATGGTGCCTGACTTCTCAGCAGTAAAATAAATATTAGCTAAATTAAACCCAGCTCCATAAGAATAGCGTGGAGATGTTTATTACTGTCCATCAGCTCAGCAGTGACAACATTGGCCAAATGGTCTTGCTACTCATTTAGTGTCTGTGGTTTCATTTTCCCAATGTTTGACTTTTTCTTGGCTTTTAGGTTATAGCCCCTGAGATTCCTAGGTGGTTTTCTGTCCAAGAGTGGGATGAGTTTAGGCCTGCTTGGCATTGGAAATCAGATGAAATCAGAAGCATTTAGTGCAGCATACAAAAACATCCCTTCTCTCTCTTCCTTCCCCCCCTGCCACCCCTTTTGCCAAATGCTGAAGTCTGCTGCTGAAGGCAAATAGCACCTTTTTCTGGAAAGCTAATTTCCGTCAGCAACCATTCCCTTACTGCATCCATGTCCATCAGCAAAATGACAGGTCTGTATCATTCATCATTTTTTTTGTATGAAAGTCAATGAGACACAATGCTGTCCTGGGGAAAATCATTTAAAACCACTTTTGTTTCCCTGATATATTTCCATTAACAGGACATCAGTGTTCTGTGAATGAATGCCATTTAGTTGGCTTTTCTTGAGTAACTTTTAAAAATTGGCTTTGAAGCGCCTGCATTTCTATGTAGAACTGTGCATTGGTGGTAGGCGTCTTCTTTGACTCATTACTTAAGGATTGAGTTACTTGATCTGTCAGCCTGAACAAGTTTGCTGCTATGTTATGGAGGATTATAAATAATGATTCCTGAAAGTTGTAAAAACAAAGCAGCTGACTCATTGGAAACCCTTGGGTTTTTGTGATTAGCTGATTTAGCAAAGATCTCTGTACCCCCTTTTAGGTTATATTTGTTTTATTCTTGCTGGAGATTCATATAGGAATTACAGCATAAAATGTAAAACTGTTAGTCCTGGTTGTCTGTCCACAGGTCCTACATTGGCTTGTATTTTTGCAACCTTAACATTTAGCAATGTGTATTTAAAAAAAATGGCATTCATTTTCCATTAGATGAAAATTCCTACTTGCCGCCTGGTCATGTGAATTGTTTTTTAAGTTTTGGTCTAAAACATGTTAGCTTTTCCAGAGTACTTGTACCTTTCCATGTTTGTGTTTTGGTGTTATGCTTAGATGAAACAGTTCCTTCCACTCGTGGTAACAGATACTTAACTCTTAGTTTTTTTCCTTAGCATAACAATACCCCTCACTAAGATTTATAGTGCAAAGGTCATGTGGGACAGGCAAAACGTTGTTTCAGGGCTGATTGCAAGCAGTGTGTGGTTCATTGATCTGCAGATTATGGTAGATACTTTATAAGTGGGTGGTGACTTACCAGTTAGAGTCTCTTGAGAATGTGGTGGCTTTAGGAATTTCTTGTGGGCATGCATATTGTAAGACACTGGGTGCTTTTTGTGCCTGGGGAATAATGACACAGGCTGGTTGGTTGGTTTGTTTATTTCAAAAGCCCATACTTTATCACTATTCAGTGATATTGCTGCGAAGTGTGTGGGGTGGGAACAACTGTGTAGAAGGTCCATAGACTGGAGTATCACTATGGTCTGAGATTCAGTCTAGAAGTAATAGGAACATTTTTGTCAGTTAGACTGGTTATAGTGAACAATTATCAAGATGAGTGTTCAAGATGACTGTACTGTTACGTTTTTACACAGTTACTGCAATATGCAAAACAACATTAAACAGTGAACCTTATACATTCTTTGCAGCTCAACAGGACAAGATCCTCTATCCTAAAAAAATAACAAGTTAGGATTAAGGGTTTACTTTTAAATGGAGAATCTGCCAATAATGTGATAACTGTTTATCATAATGACTTAAGTTTCTTTGTACTGAGCTGAGATAGTTTAGAGCTTGGCAGAAAAAGTGTCAAAGGGAAGTGAAGTCTGCTTAGTCTTTCAGAATCACTTTGTATAGTAAATTGTGTATTTGCCAAAACCATCTCCTGCCATTTAAATATAATAATTGTGTCCACATTTTTCCTTATTTCATTAAAATCAATATGGAGAGCCTGTTGTGGGACATCACATTTATAATCTTTTTGAAACTGTTTGAATGTTAATGTTTTTGTATCTGAATTTGTGTTAGATGTGATAAGTGATGATGGCAGCAGCAATCCCTCAGAGACAAGGATAATATCCAGATAATATATAGTTGCGTTTTGTTTTAATCATGGAAAAATGTGGACTTTTGGTGGTTTCTTTTTTAATCAGAGAATTTTCGATGATATTTTGTTGTTGATGTTGTCAGAGAAAACCAGGAGCCCTGGTGATCACCTACACAGGTCAATAAAGAGCCTGTTGATGCAGCTGTAGGGCTGGCCTTAGCCAGGCTCTCTGGCAGACGCCACAGGTGGAGGTTAAAGGGAGGGTTGGACCATGTATTTCTCAGTCTCGTTTCTTTTCCTTCTGTTGGTGTTGTTTTTCTGCCTCCAGGGCGAGATGGTTTTCCTCAAAATAAGAATGTACCTTCTCTCACAAGGTGTTGCCATGTAGCCCTGTCCCAGGCTAGTTTTTCCCAATTTGTGGTGTCAGTGCACCGTGAGGGTGGCCTTGCAGCAGTTGCTCTGGCCCCCTGTGTGTCCTTTGTCCTTGGCCGAGTTGGGTGTACAGCTGTTGTGGTAAGCAGTACACCAGGCACACGCGTGCAGTGCTCTGTCCACCACAGCTGATGCTGAACAATCCGTGCTTCCATACTGGTGGTGTTAGCGTTGGTGAGGACACTGGCATTTGTGTGACGGCCCTCCATTTTATGCCAAGGATCTTGTGGAGGTAGAGATAACACAATGCAAGTTTGCAGAAATATCCCAGTTACATCTTGGGAGATACTTTCACAGTGGAAATGGTGTCTTTCAATACGCTTAACTGTAATATTTTTTTAATGTGGGGCAGAGCTCTGCACTGTTTGGGGGTCTATTATACATGAAACTTTTAGTTTATTGAGGTTGCAGGACACTTATAACTAACTAATGCAGGCTCTTCTAATTTTGACAAACATTAACCATTTAAACTACTTTTTTTGGAAATCTTTGGACTGATTCTTGGAAAACTTCTGCCAAAAAATTCAGTACTAAAAATGGGCAAAAAATTCTCCCTCCGGCCTGGCAAACTGTTCAAAAAAGGATTAAGTTTCTCCATGCCTTGGCACTAGACTTGAAATTTGACAGATGGGGGGGCTTTTTCAGGAGTGAATCTTATGCATGCATGCGCACACAGACACGTACGTGCAGACACTTAGGCAGCATGGAGGAGTAGTCAGTCTGATTTGAATGCAGAGTGAATGAAAGCTGAATGGGAGGGAGGGACAGTAGATTACAAGATGTCCTGTGTGGATTTAAAGCCAGGAGATGGTGAGAGGGGAGGCTGACTGGGGGCAGAGGTAAGGAGGCTAGAACTGGTTTCTACAGAAACTGGGAGTCAGTGGAGGAGTTTGGATTGGGAGCCAGTTGGCACACTTAGATCAGAGACTAGATGAAAAAAGAAGTTGGGAGTAAGTGCGTTACAGAACATGCAGCAGAGGAGAGCGAGCCCTTACAAGCAGCTTGGGTACAGACAGGAGTCTGACTAAGGTGGACAAAAGAAATAGGGCAAGGAACTGGAATGGGTGCAACTTAGTTGAGAAGCATGAGTGGAGACTGGCTGTGTCACTGACAGAGAGGCAGGGAGGGGCAGAGATGTGTTTGGGACCCACTGCAGATTATGGATGCTGGAATGAAATATGCAAGTCTTGCTATTCCTTTAATGTCATCAAATATTAGTTAAATTTGCTAAAAAGTCTGTAGTTCAAGTGTCAAGAGGTCTGCTTTTTGGAGCTAAAGGGTTTGGTACTGTTGACAAACCACATAGGACCCTCGCAGAATAGACTTGCTGGCTTTTTGATTTACTTTTAAGAACTGGGAAATGGACAAGTGGACTCTGTAAACTGAATTTGTCCTGATAAAGACTAGTCCTTCAGGATTAGGGTGTGTCAGAGTTAAGGTTTTCTGGACAGTGCTGTGTCTCTTTAAAGACATGGTCACATTCTGTTTCTCCCCCCGCAAGACCTCCTGCCTTATTCACAGCACAAGGGAGCTGATGCTTACATACCGATCATCCTCTCTATTCCTTTGTTCTTCTTGTTTAATGCTTGGCCCCACAACTTCCAGCTGTCTTGTCCAACATAGGGGTGTGCTGGCAAAGTGGTTGAGGCCCTCAAGGTATGAGTTCAGTCATTGCTCTGGACTTGTACTAAAGTCGCTTCCCTACTTCTGTCGGTTTCCCCAGCTCTGCATGGGTACCTGATCCTTTGAAGGAGCTGGAGGAAGCCAAATGTGATCTAGCTACGTCTCTTCCTTATGTGCCGTCGGCTACATAAACTGCTGTGCCTTAACCACGTGAGCAAAATGGGCTGGTAGGCTCTTGTTAACAGTTGAGCTTCCGACTTGATTCAAACATGGCTCTGAAGACGAAGTTGGGTTTTTCTGTGGTGCTCATGACAATGGAATGAGTAATGTACAACTGTTAACTTTGTATCTACGTGGTTCTGCTCTAATTCCCATGGAGTAGCTAGGGAGTGGAGGAAGAGGGAATAAGGTTGAAAACTTCTGCTGATTTGGGATGTCTAATTTGAAATGTCTAAACCTGATTTTGGGGGGATGCTTAGCGTTGTATCACTTGACCATTTAGCTCCAAATGACCTCACTTGCAGCTGTGAGTGCTTACCATTTATGCACATCAGACCCTGAGCATCTCATGTCAGGTACCTGGATAATGACGAACCAATTCTTCAAAAGCCTTGTGTAAAAAAACAAAAAACAAAAACAAAAAACAAACAAAAAAACCAACCCAAAACAAAAAACTTGCTCAGTATCTTATAAGAGGTGAAGAGGTGGGGATAGGATGCATTTCCCCAAGGAAGAATGCAGCCATTGTGAACAGAACACAATCCTTTCTCCTGTAATCAGCTTTCATTTTCAATTTATTATCCAACTTTCTCAAAGTGAGGAAAGAATACAAGCTGCTTTAATCATGCCTGCCTGCCTGGTCCTTGGACACAAACAGAAAAAAAAAATAGCATGATGCGCTTGCACAAGGGGACTGAATTAAGATTAAACAGGAAGCCTTAGTTCTAGCACTTCCTGACTTTTGAGTGTTTGACTTAGCCTGCTCCCCCTTCCCCCTAGAGTTAGTAGTTGAATTGTGATTCAGTTCCAATCTCTAGCTTTTGTCTGGTCTGACACACAACCTGATAAAACTTCTGAACAAGAGATTTCAGTCTTTCTTACCCCTTTCCTCCAGCTGGGTGGCTCCTGCCGGGGAGTGGGAAGCTGCATCTCCACCAGTTGTCTTTGATCCATTCCTTATTCTTTTTCTAAAGTGCCAAAGGAAGCAGGGGTAAGAAGCCACTTGTATCTTCTGCTTTTGGATTGGATTGGCCTGTTTTCTTCACAAATAACTTGGTGCCTTCTGTTTCTTCTACTGATCTTATTGTTTTTTATGTAGAAGCACCTGATTAAAACAGGCATGAGTAAGAATTAGAGGTGCACCAATAGAGATTTTTTGGGCCGATACCAATGGCTGATTTGTAACTAGCCATCTTGGCCAATACTGATATGTGGTGTGTCAGCCTGGAGAGCAACATCTGGCTGGTAAGTGTGTTGTGGTGGGAGGGAAGGGGTGTGTGGGGGGGACAAATTGAAGCCCCCATGGTGAGGAAGGGAGTGGGGCAGGGGCAGGCACTGCCTGGGTGGGGCACGGGATAGAGCTGCGAGAGGCTTGTCCAGGGGCCACAAGAATTGATTCCTTCCACTGTGCACAACCTCAGGGCAGGCATGAGGGGCATGTGTCCTCTGGTGACGGCAGCTGGCGATGGCACTGGGAGGGGGGCTGTGGCGAAATTTGGGGTAGCTGTAGACCACACTGTAGCCCCCCCCTCCCAGTGTTGCTGCTTCCCGCCCCAAGTGCAGACACCCCTCGGGAAGAGTGCGGTGCAGCCCCCAGCCTCAGCCTGCAGTGGCAGCCTGCCCTTGTCCTGCGTGCAGATCTGGGGGGCACATGACTCCCATGTACCTCCTGGGTGTGCGCAGCAGCAGGAGCCGCTCCCCTCTCCCAATGTCCCCTGGGTGAGCCACCCACAGATCTGTCTTGTGCCCTTCCCCACCCTGGCTGTGCAGTGGTAGTGCCTGCTCCAGCCCCACTCTCTCCTTCACTGTGGGGACCTTGGTCTGTCCCCACCACCACGCCCCTAACTTCCCCCACGCCCCTTCCCCCACAACAGACTTACCAGCCAGCGCTGCTCTCCATGCTGCCAGGCTGTGCTCCTGGCCACCTGTGTGTTGCACTATGGCTGTGTGCATGCACATGGCATTTATCGGTGACATTATCAGGCACTTCAGCCAAAAAAAAGCCAATTGCCGATAATGTCAATTTTCCTTTTGTTGGTGCCAATACGATATGGGACCAGTGTATCGGTGCACCTCTAGTAACAATTTCATTTTTGTGGTTTGGCTGGTAGGCAACTGACCTAGAGCTTGTGAATTTTATTCTGTTAAACTGGGTAGAGCTGTGAGCATCAGCATCTGGAGCAGGGGTGGGCAAAATGTGGCCCGCCAGGCCATTTATTCTGGCCTGCGGGGCCCCTAAAAAATTTAAAAAATTAATATTTATCTGCCCTGGGCTGCCTGTCATGTGGCCCTCGATGGCTTGCCAAAACTCAGTAAGTGCCCAAAATAATTGCCCACCCCTGATCTGGAGACATTTTTAGTTAGCAAAGGCTGTGTTATCTGGCACTTTACCATCCGGAAAGCTCCACTAAGTGGCATCTATCAATACAAATCTTCCTTCCGAGAGATGTGGGGAAAGTGAAACCGGAAGTCCCATTTCCAGTTTTGCTGCCGTGAGCTGAGTCCCACATGCTGTGATTCTCCCTTGTGGACCACAGTCCAGGGCAATGCAGCCTGTGCGGGGCCCCCTTCCTGTCATCCAGCACACTGATGCCAGGGTGTGAAAGCCCTGGTGCACCGGACCCAGCATATTTGATTAACCGGCATCCCCCATTCCCAGGCGATGCCAGATACCAGAGCTCTTACTGTATGTCTCTGGGAAGCAAAGGCAACCCCACGTTCGTTTGTGTTCAGTTGATATTCAGAAGGTTGTCTTTGCAGCTAGAAGGGCTACAAAGTATTTTAAGTGAAAGATTAAATTAGGCATAAGTTACACCACTAGGCTTTTCAGTGAAAGTTTTCCACTCACTAATTAATGAATTTTCACACCATATATGTGTGCATACACCTATCAGACAACCGCACCTATTGGAGTGACTGGGGTAATTCTGTTCTGTAAAACTTATTTTATACTAAGATGGCTAGATTCTGATGGCTGACTCTGGGCACATGGGAGACAGTTCAGTATTGTCATATTTTCTTGCATACAGTACACCCCCAAATAAAATACACACCTTGTTTTTGGAAGGCAGAATTTAGGGGGGGGCAACATTTTTTCCTGAGTCGTGGTTGACTGTGACAGAGTAAGTTCTCCTGGGAGCATTGTGTCCAGGAAGTTCCTAGTGCCAGCTGCCTCGCCCAAACTCCTAGGATGCCACATTTTTCTGGACACTTCCTGATTCTAGGAAGATTTGCTGTGTGTCACCCAAGATTATGCCCCAGACCCTTGCAAGGTCAGTTGCAAGAGTGTTCGTTTTTTAGTTCTTTCTTTCTTAGTTCTTTAAATAATTTCCTGTAAAGAATGTGTTGTTTCCACATCACAAGCCTCATGAAGAGTCTACCAATAGCTCACTTGCTCAAGCAATACCTAGGGTTGTGAGAGGGTTAACACAGGCCACTGCCATCTTGGCATCCTTTATAAAAGCGTCTCCAGAAATGAAGAAAACAGTTTCCCTGCTTAAAACATGCACCACAACTTTGGGAGGTTCATCTTTGTAGGGAAGGGAAAGTATGAGTATGTGAGAATGTGGTACTTTTTTGACCTGGAGGTACTTCATGTAGAAAGAGTTGTATTGGGAAACATTTTTTGAAAAAACAACAACATGAGAGCCTTAACTGCTATCTTCTGGTTTTATCTCGGCTTTTTATGGGTCTCTTATGCTCTGTCAATTTTCTGTTTTCCGTTCTTCCAAGTTAGCCAAAGAGCAATTGGAGTTGCAGCTAGCAAAGGATGTGAAGGGTAACAAGGGTTTCTACGAGTATGTTGGCAACAAGAGGAGGATCAGGGCAAATGTAGGTCCCTTGCTGAATGGGGGAGGTAACCTAGTGACAGAGGATGCAGAAAAGACTGAAGTGTTCAATGCCTTTTTTGTCTCCGTCTTCACAGGCAAGGTCAGCTCCAAGACTACTGCACCTGGAAGCACAGTATGGGGAGAAGGTGAGCAGCCCTCAGTGGTGAAAGAACAGGTTAGAGATTTAGAAAAGCTGAACATATACAGGTCTGTGGGGCTAGATGGGATGCACCCAAGGGTGCTGAGGGAGTTGGCTGATGTGGTTGCAGAGCCATTGGCCATCATCTTTGAAAACTGATGGTGATCAGGAGAGGTCACAGACGATTGGAAAAGGGCAAACATTTTGCCCATATTTAAGGAAGGAAAAAGGACAATCCAGGGAACTACAGACTACTCAGCCTCACCTCAGCCCCTGGAAAAATCAAGGAGCATATCCTCAAGGAATCCATTTCTAAGTGCTTGGAGGAGAAGAAGGTGATTAAGAACAGTCAGCATGAATTCACCAGAGACAAGTCATGCCTGACTAATCTGAAAGCCTTCTATGATGAGATGATTGGCTTTGTCCATGTGGGGAGACTGGTGGATGCGGTGTAGCTTGATTTTTTTAGCAAAGTTTTGGTATGGTCTCTCTCAATATTCTCATGGGCAAGCTAAGGAAGTAAGGGTTGGTTGGATGAATGGACTGTAAGGCGGATAGAAAACTGGATGGAGCATTGGGCTCAGATTGTAGTAATCAATGGCTCGATGTCTAGTTGGCAGCTGGTATCAAGCGGAGTGCCCCGGGGTCCGTACTGGGGCCGGTTTTGTTCAGTGTCCTCATCGACGATCTGGAAGATGGCATAGAGTGGACCCTCATCAAGTTTGCAGATAACGCCGAACTGGGGGGAACAGTAGATATGCTGGAAGGTAGGGCTAGGATTCAGAGAGATCTAGACAAAGGGGAGGATTGGGCCAAAAAGAATTTCATGAGGTTCAACAAAGACCAGTACAAAGTCCTGCACTTAGGACGGCGCAATCCCATGCACCAGTACAGACTGGGGACTGACTGACTGGGCAGCAGCTCTGCAGAAAAAGACGTGTGCATTATAGTGGACAAGAAGCTGAATATGACCCAGCAGTGTGCCCTTATTGCCAAGAAGACTAGTGGCATACTGGGCTGCATTGGTAGGAGTGTTGCCAGTAGGTCAAGGTAAGGGGGTTCAAAAGAAGATGGAGCTAGACTGTTCTCGGTGGCTGGTGACAGAACAAGGAGCAATGGTCTCAAGTTGCAGCAAGGGAAGTTTAGGTTAGATATTAGGAAGAATTTTCTCACTAGGAGGGTAGTAAAACACTGGAACAGGTTACCCAGAGAGGTGGTGGAATCTCCATCCTTGGAGGTTTTTAAGACCTAGCTGGACAAAGCCTTGGCTGGGATGATCTAGTTGGGGATGGTCCTGCTTCAAGTAGGGGGTTGGACTAGATGACCTCCGGAGGTCCCTTCCAACCCTAATTTTCTATGACCTCAGCGTGTGGATTTATGTAATTCTAAATCTATCCAGTGCAGGTGAGAGATTGTAGTGACCAATTTGTTGACTACAGAAAGCAGCATGTTGAAAAACAGCTGATTTATGGTCAAGTCAGACAAGGGATGAGTACAGTGAATCAAAGAGGAAACACTATTATGATAAAATTAAGCATAATTTTCAAACAAAATAAGTGAAATGAACTGTGGCACTCCTACTAGTCTCAAAACATATAAAGTTGTCCTTCCATACATGAAATACTGGCAGGAGAAAATCTACTTATGCCAACTAATGTGAAAAGGACCTAAATAAAAAGTTACTAGTTCTCATACAATAATTTGAGCTTTAATGTAAAGCCTGTAGTTAAAATGTTCAGTTTCCTGGAAGTGGGTTAAAAATAGCTGCTTACCCCAAAGTGCTTGTTTAAATAACTTAAATCTCTTCCAGCAAAGAGGAGTTGCTAAAAATGTAAGACAGGTTTTGCTCCCCTTCCCTGCTCCCCCCGCCATCTAGTTTTATGCATCTTTCTTATAGGGACAATAGCTCTTTCATCAGTTTATATAGTTTTCCAATAGTAATTAATATAACAGCTATTAGAAAACCTTTTTACATTGTTGAAGCTGACATTCACATTGAGGTTTTATATGGTATGTTTGGTCACCTTAAATTTTGTGTGTTTAGTGTTGCAGTACGAAAAAATGGCTTTGTGGGTTGGTACATTTTTGTGTGTAATGTTCAAAAAGGAGAACTAAAAATACCTTGTTTAGAACATGTGCTTAACAATCTTGAAGAGGATTAAACAAGTTTAGTTGGTTCAGAATATGTGAAGTGTTCAGGATTTGATTGCCTTAACATGCAAAAAAAAAAAAAAAAAAGGCTTCTTTGATGGATCAAAAGCTTGCTTTAAATGGGAAGCATTACATTTTAAAATTAGGGCAACAAATTGTTTCCTGATTCTACATTTGGGCTTTTTTGAAACATTTGTTTTGGTCCTTTATGGCTGCTATGCTCAATGAAGTGACTGATTGTAGATCGTGTTGCATTTTTGTTATGAATGAACACAAAACTTTGGCTTAAATTAAGGTGCTATAGTACTGTTATCATAATACTGTTGGAAGACAAGATAATCTTAAGTACCGTCATCAAAAATAGAAAGGTGAATATTCCTTTACATTGTTTTTGTGAGAAAATAGTGTATAGGGAAATATTATTTTTTCCTTCAGTGCATGTAGCAATGTGGTAAACAGTGATAAATGAATATTTGAACTGTTGTTTTATTCTTTTTATTATTATTATTATTAAAATGGCTTACTTTGCAACTTCCTTATCTTATGTTTCACAAATTTCCTTGTTTTCTTAGTGTGTTTGCACATTTTTGTGAAGAATTCCTTATGCCTCCCCCATAGGTCTTAAAGTGGGTTGTTGTGTTTTGGTGGGGGGGGCAACCTTGAACTGGACTTCTCATGTGAAAGCATCTTTAGCTTTTATTGGGAGGTTTTTTGCTTTTCTGTTATTGCTGTTACTACATCAGCTAGTTATTTTATGAATGTTGTTGCCCTTAACCTTTGCTGTTTCTCCCTTCCAATTGGGTGGAGTGTGTACTGGCTGTCACTTCAGGTACCAGAAGATGGATGACAAACGAGTGAGGCCATATACAAAGTTGGGGTTGTGCCCCAGTTTTATTTTGGGTCACATAATTCAACTCTTCCACTTTACTCTGTCCTTCCCTGACACTTTTGGCTTTTATTTAGGACACCTTTCTTGCTTGAGATTGCCACTTGTTAGTTGAAAACAAGTGTTTTGGAGTTTCACTTTTGTTGTCTCCATTTTTTCATCTTCAATCTCTGTTTCTCTATAGCATCAACTAACTATTTTAATACTGTACTACTAAAGGTAATCTTAAATGTTAACAGTTTTGCTTATCACAGCTCTGGTGCTTCTGTTGCTCAATGCTGTTAGCGTGCCTAGCCATCTCCATGCAGTCTGGCTTAAATGCAACATTTCTGCTGTACAGGAAAATGTGTGTTCTCTTGAAACGCTAATTTTGGACCCTAGGCTTCCTGAACGTGCATCTCTGGGGCAGAACTACCATGCTGTTCTCCTGGGGGTGCTGTCCAGGGTCAGTCTGCCAGGAACTTGTACATGATTCCACTTAAGCTGTGTCTTGAATTTCACAAAAAGATGTAGGTCGCTCAATAAATTGTCAGTGCTTCAATGGAAAGTTATTGGTATACTGTCTGATCAGTCTGCATCATTGTTTTGAAAATCTGTCTGACCCGAGCAAATATTTAAGGGACTTTTAAAATTCCAGTTAAAGTAGTGTTAACTATGCCAGTTTCACTAACTCATGCACATAAATGTTGTTGGCTTATCCACACCTGGCATTCATTTATTGTTTTTGTAGAAGACCTGGGTCCTTACCTGGCGTTAGTAGAGGATTTGGGACTTTGCAGTGCAATTTGATGTCTTCCTCGGAGGGTCCGTGATTTAACCTGACTGTTCCATGTTCATTGGCTGTCAGTCCAAGCACCAGATCAGAGGTTAAGAACATAAGAGCTGCTGTTTTGCTAAGCCAGACCACAAGTCCATCTTGCCCAGTATCCTGTTGCAGACAGTGGATGCTGAGGGAGAGTGAACAGGGTACGACCAGGGTTTTCGTCACTTCTTCTCCCACTTGCAGCCTCCAGCATTTAGGGACTAGGAAACTCTGATTTGGAGATTATACCCCTAACTCCCATGCTCAGTCTGCCAGTAGCTATTGATGCACTTTTCCTCCAGACATTTGTTCAGTCCTGTTTTGAACCTGGCTAAGCTGTAAGCTTCCACAGCTGCTTGTGTCTGAGTTGATTACAAGCTGTGTGGCAAAAGGCTGGAATCCTTTTGCAGCCTGCTTGTGAATATTAGTAAAGGCTTGGTGGAAATCCATATTATGAAGAAGTTGGTTTGTGAGAACATGACTAATATGTGGTGTAGATGGGATTAAGTTTGTTTATGCTGAAAAAGCTCTCTTGTTTCACAGTTCAGCCATCTCTGTGGCCAGGGCATAAAATCACTTTAATCCTGCCCCCTGATCATTCTGAATACATGCAGTGTCCTGATCTAGACTTGTCTGCCCCCCCGCCCCCTCATCTTTACTGTGGTTTCGGTGATTCTGGCACTGTTTATGCCTAGGGAAAATCTATTAATTGAACTCAAATTATTGCCTGTCCTAAAATTCCACACTGAGTGGAAGAAACAAATAAAATGTGAAGTAAGTGTAATCTTTTGGAAGTAGCATCTTGCCCTTTTTTGTCAAGATCGGTTTGTAAGAAGTGCTTTGATTCCTCTGAAAGGATGCTTGCACAGATCCAAGAAGAACGCTATCATCACGCCCCTGTAATTGTAATAGCGCCACCTGCCCCACAGCTCCATTTTCCTTCACCAATGGTGCAAACGGGTTTCTTGGAATTGGTGATTTCATGTAAATACTTTGAACCTCTGGTTACCCATAAAAGAGCTTTCATAGATTCTGTCTTCTAAGTCGGTGGTTTTACCTCTCCTGCCTCTGTTGGAAGAACACTAATTTATGTAATGATGCCCCAGGATTTTTACATGCGTAGGAAATGAGACTGGGAGTTGCGCTGTGGCCCTTAGTGACATTTTCATCAGAGCACCAGACTCTTAAATAGGTGGGTTCCCGCCCCCACTTTAATGTAGTTATTATAGCTTTCTAAAAAGGAAACTAAACTTAAGGATATGACTCAACTTTTTAGAAGGAAGGAAATGTGAAATGAAGGCAGTCTCTTAGTTTTGAGCTTGAGGCAAACTTGCAGAGGGGCTCAGTGTTGCTGAATAGAGCTATTACCTTTCTATGCTTTGGCATGAGTTAAATTATATATCTGTATATATATTCTTTTGGCTTTTTGAAGGTCACCACATACAATATTGAAAAGTCAATATGTGCTCCTAACTGCAGTGACTTAAACTGAGTGTAAGACTGCAGAAATACACAACTTCCACAGACCTGGGATTGTGCCTTGCTAGGGAATAGGCACGGACTTCTAGCAATGGGAGCTCAAGTTTGGTGAGAAGGGAACATCCTGCTCAGCTCAAACTTTGCTGATACCATCTGGACTGGGACAGAAGTAGGCAGTGGACTGAGCGGAGGACTGTTATGTGTCATCTCCACATACACACTTGAGTCCGTTCACATTTACTTATCGGAAGAAAATCCTTCCTCTTTTCAGCTGAACCAAAATGATCTAAAAGTCCCTTCAATTTACATTGTGAATGTTGAGCTGTGTGAACAGCAAAATAAGTGACCAGTGCTGTCTTAATAGCTAGATTGTTGCTACTCAGGTAGCAAACAATTGTGTGTACAGTAGCTAAGCAACTTCCGAAGTTTGTGCTTGCTTGTGTTAACTAATACAAGTATTGGACTGGCTGCTGCTCCTTCCAAAGGGACATCATTTCCAATGTGTCAGTACAAGTTTTTGTTGGGGGGATGGAGTTGCTTTGCTGTCTTTCTGCTTTGTGTTTTTCTTTTATATTATGCTCTTGTGAAAGTGTTATAAAATACTGCATGTTGAATTTGATGTAGAGGTTTCTGAAGTAGAAAAGTTATTATCTTTGTACTGGGTTTCTCAGTCAAAATTCTACTTTGAAAGCACTTACAGATCTGATGTGAAAGTCTAATGCTGACCCTCTGTGCAAGATTGAAAAGAGGATGCTTACACAATGTGTGTGTTTGCCAGGAATTGATTGAGCTGGTGTTGCAGTTTTGAAATACAGCAAGCCTTGCACTTCACCCTGCAGGGTTTATGTGAATTTTTGTTAACTTACTTATATCATTAAGTGACCTCACACATCACCTTTTTAAAGCGCACTGTTTGAAATCTGTTGAATCACCCGCTTAGTCTGCTTAAATGTTGAAATAGTAGCCTTTCAGAATCACTCTTCAGTATTATTAAAGCAAGTTTAGTTGGTGAGTAAAAGACTTCTTACATGAACTTTCCCTGGGTGAATTCCATCCTATTGGAGACTAAAAAGGAAAAATGAACCAGAATTCATTGCTGCTATTACCTTTTGGATGGTAAACAGTTATTCCTATTGACATCTCAGACAAAAGCTTTAAAACTCAAAGTGCAGATAGGTGACTATCTAGATTGGGGTTCTGTTCTTTTTGCTTGCAATCTGCTACATCTATTTATTTGTAGCATGTTGTGCCTCTGAGCTCTAATTGTAGCCTGGTCTCCTGTGCTAAGCACTTTACAAGCACAGAACAAAGCCTACAATCCAAGTATAGGAGAAGAGCCAACAGAAGAAAACTTGACAGCTGGGGGCATGCAAGACAATATTAGGTAACATGATAGTTGTTTCAGTACCTTCAGAAGTGTGACCGCTGTCCATTTTTGGTAGGCATCCCAGCAGAGAGGTTTCAGGGAGCTGAGAGATTTGTTTTCCTTTCTGGACCTTTCTTCAGTTTGACCAGTTGCTGTATACGTTCCAAAGATTAAAAAACAAAACCAAAAAAGCATCAGGATGTACAAAAATCTTTAAATTAAAAATTAAACCATGTGAAGATAGTCAGGTGATGGGTTCAGATACAAATGTTGCAGGTTCAAGTTTACATTCATAATACCTGTTCATTGTTGGCTTTGGTATAAATAGTTCATGCACACTTAGTCCTGACATCTCTCCTTGCTCAGTGCTGAAGATCAGTTCAGCTTTTAGAAAGAAATAACTTTACTGGCTCCATACTTTTTTGGGGAGACCAGGGTAGGTTATTAGTAATTCCTTGGTGAATGCTATCGCCAAGTTGATTTGAAAACACTAGATGTCAATTCTAGCTTTTCTCTTTAGACCTGCAGGAATTCTTTGAAAAGAATAAAGTTCCTTCTGATCAAGATACCTTTGCTGTAGCAGTTTGCTTTTACATAATTGAGAAAACTGAATGTTTACTCTTACATGATGCAGTTCTGTGTTGACCATTTTACATTGTCACCTTTCATGTGTGGCTTCCTTTTTTAATCTTTCAGATCTAATTTGACTTGGCCTACTAAAAATCATACTATTTTTTGTTGTCAGAACATTAAACTCAAACTTGCATTAGTGACTTTGCATCCTTTGCAATGTCCCACACCCCTGCCCTGCACTAGATAGGGAGGGGAGTGGAGCAGCTGGGCAGTGCCCCATGGTCTTACCTTATCTAAATCAGGAGTCTCTGCTCTTGGGAAGGCTGGGGGTGGGGGCAGCAGCTGCTCTCCTTCTCCCATGGAGGAGTTGATCTGGGGCGAATGCCCCCCCCCCCCCCCATACACCTTCCACAGACCAGAGTCCTCTGATACTGATTAGATTGCCTATTATGCAGCCTGGCAGTTTGGAAAGCAGCATCTGGCTTGTCAGGCTGGGGGAGGTGGGGGACTGATCAAAACCCCCAGAGGGAGGGAGAGAGTGGGGCTGAGACAGGGTGTGGGGCACAGCTGTGGGTGGCTCATTTGGGGGGGGGGTTCCTGCTGCTGCACACACCCCTGGGGGAGGCATGGGGGGTACATGCCCTCCCCCCCGATTTGTGTGGGGAGTGAGGGCAGGCTGCTCGCTATAGGCTCGGGGGCTGTGTTGGCCTCTTCCCAGGGGGAGCAGGGTGGGGCCAGGTGGTGGTGACACTGGGAGGGGAGGCTACAGGGTGGCCTACAGTCATCCTGAAATTTGATGTAGCCATCCAGTAGCCCTCCTCCCAGCATGACCGCCGCCCAGCTTGAGCGCAGTCTCAGCCCAGCTCCCCCGCCAGGAAGAGGCCAGCGCAGCCCCCAAGCCCGTAGTGGGCAGCTTGCCCTCGCCTCATGCACAAATCCAGTGGGTATGTGCCCCCCATGCCTCCCCCTGGGGTGCACATAGCAGTGGGGTCTACTGCCCCCTGCACCCTAGATGAGCTGCCAGCAGCTCTGCCCTGCCCCACTCTGGCTGGGCAGTGCCTACCCCTGCCCCTTCCCCAGTCCCCCAACCCCACTCCCTCCCTCACCATGGGGGCCTTGATCTGCCCCCCCCCCCCCCATGCCCCTTCCCTCCTCTAAGCCCTTTCCCCTGCAGACTTGCTGGCTGGACGCTGCTGTTTAAGCAGCTGGGCTTCATTCCTGCCCATGTGCATGCTCTGGCTGCACACATGAATGCGGCGTTTATCGGTGACATTATTGGCCACATTGTGCAAAAAAAAGCTGATTGCTGATAATGTCAATTTTCCTTTTATCGGTGCCAATATGATATGGACCGATTATATTGGTGCTTCTCTACCTGCTACTTGATTCTTCGAGATCCTGGAGGAATCTAGCAGAAGCCTACGTTCATTCTTGCAGTAGAGTTTGTTTTGCAGGGCAGATCTATCAGGTGTCAAACCTGGAAGCTTTTCTCCAATAGGTGATGTGTTTCTTTTTGAAGAAACTGAATGAACTCTTGCATGCTGACAATTTTTGCCAAAAAAGTGGTTTTTCTCCCTGCAGAAACTTGTATGTGGCATTAAGCTCTTTTTTTTGCCCCTGGCCTCCCCCCCACTCCCTGCCTCCTCCCGCCCCCCCCCCCCCCATATCTCCATATCTGGCAATAAAGATTCTGCAAGTGAAACTTAATAATTCAAACTGGAGAAAAAAACAAATTGACTCTCTTATGATTGGCCCTGCAGGGCTAGCAATTGCAATAAAAATTTACTGCTCATTGTAATCATTATTCAGCAGATAACTCAGCAGAGGACCCTTGCACTTAAAGTACAAGACCAAAGTGTTTAATCTTGATTATCAGTATTTTATGGGAAATACACTTTTGTGTACACAAGCCATACTTCAGGTTGTGTGCATATGCGTGCGTCTATGTATGGATTATGTACGTATATATGTATGCATGTACAACTTAGTTACAGTCAAGTTTTTATTTAAAATGTATTAAATAAAAACTTGATTGTACCTGAATTGCCCAGCTCAATTTTAGGCTTTGCTGTGCTAGGTGTTGCACAATTTTGGAAAGGAAGCCTCCACTTAATATAAGCTATAGCAAGGAACAGATGTTTAATGTGGTTAAGTTGTTATTGAATGCTTAGTAAAATCTAGGAATTAAGCAAAGAGAATTAATATGGATTAGTGCTGATTTTTTATTCCTACTGAAATTGAAACTATGCCAAAATATACTGTCAATTACTTGGCTAACTACTGTGTTTTGACTAAATGGCACTGGAGAGGACTAACAACAAATGTTCGTATCCTAAAGATGACAGCATTCTGCTTATCTTACTGATGCTTTTCAGTACAACCACTTTTATGTGGATACAATAAAACTTAGCTCCCATATTTACTTGAATACAAGTTGTTTTCCCCTGTCAGCACGGGGTAGGAGGGGAGTTACTTAAATAGTCTTCGATTTGGGTAACTGCCCAGACCAGGTGGTGACTCAGCTCTGACTTTGGCACCAGGCTTTGGGCTGAAGGTGGAGCAGAGCCACTACCTGCTCAGGCTGGAATGGCTCATTTGGTAGGGGCTAGGGGCATGTGGGGGGAGGGAATGACACCTGCAACCTGTCCTGTGTACTCCAGTAGTTCCCGAACTTGGGGTTATGACCCCGTTTGGGGTTGCAACTATTAAAAAAAAAAAAAAAAGGGGGGGGGTGTTGCAAAGACTATCACAGATCTTCTTTTTTAAATGTCAGGTTCCCCTTGCAGGCTATCAGAGTTCCAGCCTGAAAGGAACTGCTTGGGGCTGGGGCGAGCAGGAGGAGGGTGATCAGGCTGGGGGGTGCACACATGGCAGCAAGGCAGCATGGAGAGCAGCTCCAATATACTTACCTGAAGGGAGCTATGCAAGGGGGGTGGGAAACTATAACGGATATATGATTTTCCATGTATATAATCTTAATTATTGTAGGGGAGTCATCTTTAAATTTAAAGTCAACTTGGATTTCGGTGAGCAAGGTATTAGGATTATCTGTCAGGAGGTTAATACAACAAATCTAAGCACAAGTCAAGTTTTCATCTTGGGTTTCAGAGTTGCAATACTTGATTTGAAGCATAGAGGTCTATTTTCATATAATATTGTTTTGCTTGCTTTTTAATCAGCTCTTTCTGTCTTAAGTTATTATTTGGCTTTGTACTCTGTAGAGGGACCAAGTACAATTGGGTTTTCCAACATTAACAGGTGGTTTGAGACTCTTCTTTTTATCTGTTCAAATGGCTTAGTTCTAGGTGTGCTAGGCTATTGATTCAAAGTATGATTTATAAGATGGGAATGTGCAGAGGGTTTTGCTTTTGGTAAATAATTCTTCAATAACAAAAGAAAAATTTGTGAAAACAAACCCAGGTTGTTTTTACCTGTTTGTCTTTGGTCCCTGACCCTGTAGCAAACATTCTTTTATTTGATTCATATGCCGTCCTTCAGCGGGGCTTATGTTAACAGACATAAACCACCTTTAAAAGTAAATGGATACAGTATGAAACAGAAGCTCTTTAAACAGTATCCCAGCCTAGTGGAGCTTGCTAAACATTAGCTCTCTTTATATTTTTAACAAAGGTATATTTAGTTAGATGTTTGAGTTAATTAACCAAGGTTTGTCATAATGGATGTAGCCCAGGACAGTTATACTACTTTGACTTAATTAAAATAATCATCACTTTTTAAAAATAGCTTTCCATTTTTTACTTGTAAAGAAATGTGCGTTCCAGTTGTTTGACATAAACACAAAAGCCACATAGGTGTACACTTAAATGGCTCTTACACCACATATGGTACATCTTTTTTGCTGCAGGAGGCAGAGGCTGACATGCATTTTGCACTTATTTAAACAATTATATACATTAACATTTTTAGATTAATGAATGTGAC
The DNA here is from genome assembly GCF_030867095.1 of Alligator mississippiensis. Classification (NCBI taxonomy): domain Eukaryota; kingdom Metazoa; phylum Chordata; order Crocodylia; family Alligatoridae; genus Alligator; species Alligator mississippiensis. Next base: position 16,437,294 of record NC_081826.1, read on the forward strand.
CTTTTTATAATTTTAGAATATGGGAAGGATGGTGATTTAGCTTTCTAGTAAATAGCAGCGACCAACTTTTTTCCCCATATTCTTTGTCATGCACTGTATTAAGATAACTAGAATTTAGATAAATGCACAAAAATACATATACAATTTCTTTTTGTTTAAAACACTCCAAAATGCTTTGAAAAGATAAACCTCCTCCTACATGAGTTTTTGAAAACTGAACCATTTAAAGCGGTGATAGGGAGTAGCTGTAAAATGGGAGTATCCAACTAACATGCCTTAATGGCAGATCCTGATGAGATGCATGATGGTGTATCCTGGAGTTGAAGGTTGGGTCCTATTTTGCTTCTGGGGACATTTGCCAAATGGTTTCATCTGGTATCAAGGTCCCTGGTTTTTCCACAGGATCAAGCCTTTAATGCCATACATTATACATTAGACCATACTTAAGTTTGACCTCAGAAATTAACTATTCTTCCCTTGGTTCTTTTTTTGCACAGAAAAGCACATAGCTTGTGATTTGGCTTTTTTAATGGAAGTTCATGATTTCAACCTGATCATTTAAATGTATTAAGTTATATTATGGCTTTATAACTATAATATTTTGCATTAAATCCAGATTTTGTTTTAAACAGGCTTAATTTTTAAAAACCAACCTTTTTGAATATTGCATCTTTTTGCTTAAAATTTATATTTGTATTTTTTAAAAATACATGAAGTGTGAACTATTTTATTCTCAAGTAAAAACATGAAGGTCATCAGAATATGGTTCTTTAATGACCTAAAGAATTTAGGGAAGTAGTCTTCTTTTACTCAGCCTTTTCAACGTTGTAGTTCTTACTTATGATATTTTGTTAACCTGCCCCAAAATTTACCATCGTAGACTCTTATGCAAAGTCTTTGAATGTGGCTGTCTCCATGAAATATACTGTCAGCTAGCTGTTTCGATTTCTTAAATGTCCAAAACGCACATCAGGTTAATTTTCAAATTTGAAAATCTCAGTTTATACGTTGTTTCAAAATAAGGTGCATTTTGTATAGGAAAGTTCATGCAGATCTTGCTTGAATCCTTTGAAATCTGTTCTGTGGGCAACTTTTTCTGCAAGCTTTAAGCATTTTACGCGTGTTGTACCTGTTGAGTTGTGACACGAAAGCTCACACTTTAGTGTCCTGGCAGTTCAGTCTCTGAAAACCCTGTAAGGCTTAATAAGGTAGCGAATAGAAAAATGCATAGTTTGCCTCTGCAATAATTTCCGGTGTATGTGAAAACAAAGCTGTTTACTGTATCTCTTGGAGGTTACAGATAATATGCTGACACAGTGTATGACAGCATAATTGCAACTGAGTCGTGAGTGATTTTGGTAGAGAGCCAGCATACTAATAACATCCCCTCTTTCTTCTGTAAATTTAATCTTGGAGGTATGAGGCACCTGGCTCTCTTCCTGCAAGTGGATACAAAGGCAGTGCAGCTTGAACTAATTGTAGTTCTAAACTGTACAGCAGGATGTTGTGATGGATTCCATAAAAATCATTGGCATAGCTTTGTATTTGGTGCTGTGTGGGTTTGAAACAATGTGTAAGATTTCCCCCCCCCCCCCTCCCCTCCCCAGCAAATTATTTTTTGCTGCTGTCTCATTTAGATACTGGCAACCTTATTTTCTTTAGTATATCCATTTGATGTTGATCTCCTGCAATGATGCCTGAAGCGATTATTCCACAGAAGAGAAAACAATCTCCATTTTCTATGTGGGTATTGCACTTGGAGGATTTGTAATATTTTTATCTACTAAAATACTTTATCCTTAAAATTTAAATATTAGATTTGACCACCTTATCAGATTGCCTCAGGGGATGTCAAGTTTTGTAATCCTGCCATTGATTATATTTATATCCCATGACGCATGTCCAAAATGGCAAACTTTAGTTTCGTATGTCACCTTAATTGTCTAAGTTTCTAACTTCTGTGCTTTGTCTTTGCTCTTTTTTCCTCTGGAATAATGAAAAACTGCTAAGGTTTTCCTATTTTGCTTAAATATAAAGATTGGATAATAAACAATGCTTAAGGAGGAGAAATTGAAAATTGGCTATGTTCCTTTAAGACAGGTGAATTGTTATAGTATGATTGCACTTTAGGTTTCTTTAATATAAGTTGTTAAGTGTCATTTCTCTTTATTTGTACTACTGGAACATGGGTTTTACCATGGTGGTTGACTTAATGCGGCATGTAGGGAGAAAGAGGAAGTTTAGGAAGTACGTTACCTTTAAAATGGGTCCAAGAATGACACTCCCAATTATCCTTGTGATTATGCTAGAAGGATTTATATGGTTGGTAGGTTATCTTCAGCCAATGCAAGAGACCTGTTCTTTGTGGTTGTCTCCGGGCATCAACACACACAATACTTGCAATGATTTAAACATGGTTTAAGCCTCAGTGCTAGATCAGACATTCAAAAAGCCTGAGGCAAAATTGATCTAAGCTATGCATTTTTCTGTAAACAGCATCATTTGGACTAGTAGCAAACAAAACACACATTTGCCCCTTTGGCGGTGGGGGAGGATCTTAGACTGGGTTCCACCATTTTTAAACCAGTCTGTGTGCTGGATTTCTTTTCTGTTACGGGTATAGACTGGTTTCTGATCACAAGTATAATGTCTGTACCTGGTCCAAGTGGACAGATGTACATGGCTGTTTAATTTGTTTAAATCCACCTGGAATGGTTCAAACGGCTACCTAGAAAATGAAGCGCTGTTTTTTAAACCAGTTTACTAAAAAACATGGATTCAAATATGCTCTGGTGCATTAAAACCAGACTGGTAGGGCTGTGCGAAACTTCAGTCACTGATTCGATTTAGAGGAGATTCAGTGGCCGAATCTGAATCGAATCAGGAGACCCATTAATCTCCCCGAATTGTACTGGAAGCCTCCAGTGGGACGTTCCATCCGCCCCAGCATTTCAGCATTCATGAGCTGCACCGGGTACCTTGAGGTATGTAAAAACAAAACAAACCCCAACAACCCCCCCCTCCCCCAAAAACAAACAAAAAAACCCATAAGAAGATCTCTCTATGGCTGAATCGCTGACTTGCCAAATTGGAATCAAATCTTCAGATTTGGATTCAGCTGAATCTAATCGGGACAGTAATCTGAATCAACTAATTGAATTACTGTCCCCCGAATCGGGCCAAATCCGAATCGAATACAGCCCACTTCGCACACCCCAACAGACTGGAACAGCAATTAGATTAGAGCCTGTTGTTCCCATTTAGTCAAAGATAACTACAGGCAGACTTTCCACCTGCTATTGTTTGGCTCTATTTAATGAGTTTGTAAATACTTTGAATTGTGCTGTTCCTGGTGGAGTCTGTCTCAGAAAAAACGTAAGCATCCAGTAGTTCTTACGAAGACTAGCTGGTGCCAGGACTGTGACTCCTACCTTCCTACCTAGTAGCTAGAGGCCAATGTGAGTAATTAGGGAGAGGACTCGAGAGGTTGTCAGCGAGATCTGAAGGTAAGGTCCTGATGAAGTCAAATCTCAAAAGGTGCTGGAATTCTTTACAAAGTTAAGGCTCCCTTTTGACCCAGTTTGATTGTGAATAGCTTCAGCGCTGCTTGCTGCTGTCTTTCCAAGCTTTCACAAGCAAATGGCAGTAACGAATGATATCCTTGACAGTTTTTACTTTTGCCCACTGTTTTCCTAATGGCAGGAGCAACTACCCAGCATTAACTTTAACTTTTGGCTGTTGAACCTTGGGCACTGTTGTTGATCTAAAATGGCTACCATCAGATCTCAAAATATGGGCATCTTAGTTTTTCTAAATCAGTGGTTCTAACCTTTTTAGACTTGAGGCACCCCTCCATAACTTTTTAGAATTCAGTGGCGCTGCATTTAAAGACTTTTATTTCTTGCTCCATGGTGCAAGAAGGTAAGCGCTGCACCCTTAAAAGGATTTCATGAGGTGGCAGGGTGGGTTAGGCACCCTTGAGAGCATGGGGGGGGGGGGGCCTGGTGCTCAGCACAGGCAAGACAAGGTAGTTGCTATGCAGGGCAAATTAGGGAGCTTGAGAGTGGGTCATTAGACCCTGAAGGAGGTAGCTATCCTTGCAGGAGGCAAAAAGGAGTGACAGTGACTGCTGGTGAAGAAGCTGGTGCCAGGTGAAGCGGGTGGGTGGGGGGGAAGAACCCTGCCATGCGCAGCTCCTTCTGCGATCTGCCTCTTCCCTGCCACTGCAGCTACTCCTCCAAGGTTGTGAACGTCAGTGATTGGAGCCATGTGCATCTGTGACCCCTCACACCATGCCCAGGAGCATAAGTGCAGTAGGGGAAAAAGGTGGGATGAAAGTGTGGCCCAGCATGTGTCCACCTCTGGCAGAGCATAGGGGCAGTAGGTGCAGGGACTGCCAGGGGATGGGAGCTGCGCTTTCCAGCTCCACTGCTTCCATGCTCCTCCCATGGTCCCAGGGCTGGTGTGAGGGCAGAGTGGGTGGAGGAAGGGTTGTAAGGAATGGTGTTGGGCTGCTGGGGCAAGTGCAAGGTGTCCAGTGCATGGAGAAGCCAGCATTTATCTTCTCTCTCAGGTCCAGGCTCCGTGGCACCCTGGTTGAGAATTGCTGCTCTAAGTTGAATTAAATAGTTCCTGTTTTTAAAGTGTTCTAGTTTTTTATATTCATTCAGTGGTAGATAGTGTAAATTTAGATGAACCTATTTGCATTTTTCTGAAATCTCTTGACAGTCTCTTAGAAGATTGCATTAAATAAAATAAGTGTTTATGGTGTGTTGGGGGGGGCAGTGGTAAATAGATTATTTACTCCTAGTCTGTTTAGAAGCTGGAGAGAAGTTAGCAATCAAGCTTCTGTGTTGTAGAAGGTAGGGAAAGGGTTACTAGAAGAAACCCACACGTTTGGTGTTTGTAGAAATGAGTTGTCACTGAGGTGGCATTTTTGGAAATGAAAATTATTTAGTTTTTTTTCCATACAGGAAAATTCAAACAATAGAAGGACCAGCAAGGGAATAAATGCAGTGCTGAACAGAACCAAGTTCAAGATACCAAGTGTTGGAACAAATAATTTGAACTATGTTTAATGGTGTCTAAGTTCTAACCTAACTAATCCCTTGTGGGTTGTGCGAAGTAGTGCAAGATGAGTCATTGTGAACAGATGAAGTGCAGTGGTGACTAAAAATTCCTTCAATCTCATTCTTTACATTGCCATTAAGGATATAATATTCTAACTAAGGCTAGACAGTTGATATTATTTCTGGTCACCCAGGCTCACAAAATGTGGAAAAGGTCCAGAGATGGTTGGTGAAAAATTGGAGATATAGAAATTTCCTGTACAAGAAAAGGCTGTGTGTGTGGAAGAGGCATGATAAAGGCCTATAAAATAACCAATGGCATAAGGAAAATAAATCTAGTCTTCCTATTTAAATGGTCAAGTTGCCCATGATATCATCTAGCTAAATTCTAAAAGTGACGTTCAAAATTAATTACATGAAATAGACTGCGCGTTTTAACTGTGAGAACTTACTGCTCCAGTGTATCATTGGGTCTTGGGCTTTAGGGGAGATGGAGCTGATGTACCATTAAACGAAGTAAAGTTTCCCCCTGCTCCCAATGAACTAAGACTGTTCCTTTAGGGCATGTTGTTCTATAGAGAAGTTTTTTTTGTTTTTTGTTCCTTTCAAGTACTCTCAGAGGATACTGAACTTGATTGTGTGCAGTCATTTTCTGCTGTTCTAAGCTAAGCTACAGCAATACTTTCTCTTAAAAATGTGTTTTTGCTTTGTATTGCTCCGGAAATCTGAGATTTGAGTAATTAAAACAGGATGTACAACAATCGTCTTAAACAAAATTCTTTAAGAATGTTTAGGAGGTCATTTTAATTGCTTTTGCCTTGGCACTGATAAGTTTTTTCCTCTTGTCACTGTAGAAGGATTGGATGATTGGAGGACCAGCCTGGTGTTCTGCTCCAAAAGGTGTTTTTGCCAACTATTAAATTTGATGCCGTGCTTAAAGTCTGAAGTTGATTTACATATAAAACTCCTTAAGTGAGGTGCAATTTGAGAGTAAGCTGTAAAAAGTTGCCATGGGATTGTAGTCCTCTGCTTGAGAAACAGAATCCACTTGGATTCAGACAGATGCACAGGTTGAGCAGGAGCATGGAAAGGGGAGGAAGAGAGAAGTTTAGTTCTTCCATTCCTGCTTAGCCCGAAATGTGGTGCCCCATCCTTCTGTGTAACTTGAAGGGGAGTACTTGTGGGAGTACAGCTTAATACAGGTGGGAGAGGAAGAGGGAGATGCAAAGCTTTAGATAAATTGCCATGGTACCAACCCACTGTTCATTCTGGCCACAGACTAGGGCAGGGGTAGGCAAAATTTTTTGGCTGGAATGCTGAAAAAAACACAATATCTACCTTGGAAGGTGCTGGAGTGCCGACATGCTGGAGCAACTGTTTGCAGCATCCTGGCTGCAGCTGGCTCACGGAGCCTGGTCTGCTTGCAGCAGGGCTTGCAGCCTCCCAGCCGCCTGCTGGGAGCAGCCTGGGCTCCGTGGCTGGCAGCAGCTGCTTAGAGCCCAGGCTGGTGGTGGTGTGCCGAGCAAAACGGCCTTGCATGCCGTGCACCGCACGTCTGCCGGGGTTGCTGGAGTAGGGGCTCGTAGTGGTGCAACAAAAAGCAACTTAAGTCCTGGGTGGATAACGGTTGAGAATCACTTACAGTAATGTAAATATGTATAAATTGATTGCTTTATTTTAGGACATAAATGTAAACTGTTCTGTCAGCATAGTTGTACATACAGTATGGAAACAATGTGCCTTCCAGAAGGGTTGACTTGGGGTAGGTACCAAAGGAAACATTTGAAGAACAGAGATTCCTGATATTTTAAGTAGTGAGTAATGTTGATGGGAACTGCTTGTCTCTAATCCTGCCCCTTGCATATCATGCATTTTGGCTGCATCTGCGCTCGTCATGGTAACTGAGATCTTGCTTCCTGTACCATGTGTAGGCCAGCTTCCTTCTATGTGTTACTTTGATGGTTTTAGCAGGTGTGCAAAGGCAATAAATGGCATTTAAGAAACTGAGTTATTAATATGGTCTTTCCTCATTGTGAATGCTAGTTCTCCCCAGTTGACTTCCTGTTTTGCTGTGTTCTCTCCTAATTAGGATATTATACAATATAGGTAAGATTCTTTTCTCCTTCTAATATAGCTCTTGCAGTTTGACCTCCTGGGAACTTCTCTAATGTTTGCGGATCACGCAACTGTCAATAACCGTAGGAGAACCTAAAGGATGCGGAACCCTCTATTATAATAGACCCTGCCTCTCAGTCCATCCTGATTCCCTGCTTTCTGCATGTGAGAATAGCCATGGTTATTATGGCTGTAATTAGCACAAAATTGGCATGTAACAGTTCTGTCCTGGGTCTAAGATTTGTTTAATATCTTCATTAATAATTTGGAAGATTGTATTGAGCGCACAATTTGCAAAATTGGCAGAGTTGCAGAGGACATCAACTTGGGTGGAGCTGCAGACAATTTGGAAGGTAGGGCTAAGATTTAGAATGACCTTGATAAACTGCAGATTTAGTGTGAAACTAACTGAGTTAAACTCAACAAGGACAAATGCAGTCACATGAACAAATATAGACTGGGGAATGGCTAGTGAGGCTGAAATACTGTAGGAAAGGACCTAGGGGTTATAGTGGACCATATTCTGAATGTGCACCAGCAGTGTGCTCTTGTTGCAAAAAAAACAAAAACAAACAAAAAACCAACCAACCCCCACCAATAACATATAACAAGGGGCCTGACTAGATAATATCTTGAATTCCATTACAACTTTTTTTTTCTGTGATTTGTTTGGGATTGGAGTGGCACTTGGGAATGGTGGGGAGCTAATTTGTGGCACGCTTGCCAAAAAGGTTGGCCCCCACTGCTGTAATTCATCTTTGCCCAAGTCCAAAGCCCAGCCTGTGAAGTGGGGATGCTTTTCGAGGTGGACAACATGATCAGGACGTCATCAGGTGTTCGAAACTGAAAGTTGGGTCCCCAGAATGATTTTAATGCTATTCATGGTCTTAAAGTTGAATCATTTTAGGAATTCTGTTTGGTTTCTTTATCAGGTATTATTCCTTGTCTTAGTCTTCAGGATTGGATTGGTGCTTTGTCTCAGATGCATTTTTTTTTATATTTCTGTAAAGAAAAGGCAAAGGAAACTTAAGTTTTCAGCATCAACAAGTTCCAGTATTGAGGTTAACCTTACAGATTGTTAAAAGCTCTGGAGCTTCAAACAGTCTCTTTTGATGACTTCACCAAAGAAAAATGGGCTTTCCTGTTACCAGTACCAAAGTGATTGAAGTAGCAGGACAGCTGAAGATGAACTGTGATATATTAATTTAATGAGCAGAATTTGGAGATATCTGAAATGGTGCCTACCAACTTTCATAGGGTCTGCTGTATAGTCAACAGAGAAGAGTACTGATTGTCAGATATTTTAAGAATTAAGGAAATGTCGTGCAGCCAGTTAAGTTAAATTTTTACTATGTACAAGCTTCTGCTAGTGCTGTCTTTTGACATTAAGTTAATCATTATTATGTTACAGCAGTTCTTAAAAGCTGCCAAAAGATTATGCTACACCCTGTATAAATGTCTTGTAAGGACTACCCTACCCCACAAAAATTACAGTCTAAATGACAAAGACATTGTGGGAGAAAGGAAGTGGGATAAGTCCTACTACTGATGAGGAGCTGAGGCTTAGTGAAATTCAGGTCCTGAGATCATACAAGAAATCTGTGGTAGAAGCTGGGATTGAACGTATTGTGTCTTGTAGTCCAGTCACAACACCAGTACTGTTCTTTAACGATATGGAGCTAGTTAAAACATCAGAAATGTGGGTGATTTAGTTAAAGAAGCAGGCAGTCCCTTAATGATTTTACTTGTGTTACCATGTCTCTAAAACCTTACATAATCTGTGTACTGTTTAGGCAGATACTTTTTGGAGCAAGCGGGATGCAATCAATCTCCTTTTTAAAGAGAATATAAACAACTTGGCAAAGGCACGTTAGATGCTGAAGAACATTTGCATTAAAGAATGTACAAAATTACCTTTTTGTTTGTTAAAATTCTTGACTTGGCATCCCTCCATTCGGCATGTTGTTACAGTCGTATATAAAAATATTTCACAAAGCATTCTGCAGGAATGGTTCTTTAGATACAGTATAATCTCACGGTGAAACTTGAGTTGATGACTGTAAGCCAATTTGACTCTTGCCCATGGACTTAAATAGGCAGTATTACCAGAGAGGGGAGAAGTTGAAAATGTACATATGATTGATATAAGGTCTCCTTCAAAGTGCAAAGTGACCATTCTGTCTTCAGTACCTAGTATGTTTAAGGCTGTATGTGTACCCTTTATAACTAGAAAGACTTCCCTGTTTTAGTAAGTGCATCACTTCTAGAAGTATGAAAATAGTGGCTACTCCTGCTTGGCCAGTCTCCTGGCCTTAGGTACTTGGTATTACTTAAAAGTTAGTATTATAAGAGAGGGAGTAATCTTAGGGTTACCCCCAGTCACAAAGTGTATGCTTGGACCAGTGAGAAGCTGATCCAGAGTCATGTAATTTTTTTTTTTCTACTTCTGTTTTGTTCACCCCTTTAATTAGTCTGAGCCTGCTGGAGAAAACCCCTCATGCAGGATAAGTACTGCTTTAAGAAGTTCTGCTTGGACTGTTTGCCAAAATGTGGAATGATTTATGATGTTTTTGCCATACAAGATGCCCATGATTTAATTATGAAAGGTCATGAATGACAACAAAAGGAAAATAGTTCCATAGTAGGTATAATTTATTTTGGCTTGTGCTGGTGAGGACTTAGCTAAGGCAGAGGTGTCAAACCCATCCAGTCCTGATCCGGAGTGTGGAGTTGTCATCTGCCCCGCAGGGCTGCCTATGGGGCCAGAAATTTGATGAGAGAGAGCAGTGTTAATTGTAGGAGCTCCTGGAGCCACAGCAGCCTCCATTCAGTCTGCTGACAAATTTCTGGCAACGTGGACCAAATAACACAGCTCTACACTCTGAGGGCTGCAGCGGTTAACACTGGTACCACTCATCCCACTGCTGAATTTCCAGCCCTGTGGGGGGGACCCTGCAGGTCAGATCCATCCCTCAGGCCAGATCTTTGACACCCATCATCTCTAAGGGCTAGTCGCATTTGATTTTTCAGGATGGACTACTTTACTTCATGCGATTTCAGGATAGTCGGTTTCCTAAAGATGCCTCTTCAGTCACTGGATAAAATGATGCCAAGGATATGTTTGTATTCATGGTGGAATTGCCATAACCTAGAGTTAGATGGGAGCTACACTTAGTCCTTGTGGAAGGTAAGGAAGAAGGGTTTGAAAAATGGCAAGTAATCAACTACAGAAATGACAATTCACCCCAGAACTGCATCACGGCCTAAAGACCATTTTTAATTGGAGAGGTTTTATATTTCTATTTGTTTAAAAAAATCTGATGTTCAGTTACAGAGCACTTAAACATCTCAAATTCTTCTGCACTTGAAATAAGTTCGTCCTTGCTATAACTAGTCGTGTTAATTGAAGAAGCACAATTGTTGCCTACAATTTAGGTACAAATGTTAGGTGAGTCTCCTGTTCTATATGCTGAAGTTATCCATGGACAGTTCTGTGCTTCCACCAGATGGACTTGAAAGCCCAAACGAATTTCCCTCCTTGGGCTGCATTTGGCACCTCAATCGGATTACTGCAGTATACTGTAAATGGGGCTACTTATTGGGACCATGGGTAAACTGAAAATAGTGCAGAAAACAGCAGGTTGCTTACTAGGGCTGTGGACAGAAGAACAAATACTGTATAAAAGGAGGAGATTTACCACGCGTCGGCTGATCTGGAAAAAGACCAACAACATACTGAGCTGTATCGACAGGAACATCACTTGCAAGTAAAGGGAAGTGATTCTGGTACTTTTTTGCCTCTGATGAAAAAGTGAGGCCTCACCTCTGTGTCCAGTTTTGGGCCCCATGCTTCAAGAAGGATGTGAAAAGATTGATAAAAATTATTAGAGGTCTGAGAAGCATGACTTAAAGGATCATAGAAAAGTGGGACCTCACACGGCAGAATGATCCCAGCCAAGTGTCCATCCAACCTGCTTTCTAACATATCCAAAGATGGAGATCCCAGAGTTTTTTTTTAAGTAGCTTGTTCCAATGCTTGACCATCCTCATAGTTGGAAAGCTTTCCTAATCTCCAACCTGAATTTTCTCTGCTGCAGCTCTAGGTCATTGCTCCTGTTCCTGTACCCAAAAAGAGAAGCCCATCTCCATCCTTTCTGTAATTACCTTTTAGGTATTTAAAGACTACATAGAGTTACTTTTTGAAAACTTTCTCCCAAACTTGTAAGTGGGAAAAGTCAGGAGGAGAAGTGATTATTCTGCTATCCTCTGGCAGTTGCATAACTTGTTTGCTGAGAAATACCCTCTGTTCTCCTTGGATCTGTCTTGTTTCCTATGGTTATGGGAAAACAAGCTGACTTCCTCTCAGTAGAGAAGTGCTGCATATCATCCACTCTACAGTAACTGCCCAAATGTATGCCCTTACCCCCAGTAGATGGGAGCTAACCTGCAGTAACTTAGCCCTCAGCACTAAGTACAGACCCATCAGGAGACCAGATGAGAAGGCAGAGTCTGACAGACAATCACTACCTGTGGTAAAGTGGTGAGAGAGTTAAGGTTCAGCATTTGGTTTTCAATTTGCTTAGGTTGTTCAGAGGAAAAGTTTCCCCTCCCAAGCAAGTGATATACATTCACACATCTGCTATATCTCAATATGTTTTACATATTCTGCATGGTAGGCTTTGAGGTGAGGATATTTGTTGCTACACTAACGTAACTTTGCTTTCTGGAAGGTAACAAAAAATTTAATGTGTATCTTTCATGTCTTTGCAACCACAAGACTTCCTGTGGAACTTGCTGCTTGCTGTAGAGTTTAGGCTTAAAATCTCAGCTTTTCAGTTTTAAGTGAAAAACCTTTCTAGCTTTTCTGGTGGAAAAGGAAACCTTGATTATATGAATGTATTGTATGCGGACACGGTTTTGTTTTAGCTTGTTTGCAACCTTAGGAAAATAATTGCTTCTAAAAGGGAGACTTGCCTCTTTTATCATGCATGGCTCTCAATTCTGAAACCCATCCCTGAGCAGGTGAACATTAATGTTTTTCTCCTGTTTCACTCATTGCTCCGGCAAGGATTTTGCTTCCCAGGCTGCTTCAAATAATTTAGGATGGAGAAACATCCGGACTGCTGTACATACTGTAGCGGTGTTGGTAGCGGTGCTGTGTTACAGAATTCATTTCTTGCTATCGTTTAACATGTTCATACTTGAACTCTGAGGAAGCTGCTTACTCAATTTTCAAATTCATATCATTCAGTACATTGAAATATAGGAACTTTGCTGCTCAGCTTAGGCTCAGAGAAACTTGGGGAAGTGACTATGTCTTGCATTTCGTCTGGTGGTGCAATGAAACATGGGATTCCCCTTCTACCTTCATATTTTAATATTTAAATCCAGTTCCATATGTTTGGGACTAACCAGTTATTGGCCACTAAGTTTTTTAAGACAAATGCTTCCTGTTATTAGTAGCAGGGAAATTGATTTTAAGAACCTCAGATTTAATTTATATGCTGAATCGGGCATCAGGAAGATATCTTTGGAAAAAAAACAACACTACGGATGCACAACGCAACTAAAATTTATTATCTACAATGTAGATTTTACATAAAGAGGATTTCTTTAATAGTTAGTGACCTTTAATATATATTTGCAACTAAATGTAACCTTTACACTAAATTGCTACTTTCTGCAAGCCAAGAGGATTATGCCCTGTATGCAGTTAAGAAATAGTGTAGCTTGGCATACATACATATTTTATTCAGTTTGTATTGTTTTACATATTATTAAGTTAGAGAATTGGAATTTCTTATTTACTACATCTAATTTTTTTCTCCATTTGTGGCCAGCTGGTTTGGGATGTCAAGTTGGAATTAAAATAAGGAAATTAGTACTTTTTTTATATCTTCTCAGTTAAAAAAAAAAAAAAAATAAATACAAAAAAAATTATCAAAATATGCTTTACATTTAAAATGGGTTTGTTAAAGGGTGTATTATCTGTAGTGGGTGAATTGAACTGATGGGTTTTCTGGTAACTTATTAAATTAAGTTATTTTCTAGAATTTAGACATAACAGATGCTAGTCCTACTTCCCCCCCTCCCCCTTTCCAATCCATGTATCAAAACTAGCTTCACTAATTTTATTTTTTTTTTCAGTGTTGAAAGAACTACTTAATGAATTGAATAAACTGAAATAAAGTGTTTCTCTCCATCTGCCCAGGAATCTAGAGCTGTCAAAATCTAAGTTTATTTATTAATTCTAGTGGTAGATACTGGGAATGGTATAAAATTTTTTAAACCTATCCAAGTTTAATGCTGCTCTTTCCGGGTTAAAGCTGGAGCAGTTTCTGTTATTTGTTTTGCTCCCATCTTGTCCACATGCATGTTTGAAATGTGCAGAAGCTGCTGTGTTTTGAGCAGCAGTCTCCTGTCCCCTTCTAAAGTGGATCCTGATATACATTTGTCCACACCCTCCGTGACCCTCCCCAGCTTGGTTGTCTCACTTCCAGCACATTGGCAGCAAACGTGTACTGCTCATGTGTATCCTTTTATTTAACGTAAGATTATTTTACTAGCTCATTCCTTAATGTAGACTGTCAGACATTCAAATTTAATTTTAAGTGGTTCCATTTTGAAGAGGAATGTGTCTTAAATAATCTATTTAAAAAGGGGAGGAGGGGAGAAAAAAACCTGCTGCTGCCTCTTTCCTCCTCTTTGTACCGGTGCTAAGAACGGCTGAGGCGTTAGCCATAAGCATCTTGTCCACTTTGCAGTCTGGAGTTCTGCCCTTTCCCTTTCATCAGCAATTTGTTTTATTGAAAAATGCTGGATGAGTTTGCAGAGGTAGAGAAATAAGCCTTTCCTCCTGAAGCAAGTAGGACATCATAAATAGAGAATCATAGAAAATTAGGGTTGGAAGGGACTGCAGGAGGTCATCTAGTCCTGTGGTTCTCAACCTCTTTTGTACCAGGATCCATGTGTAAACAGCAATGATCAGTCCTGACCCAGTGCCCCTCACTCCTGACCTGCTGCCCCCACCCAACCCCCCAGTGTGTGGGGTGTGGGCCATGGAGGGGCCCCAAGCAGTCCCTTGCAGGGTGGAACTCTGCCAGCCTACGAGGGACAAGCCACCGTTTCCCACGTATTTCTCCTTTAAAGGAGAATCTGTTTTTAAAGTTTGTTTGCGACCCTTTCATATACTCATGTGACCCACTTTTTGGGTGGGACCCGTGGGTTGAGAAACACTGATCTAGTCTAACCCCCTGCTCAAAGCAGGACCATCTCCAGTTAGATCATTCCAGCCAAGGCTTTGTCTAGCTGGGTCTTAAGCCTCCAAGGATGGAGATTCCACCACCTCTCTCGGTAACCTGTTCCAGTGTTTTACTAGCTTCCTAGTGAGAGAGGGTTTTTTTCCTGATAACTTGTTTTTCCTTGCTAAAATCAAGCTACACTACATCCACCAATCTCCCCACATCTACAGAGCCAGTCATTTAATCATAGAAGGCAGTCAGGTTGGTCAGGCATGCTTTGCCCTTGGTGAATACATGCTGACTGATCTTAAACACCTTCTCTAAGGGCTTAGAAATGGATTCCTTGAGGATCTACTCCATGATTTTTCCAGGGACTGAGGTGTGAGACTAATTGGTCTGTAGTTCCTGGAGCTGCCTCCTTCCCTTTCTTAAATATGGGCACTATATTTGCCCTTTTCCAATCATCCAGGATCTCTGTACATCTTGGAGATAGGTGCCTAGGAAAGCCCAGAGGAAAAGACATAGCTCATCTCTCTGGTACCTTTTTCAGTCCCCATCACTAGAAGATGCAGGGTAAAGATGCCTCTTATGCACTGTCTGGCTCTAATTTCATTTGTAAAGAGGCCTACGGTCCTGTTATGTTTGGTTCTGCACTGTACTGTCTTCAGTTTGCATAAATATGAGTGTATCAGAGAAGATGATGGTAATCCTCCTTCTCTGCTTGCTCTTAGAAGCACAAAATTGTGAATTACTATATTTGCCCAAATCCATGATGATCTTTAATTAAGATGACTACCCCCCCCCCCATTAGATTATATACATGGGAAATTGTAACATATATAGAATTTTTCATGTACATAATCTAATTTATTGGAGGGTCATCGTAAATTCATTCCCCCTCCCCAAATGCAGTGATGAGGCTGGCAGTAGCAGGGGGTCAGGTGACAGGGGAGTTGAGCAGCCTAATGCGGCTTGCCACCTGCCCGCCCCCTCCCTGTGCCACACTCCACACCTGCTCCCCAGGTGCCTGTCCTTTCCTGTCGCTTGTCCCCTCCCCCCGCCATGTCTTACCTTGGGTCTTCGCTTCTGTTCTGGCCTAGGGCACAGAGCACTTGCTGGCTTTACCCTATGCCCAGCCAGGCAGCAGCACTTGCAGTTGGCAGCTTTAACCCCGGGGCCCATCAGAGCTGGGTCTGGGGCCAGGCTGGAGGTGCTGCCACCACAACCACTGCTGCCTGGCTTGAGGAGGGTGGGCAGTAAGGTACATGGTCCATGCCCTGGACTGAAGTGGGGTGAGCAGAGGCAGCACAGGGCAGCGGCTGCAGTTCCAACTCCAGATCTCCTGTTGATGGAGAGTTAAACCGTTTGGCACTCGTATCTGTTGTACAGTATCAGAAATGCAGAATTTCCTTTAACACCTCATGACTCAGAACGAATCTGGCATGCATCTTTCTGAGCAGAGCTGTCAAGTGAATATGTACTTTGAGAAAATATGCTGCTGTCCCTCTTCGAGATAAAGTGGAACTGTTTGGATGGTAAGAACGTTCTGTATTCTCTGGAATGAATGGTTGGTATGAAGTCAGGACCAGTTCAGAGTTTCACATTACCTGTATGGGAGGTGCAGGGAAATCGTAGGAATGGTTTGAAACTTAAACTGTAAATTGCAGGCTTCAGTACAGTGTTTAAGCTTGTTCCTATTGTTGCAACACCTCGCAGTAGTGATCATTGACCTGAACTCTGTTCCAACAGCAACAGCTGCCTAGGGGTAGTTGCACGTATTATGCCAGTGGATTGCTTTGCACCTTCTTTGCAAAGCGCTCTTGTTACCTGTACATCCAACTTTTCATGTCTGATTGAATAGTTATTTTCTGTAAGCTATTTTGAGCCTTTTGGATGGGGTGCAAAATAAATCTATTAAATAAATATATAAATGCATAAATAGTGCTGCTTACCAGCAGCTACTGTTCTAGTTGAAGAACTAGTGTTAAGTTTAGAAGCAGCTTGAATTTACACAGTATGTTTTCATGAGCATCTAAAATTGGCATCTTTAGACCGAATCTATTTTGACTTGACTCAAACTTTCTTGTCCCATTCTTTGCATAAGATTATGAAAATTAGAACAGTAACTTAGTCTTTTCCCTGTGGCATGTTTCACAAATTGCTTTTGTTTTTTTCTCTGAATTTTGTTAATAGAACTATTGTTCATGAGTTCTTGTGGTGCTTGGGTGTTGAATTCAAATGAACTTTTTTTTTTAAGGTGCTACAGTAAGAATTGCAATAACGTAGATTTTATTTGTAAATTAATCTTTCAAAGAGGAGCCACAAATTTCAGAAATACAAATAAAATGTTAGGTGATCCTTACAGGCGTGTAAGTTGATCCTTAGGATCCTTATGATCCTTAGGATTCTTACTTCTGTAGGAGGTTGAAGCTCTTCTGATGTAAACTTGGAGCAGAATCTGGTATTTGGGAGAAAGGGACTTTTATGCTCTGCATATCAAGCTTTTTATTAAGTGGCAGCTAAGATTAAGTCATTTTGAATATTCATTGTAATTTGGAAACAGTGCAAAGTAAATCAGGGGAAAAAAAGTGATCCAAGATAGAGAACTGCTTGGGTATTTGGTATAGATATTATTAAACCTCCTTATCTGTAAGAAGCCTGGGAGAACAGTTCTGCAAGTGGGGACAAGAAATTCTGAAAAATTAGGATGGGTTGTTGCCCACACCTGTGGGTGTAGGTGGGGTCCCATGCATAGGGCCATATCATCTGGCCAGTGGGGCTTGTAAATTTGGTGGTGGAGGAGTGGTGGCAGTATTAATTGTCACCACTCCTCCTCGTTAAATTTCCAGACCTTTGGAGAGCCCAATGAGCCAAATTGCTTGGCTGTGTGGGCTGTATCTGGCTTGCTGGCCAGGGGTTGAGCACCCCTGACCTAGAATATGAGACAAACTGCCCTTTCTCAGATATAATGCAGGAAAGTCTGTGATAACAACATCTTTAGCCAGTTCTTTGCTTCTGCAGATTAAGGAATTAACATAAAAACAGTTGAACTTTCTGCTCTTCAGAAAATATTGTATTGGAGCACCTAATCTGATCTGTTTTGTTTTTTTGTTTTATTGGTAGTAGTAGTAGTAGCTGCAGTAGTGATCTGTTTGTGATTTAATTCACGTTACCTTCCATTTGGCTGATAGATGCTTCAGGATAAGTGTAGAGATACCTTACTGAAGTTAACTGTGATGCTGTTCAAATAGTGGTTTTGGGGAGGGTAGATGGCAGTGGGCATTTATTTTGGATCCCACCTATGAATGAACTTATCCCCTGAAATGCTGCATTGTTAAAATTTGGGCTTGGTAGTTCGTCTGTTGCTGCTCTTGTCTGTCCAAACTTTTTGTGGTGTTGAAGTGAGATTGTAGTTGTAATGATCCAGGAATTTGAGAAGCCAGAATTTTTGTGGGGGATATCTTTAGAAAGTTGATCCAAGTCTCTCCCAAACATGTACTTGG
Organism: Alligator mississippiensis; assembly: GCF_030867095.1. Taxonomy (NCBI): domain Eukaryota; kingdom Metazoa; phylum Chordata; order Crocodylia; family Alligatoridae; genus Alligator; species Alligator mississippiensis. The sequence continues at coordinate 16,455,222 of NC_081826.1, forward strand.
GTCCAGTAAAGGGCATCACCTGCAAAAATCCTTACCTCTTGCATAATCTTTTTCTGACCCTTAAGCAGTTTCTCAACTTGCCAGACAAATGCTCCTTTAACTATACACTGGTAACATTTCCCATTTTTCATTTACATAATGAATCGAAGAAATGCTGTCAGACTTGATAACTTGTTTAAAGCAGCTTCTTCTGTAGTAATCCTATATAGCATTGTACATTCTGAAAAAACCAAGGTGATTTAAATTAACTCTGTCTGTGGTTTCCTACTCATTGAAGTTACTTATCCTGAACAATCAGTTCTGACTGTTCAGTTGGACTACTTTTTTAGATTGTATTCTTATTTCTACAGAGCATATAATTGAAAACTGCTCGCTTAAAAAATGGGGTATTTGCCCATTACTGTACGAATTTAAAAAATGTAAACATTAATTAATCTGATCAGAACCAAAGTAAATAAAGTTATTGTCAGGACAGAATTGGCAACGGTATAAAGAATTTTCCATTCCAATAGGAAATGTTATATTAGAGCCTAGAAAATTTAAGAGATGCATTCAATCAAGTCTTGAAAAATTAATTCCATGGTAGTAAAAGGAGAAGCTTTTTCCTGATTAGTATAAATAGATCAAAGCCATATGTTACAGCAGAATTTAAGCTTTTATTAGGAGGGAAATTCTAGACCTTGTGGTTGCAGAAATAACCACTCAGGAGCTGACTGAAAAACCGATATCACTTTGTCTAATTCTGGGGACAGCGACAGTGCCTCTGTTGCTCAGACTTTTATCAGGCAGTGTCTGACTGAAATACAGGTCACTGACTGCCCGTTCAGGACTGGATGTAGCAGTGGAGATGCCAGGAATTGTTTGATTTCATGCAGCTCCTTGGCAAGAGATGGACATGATGAACCATCGATAAGGAAGATGTAAATGGAGGCAGGTAGAAGGATTTCTTTATTTAAGAGCAAATTGTGCACTTCTGCAAAACTTTTTAGGACACCTGATCTCTCTCTTAGATCATTAGCAAACTTCTGTGCCGAGAGAGAGAGAGTTTCATACAACAAAATAGGTAGGACAGCAAACTCTTCATTTGTCAAACACTGTGCGTGTCCTAGGTAAATGTTCCTTTTGGTGCATATTGTTCAGGGCATCCTATGCTTACAGTCGACTTTTCTAATTTGTTTCATTTGAACTATTGCAGGCTTTATTACAGGATGCCTCTGTACATTGGTAGTTGTTTAATTAACTGAAGCGCCGGCCCTGGTTTAGGTCCGGGCCCTGGGTACACAACAAGACCTGGGACTGGTGTGTGCTGCCTGTGGTGCTTGGGACTGGACCAGCCACACGGACTGCATGCTGCACGGGAAGTGCGCACCATGTGTTGCCCTACTGACTAACCCTGTGCATTGGCTCTGGGTTCAGCGGGGCACTGCATGGAGCGTATGCCTTGTGCCATGTGCACTGGATGCAGATAAGTCAGCTCTGTACATTGTGTGTAATGGGGGTCAGCACATGGAGTCAGTCTAGTGACCGACCATAAGTTTAATACCCCTGCTTTAAGTTGTACTGAGGCATCTGCTATACAGGAGGAAACACGGGATGTGGGACAGAGGTGGAAAACACCTATTAGACCTGCAGAGTAGGAGATGAACATGTATTTCCTAATGAGTCTGTTGCCCAAGACCCAGTTGTTTCAAAACTGTTTTTTGTGAATAATGCTGCTGTGTTTTCCTTCTGCAGCCACTCCAAAAGAATTTAAGTATATTTATTAAAGGCTTTCAAAAATCTAAATGGAGTCATTATATACAACCAGATGATATTTTGGTTCTTCAAGCATTGCGTTTCCAAACTAGAAATTCCAAAGATTCAAAGAAGGAAGTATAGATTTTGTAAATAACACTTAATTACTGGTGGCTTTGAATTGGTGGTAACTTTACTTGATGAGATTTAATGCTTGAGGTTACCCTGTGGTTACTCCTGGTATTGTTTGCTCCATTGTCTGCAGTAATTCATGAAACTAATTTGTAAATGATACTGTTCCCAATTCTCTCATTTTGTGAAGGAAAGTGATCAAACATTTATTTTGAGTCAGCAACTTGTTGGCCAATGTGCTGGAAACTGAAATCTCTAGCAAGCTATATTACAGGATTCGTTTTTTTTAATAGTAAAATATAGGATCAGTTATTGTAAAAAGGGTTATCAGCTTCCATGAATGATTGCTGTTGTTGGACACTCATGGTACAGTCATCTTTGAGTGTATATATAAAAAAATTAGCTGGTACTGCAAAACAAGTGACTTATCAGAAGGCCAATTTGAAAAAAAAAAAAAGTTTAAACAATTCAACTTCAAATGACTAACCTGTTGGAAAAATACTTTGTTTTTTAATTTTTATTGCCACAGTAAGATGCATATAGTCTTTCACTGCACCCAAGAGTGTATATTTAAATGCTTTCTTGCATTACTTGTCCATTTCCCTAAACTTAGTTAAAATCATAACAACCCAGATTTACATTTTTAAAGATTGAATAATCATATTGTTTCTTTGATATCAAAACAGATGGTGAGCTAGAATTTTTGTTACTGCATATATTATTACAGTGTTACAGCTTTGAAGCATGACATTTTGATTCAATTAGACCATGTGCCATTTGTCTTTTAATCTTTCTTTTTCTGTTTCTTCAGATACTGAAGACAAGCTGCTACATCAGTTCTCCAAGGAGTAGAAGCTTCTATTAAGACTTCAAGAGGATACTGTCAACTGGTAAACGTATATTCAGGTCCTTGCTTGTAGACTTTCTTCTCATATGAGAGAATCGAGATGTGTACTTTGTGAGTCCAAGTTAAATTTAAGGCCGTTGTGTTGTTCACTAAGAGAGAGTCCTTTTGTACTAAGAAAATTGTAGTTTTGATAATAGGACTACACTCACCTTTTACCCTTGTTTTTGTTCTAACTAGAAGAGGAGTGGGGAGGAGGGAAGAGTGGCTTTTCTCAAAACCAGATGCTTTTATTTTATAAGGTAATTGTGCCTGTAGTTTGGATTAAGACTGCAAAACTAACACTGGAACTTTAAATGAAGAAATGTTTCAGCAGAGACAAATTAAATATTAATATATTTTTTTTAAAAAGAACAGTTTAAAATTTTCCTTTGGAAGTTCTATTACCCTTATCTGACTTCATACTTCTTTGGATGTATACTGATAAACAGTAAACTTGTGCTTGAGTATATTACATGGGGAAAAACTCCATTAATCCGTGTTGTTTAGACAGATGCTAAAATTCAACATAGTTGTCTGTGCAACGTTAATTCTCCCCTTCTATGCACAGGATGGATGCTGAAAGAGGAAGGTTTCCCATGGAAAAGTAGTATGTGATCATGCCATTAGATGTTACTGCTTTGCATGAGGAGAGAGGGAACATATTAAGCTTGCACAGGCAACTGTACATTTGGCGTTCTGTCTTTCAAATGTTTGACTTTGTAACCTAAATAACTTTTTTTTTTTTTTTAAAGTAGTGAGTCTTGGATACCAATTCCTGGGTTATTTTTAAAGAAGAAATCTAACAAAATGTTTGTAGCTGTATCAAGTCACCATAGACCTTGTCTAAAATTCAAACCCTGAACCTCTCATCACTGCAGCAGACACTGTTACTTGTTTGAGTTACAAGTATACAGAAGTTAGTCATCAGGGGAAGGCTGTTAATGCAGGCAAGGGTAGACAGCTTAGACAGCTGGGTTCAGGATTACTGATGCAAGTGGGTAGGGGAAGAAAAGAGGAGAGAAGTGGACATCACTCTATGTGGAGGTCTAGAATTTCTTAATCTTAACATTAGCAAATCAATATTGTTGTTTTATCTAATCTTATTCTGATAAACAGAGAAACCAGTATTAGGGGTGTACCAATATTTTTTGGGCTGATATCAATTATTAACCAGCCATATTGCCCAGTACTGATCCGATAGCCGATATGCAGCCTGGCAGCGTGGAGAGCATTGTTTGGCTGGTAAGTCGGTGTGGGGGGAAGGGGAGCAGAGGGCGGGTTGGATCGAGGCTCCCATGGTGAGGGAGGAGTGGGACAGCAGTTGGGGGTAGGGCACGGGACAGAGCGTTGAGCGTCTCGTCCAGGGACGTGGGGAGGAGGAGTGGCTCCCCGCCACTGTGCGCACCCCTGGGGGAGGCATAGGGGGCTGTGCCCACCGCATTTGTGCACAGGGCAAGGGCAGGCTGCCCACTGTGGGCTCAGGACCAGGGGCTGTGCTGGCCTCTTCCTGACAGGGGGGCTGGGCCACGGCTGTACTCAGGGTGGGTTGGGAGGGTGGGGGGCTACAAGGAATTTTTGGGTGGTCATAGCCCCCCCTGCAGCCCGCCCCCTCCCAGTGCCACCACTCCATGACCCAGTCCTCCCCCCCCCCCCCCCCCCCATCAGGAAGAGGCTGGAACAGCCCCAAGCCTTCAGTAGACAGCCCACCTTTATCCCCCACACAAATCCAGGAGGCATATTCCTCCTCTGAGGGTGTGCGCAGTGGCAGGAAGCCACCCGTCTTCCCTGTGTCTCCAGATGAGCCACGTGCAGCTCAGTCCCGTGCCCTGCCCCGCCCTGGTTGGGCAGTGCCTACCCCTGCCTCAGCCCCACTCCCTCCTGCACCATGAGGGGCCTTGATATTTTCCCCCCATGCACCCTGTCCCCTCCAACTTACTGGTCAGACACTGGTCCCCATGCTGGCTGCGTGCATGCTGAGGCTGCACGCGTACATACAGCATTTATCAGGGACATTACTAGCCCAAAAAAGCCGATTGCCTGTACAGGAAAACCTCAGTATTTGCAGGTTCAGCATTTGCGGTTTCAAATATTTTGTCAATGCTGAACCTGCATTTTAAATGTACTTTAAACACTTACTGGAGGTCCTGGGGATCTCTGTATTTGCTGCTGCCAGGCTCCTGCTGTCGCTGTTGCTGCTGGAGCCGTGCCTCCCTCTCTCCCATAATTCTCTAGGTCCTTCTTTTAAAGATTGGCATGGTGTTTGCTCTTTTCCTGCCTTCTGGGACCTCACCCATTGTCTATTTAAATTCTCAAAAAAAAAAAAATTGCTAGTAGCTCTCTGATTTCTCTTAGTTCTCTAAGCACATGAGGGTTCATTAGGTTTAACTAATTTAAAAGCATGTGACTTTTCTAAGCAGTCTCTAACCTGTTCCTTTCCCTAGCCTAGCCAGGATTTTAGACTCTCTCTGATCCAAGTTAATCATTGGAAAAATAGAAGCAAAAACACTTAAATGACATTAACTTAAGTACATACAAAAAGCTAGAACTCTTGGTTCCAAAATGATATCTTTTATTAGACCAACTGGAAAATGGCAAGAAAATTGTCCTTTTCTGCAAGCTTTCGGGATCAAGGTCCCTTCGTCAGGCTCTGGGAAAAGTGTAGATGGTACAAAATGGTAGAAAGTATAGGTGGGAAATAAACTTCATTTTTGGACAGAGGGAGCTGAAAATGGAAAGCTGTCCCTCTGGGTCCATGAGAGTGTCTTTGTGAGCTGTGTTGAGTAGTTCTTTGATATGTTGATCAGGTAGAATTCCTTCCCTGGAGGTGTCAGATGGCAGGCAGGGAGATAAAACAACAACAAACTTAAGTAGATGCTTAAATGACATTAAGCAGGCTGTTTCTTTCCTTGGTCTGTGTCTGACTATAAATGTACTTCCATTTTACTGCATCTTAGTTTGTACCTCCACTTTCCTGATTTTGGCCCTATGTGTTCTTACTATACCTTTTTATACTCAACTGTGGAAATGTGGTGTAGCGTTCAGTTTTAGATCACTGATCTCCAACTAAGCAGAAACAATGTAGAGCTTGAACTTTGTTTCAGGACAGCATACCTTGTATTTTATAAGCTATAAATTATGTTGTATTGCCAAGTTAAAAGATATTAAGTTTCTGCAAAACTATACATGAAACTTCAAAATATCCCCTGCTTTTCTTCCTGTAATTGCTTATTACAGGAAGGGGACTGAATTGCATGCAAGCTTTAGTTTAAAGGATTCTCTTAGCTTTCTGAAAGAAGAGCTTCTCATGTACTTGAAGAATCATAATCTTGATAGTTTATATTCTTTACTTCTGAGGTTGTAAGTCTCTGAATTAATTTTTTGGGGTGGGGCATGCACTGCTGATTTGAACAAACTGTATTAAGTTGTGTGCAGCTGGCATCCCAGAGCTTGTATCTCCAATATTTGTTGATTAACAAGCTTCTATTTATTGTATTGACTTTAAAGTGGTATCAGTTAACACTTTCAGCAACACATTTGCCAAGTGCAATAAACGTGTACCTGCAACTTCCCTTTCTGTAGTAGCTAGCCACTTTTTATTGCCACTCATGTAGTTATCAGAGAATTGTCAATTTTAGCTACTAAATAATTCTAAAACATGTCACAATCCTTAGAAACATTTTGAAAATCATTTTAAGCATTCTTCTTTTCATAACAGTTGTGGTATCCAGCACAGATCCCTTGTTTGGATTTACGAGTGTGTGTGTGTGCGCACACACACACACACAGTTTCATGTCACTTCTTAATTTAACTTTTAGTACAATTTTGTGTCTTCCCCCAGTTAAGAAGCTTGTTAGGGATGATTTTTTTGTTGCAAAGTATTATCCCCCACATGATATAGGCTTCTGATGCAAGTCTTTGGCTCTTACCAATTGGGAAGTAAAAAAAAGAACTTCTTGTATTGCAAGAATTAAAACCGGGCTCTGTTTTATTGTTGCATCATATCCTCACATGTTTCCTATAATAAATCGGGAAATAGATACAAAGAAAGAGAAGAGCAATTTAAAGATTTGCTTTGTTTTTATTTGGATATATGCTTCAAGCCACAGATCCTTCAATTTCTATGAAATTCAGAAAAAGTAGTAGGCAATTGGAAGCAGATGTACAAATGGTTTTATACTAAACATCATGAATATTAATATTTCACTGCAGGTCATATTGGGCAACTACAATAAGATAAATGCCAGATTTTAAAAAAAGAATCAGATTGATGATAGCATATATTAGAAATACATGAAGAAATCACATGTTTATTTTTCCAGAGTGGTAAAAACATTTCTCGTTTGTTAGCATAAATTAAAAATTAATTTCCTGTAACTGATGATGCTCCAGTCAGCATATTGCTTCAAGCTAATATTAAAGTTCTAGTTTAAACTTCACCATGTGTATACTGGATGCATAGTTTGCAGAGTTCCAGCAATCTTGGTTGGATGTCACTCAAAATGATTCATAGCATCTGGATGGCAGCATTTTTTTTTTTTAAAGCTATAGATACTTTTTTATAAAATAAGATTTCAGTGAGTGAGTACCTCTTAATTTCCCTGACAATTTACCATCTTTTCAGCATACTTGCACCATTGCAGTGCTGGTTTCTGAAGCAAGAAGCAGAAAAAATACTACTGAAGCTTTAGTTGCATTTGTGGCATTTCTTATTTTCTAAGTCAGATTATGCATTCTACAATACTATCTTGTAAGGGTGGGTTATCCAGACAGTCTCATGTAGTCCTGTGTTCTTACCTCAGGTATCCAACCACAGAAGTATCTGTTTGCTTTGTATAGAGAACAAGATTCTTTCCCTGTCCATGTAGGTCTGAGGATGTTGTGTACCTGGTAATGCTGGTATTGCAGAGATATTTAATTGAGTTTTAAATAAAAATAGTACCACTTGTAGACATATGCTAACAGTTGTGATCCCCAGCAATGCAGAATCGATACAGAGCTCTACTCCTCTTCCCCCCCCAAGTCCTCACTTGTAGTAACCTGCCAGAGCATTCATTCTCTAGCGCATTTTGACTTGCTGTTCCAACATGCTAAATCAGAGAGTAGTTTTTAAGTCTGGAAAATTGGTTTAGTGATGAGTGGGTAACTCTAGGTCCTGAGTTGCTCTATACCAGTGGTTTGCAACCTTTTTTTCATTCGTGGACTTTCGCAGGCTAGCTAGGCGCTGAGAGTGTATCAATTTTATCACAGGCCAGCTGGGCTGTTTAATTCAGTTTGAGATCGAGGAGGCAAAGTTGGGAGTGAAATAAAGGCAAGTTTATTATAGCTTACACGCACGCACGCGCGCGCGCACACACACACACACACACACAACAGTTAACAGAAAGATAAATGTGATAAGCAGATAATGCAGTATAAAAGAGCTAATAGTAAATAATAACAGATAGTTAGATCAATCTGTCGCAGGCCAACTGGGCACTGCGAGGGTACTAGCCTCACTGGGCTGTTCAAAACAACAAATAGACAGACATGGGTTGGCAACTTATCGATAGTCCCTCAATGCCAGGTGCGCGCCAAGTGATTCCAGCGAAGTCAGGTGTCCCTGATCGATGCTGTCAGAGGGATTACTGGGGAAGATGCCTTGATCAGGATCCGATCCTCACTCACACAGGGAGTCTGGGGTCCGGGCGTGGAACAGAAATGACCATTCTGATCCCTCCTTCCTGTTGGTCACCTGATGCATGTGCTTTTTATCCCTGGTCTTATGTTAATCTGTTGGCCCCAGGGCCACTCACAATGTTGCCCTATAGCTGTTACCTTATGGGTTTGAAAGGTGTTAAAATTATCATAAAAGGTTACTACCCAGACTCGGGTTTATCCAATAAGCAAACTATGATGCAGCACCTTTAGGTTTGAAATTGACATCGCTCCGCCTAAGTTCCAACCCCTTCTAGGCTTCATTTGAATATGCTTTCTTGGGATATGCTTTCCTGGAATGTGTTGGGTGTGCCAAGCAGTTAGATCCAGTTTTTATTGCTAAGGCTGAACCCTGAGCAAAAAACCATTAGGCCAGCTAATTTCACAGCCACAGCTTTGCCCATGGGGCCCAGTCAGTTCCATGAACAGTTAATTTGTCATTTCAGTTAAACTTATAACAGACAAGTTACATTTGCAGTTTACAAACTTACAAGCTTATATTAACTCATATTATCTGTTTAGGCAAAATACCAAATGCCTTCAAGAAGCACATATTTATTGCTTATTAATCCCTCTGGTTCTGGCTGTTACAGTGGACCCTTTTGAAAATTTCAAATGGAGGTGTGTGGGCCCCTTGGAATTGTAAGTGTGGGCATTCATATACTTTTGATTGATCATAATTAAGTCTAGAGGGTCCATAAAAGATAGTTGGCAGACCCCCAGGGGTCTTTGGACCACAGGTTGAAAACTACGGCTGTATACCATGGAGTGTCTTTGTGGTTTACCCTCCTTCAACCTCAATTTCCTCATGTCAAATTGGGGTGCAATAATATTTGCCCAGCCCTTTCCAGTAAATAAGTGAGTAATGTCTTGTGAAAAAGTGCTTTCAGTTCCCTGGTCAAAACAAAAAGTGTGAAAGCTTGATTTTACACTGAACAAAGAATCGAGGAGGCGTGTGGGGGAGGCGGAAACGCTTTGATTGGGTCAACCATCACTTCTTATTCCAGACTCTAGAAGCCCTTGGTTTTCCACCTGTCACTGGACCATCTGACTTTTGCACCAGGACATCCTTAGCCTCCTAAAACTGAACAGATTCCTGGGATGCAACGGCACCCAGCATGGCTGTCTCATCTTTTAATGCTCTACACTGTAACCATTAAGCCACTTCTCCATGTGCTCCTGTGGTGCCTGATGAGTCTGTCCCTCCCACTGGCAGCAGTCCTGGCTCTTCAGCCCCTGCACCTGTTTGGAGGCCTTTCTGGGTGCTTTGGTGGCTTCAAAGCTCTGGGCATTTTCTTAGGCCAACTAGCCTTTCTATGAAAGCCCTGGGAAAGTCTTGTGAGGAAGTTGAGGTACTGCTACAGTGGTGGAGCTATCACCTGCCATGTCTCTCCTAGTGCAGCTGAGTCTTGGGCATCACTCAGCAACCTGTCACACATCCTGGATTGCCACTAACCCTCCTTAAAAGGCTCCAGAAGCTGCTCATGGACATTGACACCAGTCCCTCCAGATAGCTGTCTTCTGCTTACCTGCCATAGAGGGGGATCAGGGCCTGATATGCCTACGTTCTTGCCACCTGCCCTCACCTGACTTGGAAGCAATGCCTAGTGGCAACAACACAAGGGCAAGCCTACCTGGGATGCTTTCTTCTTTTGGTGTGTGTCGGGGGGGGCACAGATGTTGTAACTCTTTAAAATGTTCCGTAATGTTTGTTCAAGATTTTTCAGCCTCTTTTTTTTTCCTGAAACAGCAAAACTAACAGGTTTTACTCAACCCAAATAGGCTTTTTTTTTTTTTTTTGAGAGGAAAAAAGAATCATTCTGAAAAAAGCATTGTTCTTATTTGAAACGGTTCAAAAGCCAAATGTTACTCACCTCCTCTTGCTTTTGATGTGGCTGTGATGGACTGCATTATAAAAGGAACAATTACACCCCAGGGAATTATGTGCAGAAAAACTCAAAATTGTGCACCGAGTCCCAGGGGCTGCACGTGGTAGCATAGAACCAGCCTGGCTTGGCCTCCTGGCATGCATGTCTGGACCAGACCAGGCTGTCTCTGTGCCAGCACGTGGGGCTCAGGGTACTACAGGCAGGAGCTGCTTGCCATCAGGCTTGACCAGACTGGCTTTGTGCCTTAGCGTGGGGCTTTCAGCACTCCAGCGGGAAGCCTTATGTGGAAGCACAGGGCCTGCTTGGCCCGATGGTGCGTGGACTGGGAGCTGCAGGGAGTTGCGTGCCATCAGGTCGGGCAGGCTTTGTACTACCATGTGCAGCTTCCAGCTGAAGATGGCCTGGCCCTGGCTGATGGTGTGCAGCTCCTACCTGCAGTGCCAGGAGCCCCACGTGTTGGCACGGATCCAACTGGGTCTAGTTTGAAGGCATGCACTAGCAAGCTGGCTCTGTGCCACCACATGCAGCCCCCAGAATTCAGCTGGAGCCGTGTGCTGCTGTGGGGCTCCGTCTGTAATGGCCATGAGTGCCCAAAGGGCCTGCTTCTTGCTGCTGCCACCACTGGTGGGGCCTGTGAGCAGTGGGTAGGGGGGGTCCATACCCACCTACAAATTGCATATCCCACACAGCCCCCCATGCCCACCCACCAACCCCACAGCACTCCCCTCCTTCACTGGCCAGGAGCTCCCCTTCCCACTCACCAGCTGTCCGGTTGCGTGCCACTGCACTCAGTGCTTCCACTTGGAGCTCCTAGTTTGAGTGTCGGGAGCCCTGTGGAGGTGGAGACAGAGTCCGCCCGGTTAAATTACGTAGTTATGCATGGTCATATGTTTTATGTGCAAAAATTACATGGGCCCATAATTGTGTAATTCCCCAGTTATAAACCATAATAAGTGTGTACATTACCAGTTCAGTTCTTCAGTGAAAAGCAGATGTTTAAAACTTGTGCAAATAGGTGACTTGATTATTAGATGTTTTCAATTATGATTGCCCTTCAGAAGTGAATGACTAACACTCTAAAACAGTAATTCTCAACCTTTGTAGACTCAAGGCACCCCTTGAAAGATTCGAGACACCCTTCAGAATATGCCAGCTATTAGTTTTTTTTTCACTTGCTTTTTAACTACATCAATAATAATAGTGCAATTCTTCTATTGCAAGAATTAAAAAAGGCTCCAACAGGTTAAAATGCTTTTAACACTCTGGATTCCTATTTGAAATCTCTGAGTTTATCTTGTGAATCCATATTTGTACACCTAATAGTACAAACATTATGTGGCACCCTTGAAAACATGTCAGGGCACCCCAAGGTTGCACAGCACTGTCGCTGAGAATCGCTGCTCTACAGTCGCATGCTATACTGCTTTGCACTGCTATGGCTTTGTAGTCATTTCTTATTTGTTTGGTTGTGTTTTTTTTGTCATCCGAGTTAAATTTCAGGCAGGATTATAATACACCTTCTGTATGTGGGAATACCTTTTTACTAGGGATTTTAGAACACTGTCTTGCCTGTTTCATTAAAGGCTTCATTCTTTCAACTGTTATTTGGTGCTCTTGTATCCAGACGTACGGACATTTGTTAAAGATGCAAGTTATGATTCGTTGCAGTTGTTCTATGCAGTCACTAGGGCTGTGCGAAGATTCGGTCACTGTTTCGATTTGGAGGAGAGTTGGACAGATTCGGTGGCCGAATCTCCGGATCCAAATTGAATCGGGAGACCCTTTTAATTTCTCGAAATCGAATTGGAACCCTCCAAAAGATTTGAACATAGACACAACTTTAAATGTTTTTTCTACATGCCTCAAGATACCAGGGGGCTCGTGAATGCTGAGATGGTAGGGTGGATGGAGTGTCCCACAGGAGTGGCGGGGGGGGATCCCCAGCATGCTGGGTAGCAACCCAGAAGCACTTCTGGTCCACTTCCGGGTCTGCCACGGAGCATGTGAGGGGCTCCCTCCTCCTCCTCTTCCCCCCCCCCCCCCGGCTCAGTGACTGGTGCCTCATGGGTCTGGAGGGGCACCCGGGGGGCCCCCTGCGGCCAGTCGCTGAGGTGTGGGGGGGGGGGGCCCTGCGTGCTTAGTGGTCGACCTGGAAGTGGCCCAGAAGTACTTCCAGTCCTCTTCCAGTTCACCGCCAAGCATGCGGGGGCCCGCTCTCTTGTGCCATGCTCCATCCACCCCAGTATCACAGCGTTCACAAGCCACACCTGGTACCTCAAGGTTTATAGAAAAAGCATTTAAAGCTGTGTCTGTGGCCGAATCTGAACTGAATATGGCCCATTTTGCATACCCCCAAATAACTTTCAATTGTCTTCATGGATGACATTTTAAATAGAGCCCCTGTTTGTGCATTCAGGTCTCCATGCAGTTGGACATGAGTACCTCAATGTTTTTGTGTCTGCAGCCAAAACATTCTCCCTTGTCCTTGTGCCATGTCCTGTGAGCTATACAGTTACTAGTATATATGCTGTGTATGGCTGTACTCCAGTATGTTATGTCTATTTTTTATAACAATATGAGAAGTTATGAGAATGTGAGGAAAGCACAGAACAACTGAATTGGTTGTTTAAACTGTGTAAGTCATATTTGAGGTTACTCTGAACAAAAGCTGCTCTCTGGTGTCTAGAAAAGACACTTCTATATTTAAATGTCCTCATAGAGCTGGGCATAATTAACACTTGATATTTAGAAAGCTGTCAAGTTGACAGCTACCACAAGGGAAGCGATTGCTTCCCAATCTTATATTTGGACCAGGATTTTGCTGTCCAAAGCATTTTTATTCATTCTGATCCATCTGTCATTGGCATTGTTCTTCCTTGTCCTCTTAATAGACCTCCGGTTGGTCTCACTTTCCCCTCCTATATTACACATATTTCTGATCTTCCTCCCCCCGCCACCCCGATCAGTGATCTAGAGGCCTTAAATTTATTATAAAAGGTGGGCTAGGGTGTAGGTCAGATGTGTTGTATGACAGACACAGAGATGCTTTGTGTGCATGCGTGCACACGTGTGTTTTGTTTTCAGTTAAACTTTTGGCTTTGTATTTTTCAAGAATTTTGTAATCAAGCATTTTAAAAAGCAATATTCTAATTTAGGGCATTTGTTTTGCTATTTTGATGGCTATGAATAGCCAAGCCTCAAAGTAGTAGGGACGGGTGGAACTGGCAGTATTGGCATTTATTGCAAGTCCACTTTTAATTTCTCTTAATTTTTATTTCCATTTGTGCTGTTTTAATGGAGAGAAGTTTAAATAAGTGCATCTTGAATTTGGAGTGGGAAAAGGTAAGACTTTAAGGGAGAGCGTCTTGGGCTTCCTTTTTACAGTATTGGATTGGATCCCAAGAAAACTCCCTCCTGCACAGCCTAGCAACAGGCAGCTTTGTACAGTTCTGTAGTTGTACCGTCTTCTCCGTCTAAATTGCAAATTCCCCCATGCCAGTGGTTCTTAACCTTTGTGAAAGCATCCTTCAGAGAGTACCAGTTCTTAACTTTCATACTTTTTCACTACAGGAAAATCATGAAACAATTTATATTGTTGAGAGCTCAGATTGCAACAGGTTAGAAATATTTTTGACATAAACCCAGAGATTTCAAATAGGAATCATTTATCTTGTGAATCATCTGTAGGTATTTGTACACCTGACAGCACTAATATAGTGCATCACCCTTAAAAGGGTCTTGTCACTTTGTTTGCAAATCACTGTCCTACCCCTAGGAGCTGTAACCAAGGACTTTTTAGACACAATTTTTGTACCAAATTAACTACCTGGAAACAGACTAGCTAAAATGTATGCAACTGCTAGCATGGCTGCAGTTTTACCCTAATAACGTGCTTGAGTTAGGTAGGTAAAGAGTTTGAAATGGCTTTAAAAAAAACCCCCAGCAACTGGATAGGCAAGTCCTAGGACTCCTTCTCCATAGGCTTCTTCCTTTCATTCTTCTGCTTTCTTTTGTCTGTCCTAAATGACAACCTTGTGCTCTTCTCACCTTCCTAAACACCCTCTTCACAATGGTTTTTGCTCCTGAAGATGCGCTGACAAAGCCCTAGTTTTATCCTGTTGGTGTAAACCACTAAATTGTAAGATCCAAAGCTCTCCTCTCCCTCCCCTTCCATTTGTATGTGTTTAGCTTCAAGTCAGGTGAGCTAAATTTCCACTTTTAGGAGCTGCTAGAAGTGGTAGTGTTGATTAAATGTGGAACTGGCAAAGGCCTCCAAATTCTTTTGCATTTGTGACTCGTTTCTCGTCGTTCAAGTTGTCTAGTCTTGTTATAAGCTGCTTTGGGCAGGGGACCTGTCTCTGCATGCTTCCATCATCACATTAATGCTATTTTAAAAGGCTGTATTGTCTCGGTGAAATCTACAACTCTTATAGTTTTTTTTTTTTTTACAAATCTTAGGTTTTTGTTTGTCATACAAATTAAGTTTGTATGACAAAATCATAGAGCTGTGGAATCGCTTGCTTGGGCTCCAAGGTCACTTCATAAATGGACTGAAGCAAGAGAACATGGAAGAGGGGATCCAGTAGTTAAAAATATAGTCACGGCGGAGTTGTTGCAGTTGATGTCTGGAGTATGCTTGTAGGTATTGTTACTCATAGCTAGTCCTTGTTGGATTCATCTTCACTTCTTTTGAATTGTCTCTATTTACAACAGTTCCTTGTAAAATACTTATATAAAATGGTGAATCACTCAAGGTTTGGGCATGCAAAACGTAGCCCAGTTGGGAGGGGAGAGTCTGCAGAAGTTGGTAAGAAAGTGTTTGAGAGCAAGGTAAATTTAGCCTCTCATGATTATTGCTAGTTCTTACAGGGAGAACCCAGAAGCTGTTTAAAGATTAGAAAATAGTGGCCTACCTTGAGAACAAAGAATTTTCTGGTGACTTAAGGCTGAGCCTGCTTTTTCATTGATGAGAATTTGCTATCTCAGATCTCAAGTCTAATGCCTAGATGGGAGGAGTTGACCTTTCTTTTTTCCCCCTTTTTTATTTAATGTCACTCTTCAGTATTTCTTTTGGATTTTCAGCTAAGTTTTGATCTAGTAAATGGGCAACACAAGCAAGTTATCTCAAAAGGAAAGGGCTGCTCCCCAGCCCATGTGTACACTTGCTCCTGCATTTGGAATCCTTGAGGGGTGTAAAACTGCAATAGATGACACAGGTATAAGTAGGCAGCACCTTTCAAATATCCTCATCATCTGTAGAGTCTGAGTAAGCTATTGTGCTATGTAATGTGTGACTCATAGCTTCTGTATAAAACTTTTTTTTTTTTTTTAAGAAGTGTGACTACTAGTCAGTTTTCAGTGTCTATTAAGCAGTCTCTATTAAGGAGAGATGAGCCTCTTGAGATGCATCTCCTGTGAGTGACGAAAAGTATCAATTCCTGTTGATAGCAAATGTAATGTAATTGCTTTGTCATTGTGAGTACTTCTAGGCTTTGTGCATATACATGGATGTCACTGTGAAACATAAAGCTTCTGAATTCTCTGTAGTCTTCTTTTTCATACCTAAGAGCTGGGTATAGCAGTCTGCCACGTTCTTTCCCTATAATGCAATGTCTGAATTTCCTTCAGATTTGTAGCAAGCCTGGCAGCTCTTTCAGTTCTACCATTAAATGTAGTAGTTCTCAGGTAGCTGAACTAGGCCTACTTGAACTCGTAGGGAGCCCCACGAGCACTCGAATGGGCTGGCGCACAGCTCCAGTGTGTGCTTGGTTGGTCCATGCTCCTCATCTGGTGCACAAGGTTGGCCCCACGTGCTGTATCTGGCTCACATGTTGGAAGGGTCAAGCCCTGTGGGTATAGTACGTTTTATGTGGTTATCTTTTGTTAAACAAATTTATCATCTCAGAGAACATGGTGGGTTTTGTTTTGAGGCCCATTTCCATAAAAATGATTGCCTTGGCCCTGCCAACTGTAAGTTTGCCTTGATGTCTCTTAACTTCCATTATCTGTTTTCTACGTGTCTAACTTTGATTACTGTATCTTTCCTTTTTCCCATATTTGGTATATATTACTAATTTCTACCTTCACCAATGAACCTGCATGGGGTCTTAGACAAAATTGTTCTTCAATAATGTAGAACAGTGATGTTTCCTAAATTTAAAACTTGTCTTTAAAGAACATTGGTTTTCTTTCATTTTTTCTATTTTTTTTTTCCTTCTTGATCAGTTTGACTCAGTGCTTTCACTTTAGGAAAATAGTCTTTTGAAGGGGGTGTGTCTCTGTGTGGGTTGGATTGGCTTTGGACAGGACCATCCTCTTCGTGACTATTGAATGTAATGGGGTCATGATCGTTGCTCCTCAGGCTAAGTTCTAATTCAGTGATGAATTTATTTAGAGGGACCTCAGTGTTTTGCTTTGCTTTACTTTAAAATTTTGAGACTGTCTGCAAGTGTAAGGACTAGGGACAAGTTAGTCTTTTAAGGAAAGTGTTAAAGGAAAGAAAAAGAGTTACCATGATACCCTGGCACCTGTTTGTGACCCCTTTTCTTAACACAGCATTAAGCATACATGAATGACCTTTTGAAAGTACTGCAGGTACATCCAAGTGTTGTGTGTTTGATGGGAGGATGTATATGCCTGTGTGTGTGTGTGCGCGCGCATGGAGGGAGAGAGAGAAAAGAATGAGAAACTTTAGAAAATGTTCTGAAGCCATCAGTTTTTGTTGGTTTGTGCTATTTGTAGGCCCTGACCAGTGATGAGTATTCATATGGAGGTCTAGCCCACTTTGTGGCTTCTGTTTCCTCTCCCTCCTACTTGCACTTCTGAGCCTGTTCCGATCTCAGGGAAAATACTGTAGACTGGGGTGCTCAACCTCTGGCCTGTGGAGCCATTGCATCTGACCCATGGGGCGCTCCACCCATGGGGCTGTCCATGGTTTGGGAAATTTGGCAGCACAGGAGCAGTTACCCTTCCCCATTGCCAAATTCTCATGCCCCCTCTCATAGCACAACCAGATTGGGGCCAGGCCATGCTGCTGGGACCACATCCCCTTCCCCCTGCCCAGATGAATCAGGGCCGAGTCACACCCCTTTCCCCCCAGGGGCCAGGTTGGAATTGAGTTACTCTTCTTCCTCCCCTGCCCCCCTCCCCCTCCTTATGGCTCAGATGAGGCCCTAGGCACTGGATCAAGGCTACCAGCCACTTCCAACCTGTAGATGGACTGGGCACTGCCCATCTGACCCTCCAAGGAAGAAGGTTGAGCACCACTGTTGTAGACAAATGGTGTAAATTCTAGCTTGAGCTACTTTTTGATTTAGTAGAATTTCTTGCTGCCTTTTGACATGCTGTTGACATGTTTTCAGCATTTCTTTTTAACCTTAGCCATAAGATGCCTTTCCAGACGAGTTGCTCTGTAAGGCATCAGCTTGCCCAGCAGTCTTCTGCAAAATACTAATGTAATACATGTTAGAGCAATGGCTCGCAAAGACTGTTCAGGAGCTTTGTGCCCTGGTGTATTATACAGGTCTGTCTGTTAAGGGTGCAGCCTTTGTGTAGAAGTATGCTCTGAGTGCAGGACCCTGAAACTTTGTTTTGAGTGTATCTGGTCATTGTGGTAGGTCTGTGGTAAACTTTAATTTCTTGCAGAGCTTAAATTTTCTTGTGTCATTTAATTGCAGCATTGGGACTCTAACTTTGATGTCATTTGTACTAATGGTTAAAATGAGACTAGCAAGCTCCTTCTCTAAACATATTTGAATCTAGGTTTGCAAAATAATTGCACCATAATTCTTGTTCCATTTAGATAAGCATAAGTAAAGCAAACTAGAAAGTAGTTTTGAGCCCTTTGTTTAAAGTAACTTTAAAAGGTGATGGGTATATTGGAAGACACCTTTGATTTTTAAAAAGCAGTACTTTTAAAAGAAAAGCACAGTGGATCAAATAAATGCATATTTTATAAAGATATGTGGCAACTTTTTAATAGTAAAACATTTTCAATGTGAAAGAATATATTGTTTCATAATCTTTCTTTCCTTTCTTTTTTTTTTTTTTTTTTTTTTTAAACAGCCTGGGGGCCAAGAAAAGAGCAGCACTGGCTGTAGGTAAGAATTGCAAATGATCTTTTATGTACATTTGTTTGTGAGGAAATAATTGGCTAAGGGGACTAGAACTATACACTTCCTAATGACTGCAAGTAGAAGAAAATTAGTAAATTAGTATTTATTTTACACTGAAGGAAAAAACCCCAAATGGCTGTGTTAATTAGAATTTACATCAGTTGCTGGGGAATACATTCTTTAATACATTCCTCTGGTCTATGAAGAGGCTTATTTATTATATCTTTTATTTCTTCAGAATGTAGAAGGGGAAATATAAATATGTCATATTTATTTAACCTTTCATTAAGATTTACTTTATACAGTGTCTTGCCAGAGAAGAGACGGGTTTCCTCCTTTTGCATTTCTTTTTCACCAGTCAAATACATTCCTCTGCTGTTAAGTTGAAGACTTAAGACAGCTTAAAGAAGGCCCATTAAAATGTCTTTCATTTAAGACATCATGGACTGACAGTGGTATATCTGTGCAAGGCATTTCAAATAGTAATGATCTTCAGGGGCTGTTTCTTATGCCCTTTGGAAGATCTAGAGAGAACTATATTTATTCAGGTTAGTATTGCATAACAAAGAATGATTTTTTTATGTGGTCATAGTGACACCTGCTTCACAATATTCCTAACACCAACTGTTTTATCATTGAGACCAGTCAAGTCTTGGGCAAGCTTTTAAGACTGTCAAATGGTGTGTGCTTACCAAACGTTTCACCTTTTAGTGTTGTAAGTTAGTACACGGCCTCATTGTATTGAAGCTCCATGCTTGCGT
Organism: Alligator mississippiensis; assembly: GCF_030867095.1. Classification (NCBI taxonomy): domain Eukaryota; kingdom Metazoa; phylum Chordata; order Crocodylia; family Alligatoridae; genus Alligator; species Alligator mississippiensis. Next base: position 16,474,433 of record NC_081826.1, read on the forward strand.
GGTGGCGAGTTGACATATTTGCCTACATTAGAGAGATTGAAAATAAACACACTGATGCAATAAATCCTAAAAGTAAATCCTGTCTCTTGATGAAACTTCAAAAAGAAAGTATGTGAATTGCAAGAAAAGAACTATATATCCTTCATGTCTAACTTTTTATCATTTCATTCTTTGTCTAATATTGACAACAGTGAAAGTATTGCCAAAAGATATCTTCAAACTCATCCAGTGTTACGTTTAGGGAACAAGAATATAATAGGACTTGGGCAAGTCTAGTAAAACTTTTTTTCATGTGGGAATATGAAGCATAGAGGTATTAAATTACTTATGCTGATCTGATAGGAGGTGCCCTCCCTTCCCCCAAAATAAATTGGAATAATTTGATTGTATGACTCCTGGGTTAGTATTTTAACCACAAGATATTTCCTCCCTTCAGTTACAATTACTGGAATTCTTATTAGGAGTGAGCTATTAGTGAAGTGATTAAAATAGAATATACTATAAAAATTGGTAGGTATACATTTAATATTTCAGTGGTTTTGGAACTCAGCTGCCTTTTCCAAAGCCTTAATTTCATCTTCATTTCTGGGTAATAGGCATTGTAGTAATGTGACATTTGAATAACTTCCTGCTGTTGGGCTATTACTAATTTTTTTTTTTCTATACTCTTCTTTCGATGGAAGTTGTCAACTCTTGAAAAGGTCGCAGTCTTGGTTTTTTTTTTTTTTTTGTTTGTTTGTTTTTTGCGGAAGGATTTGCTGCGTCACTAAACCTTTTATCTTATTTTTTTTTTCCTTTTCCAAAAAACTAACCTTTAAGTGATGTTTGTGAGATTCTTGGCCCTTTTTGAGACTCTTCCCATCTCCTCACAAAAACCAACTCCAAAACTTGGGATCTCTTTAGAACAGAGGTGGGCAAATATTGGAATCGGCCAACAGCTGAACTCCATTTCCCAGCAGCCCTTGCCCGTGTTGGCTGGGGCTGGTTTCCATGGAGATCCCTGCAGCAGCTATGCTGCAATAGTGTGGGGCCAGGGTTTCTGCGGAGACCGGCCCCAGCAGTGCTGGCAGGGTGTGCGGCTGGGCAGGGAGCTGCTCTAGGGCCGGGCTGGGATCTTGTGGTGGTGACATCATGGTCCAGAGCCAGGGCAGAGCCATGACCTGCAATCTGCTTGCTCTGGGTAGGGGCATGCAGGCAGCGGGTCGTGGCTCTGCCCTGGCTCCGGACCATGGTGTCACTGCTGCAAGGAGCCAAGGTAGAGCTGTGACCCACTACCTGTGCGACTCTGACCCAGCTCCAGACCCCGCTGTCACTGCTGCAAGATCCCAGCCCACCCCCAGAGCAGTTTCCCACCCTGATGCATACCCTGCCAGCGCTGCTGGGGCCAGTCTCCACAGAAACCCTGGCCGGGTGCTATCACAGTGCAGCTGCTGCTGGGGTCTCCATGGAAACCAGCCCCAGTTGCATGGGCAGGGGCTGCTGGGAAATGCAGTCCACTGCACGCTAGACCTTGCCTGCCCCTGCTTTAGAATATACAGGATTGGGGGTTTTTAAATTATAAGTGGCCTGGTTTATGAGGAAACAGTAACACATCAGTCAAGAGGGTATCCACGATGTTTTAAATTAATTGGAACCGTTGTAAAACAAAAACAGAATAAACTGCCTGCTTCCCTCTTCTGCCCTTTCCACTCCATCTCCCCAATGGTTTAATGCATTTCAAGGTCTATGATCCCAGTGAGTGACCTGCTATTCCAGTTAATATAGTTCCTCTCAATATAATGTTGTAAATAAATACAATATTTGTCAAACACTACGTTCGTTTCCACTGAAGATAATATTAAGTGAAAGTGCCTCTGCTTGGTCTTGGAGGCATAACAACAGAGAAAAACACATTATGAAGAATACAAAATAAACTAAATGTAAACATGTCTGGTCTGCTTGCAGATGATGTATAAAGTATGAAGATGAAATCCAAATATTAATTCTTAGTGTTTCCTTCAAAGCATTTAATATATTTAGTAAAATACTATGTCTTCATCTCAGAAGCTTATAACTTGGCAGTCAGGAAGTGTTAGGGCTAAGGTTGAGAAATGCAAAAAGTCAAATGAATTTCCTTTGCAAGGTCTATATCAGAACAGGTCATAAACAGATTAACGTGTCCTGCTGTCAGTCTCGGCAGTTGATGTAACAGATTTAAATAGTGTTATTGTGTTACCCTTATTCAGATTGTGCCGTTAGAAATTGGCAGATACACTGGAAATAGAGAACTCTTCCGGTTAGCTTTTCCCACCAAAATGCAAGAACTTACTTTTGCAAGTATAGGGATTGAAAGGCTGTAGAGTAAAAGTGTTATTTTATGCTTGGACTTTTGAAGCTGGCCTGGTCATTCTTTACAAGGATACAGGGTTATCCTTTACAACTGTAATGTAGCATTAAAGACCATTTTTATATATCTTTTAAACCCTGTGCCTCTCATATATGTTGGTTGATGTGCAAAAAAATCCTCCAAGCTAGGTATGTAAACGAGGTGTTTAAATCTATCACTTGCACGTCTGGAAAATTATCATTTGTCATGACCACATTTGTCCACAGTGACTAGTGATTGCTGCCCTAAATTAAGGGGGGTAGGGGTTGTCAGTTTTTAAGCTCTTGATTTTTTTGCAGTAGTTCCAGCTTATTATTGCTTTTTAGGTTCAATGCATGGAAACTACATGTACTTGCATTATTTAACAAGGTAGTTTACACAACTGATGAACCCTGCCAGAATTCTAATGTTCTAATAATAAACTCTGGTAATTGAGGCGCATGAAGTTCCCTAATCCAGTATGAGGAGAACTGGGCACTTTGGTCAAATGGGAAGGGGAAAAAAAAGTAAGTCTCCTGGGAGCTTGGCTAGTTTTAAGGCAGAGAAGGAAGTTTTTCTTGATGATTGATTGAAATTTACATGTAAAGTACCGTAAAGGAGTAGCTATTCGACCTCAGAACAAAGGTAAGGATAGAAAATGCTTTTAATGTCTTGAGGAACGAGGATTTGTAAATTTAAATGGACAATACCCAGAACCAACCCCCCCCCCCCTTCCCCACCAGACTCCCTCCCCTTGCTGCACCTTTTAAAAGTAAGTTTAAAGATAGATTGTGATGCTGGACTGAGAGCTCTGAAGTCTAAAATCCTTTAGTGATCTACCCAAATACAAACTTCTCTATAATTCAAACACACAGTGCTTTGCAAAAGGAGCAAAACAGCCCTTGCACTGACTTTTATGAGGTCCTGGAATAAACATAAATAAATGACTCCAGCCATAAATGTGGGAAAGTGCTGCCAGACTGGCTGGCACAGAATATATTGGAAACAAAGTAAAACTGCATTAGCATTAGCAGATTCAACAGGTAATCACTTTAGATTCACATTTCAACACATTCCTCACACTGACTGTTTCAAAATTTAGCCTTTCATAGAAGATCCAGGGTTTGGTTTTGCAGCATAAATCTGAGAGGCATCAAGTGCTTCTTCCTCTCAAATGTTTCTAGCGGCCGTATTTCACCAAGTTTATCTCTCAGGTCTCTTTTAAAAGTGCTGATAAAAACTGACCAACTTTTAAGGAGATAACATCTTAATGGAGTAATTTGAAAGGAAACAAACTTGCTACTCTGGTGCCATCACCTTGTGACATTTAAAGTTAGTGAATCACTGCTGATGTGATGATATATAGTGTAGCTGGGAAACTGCTCTTCCTTAGAGGTATCCAAAGAAACATCTACTCTGAGTGATTATTATCCTTTTATCTGCAAGGTCCAGTAGTAAATGAGTGACCTCTGCAGGAGGAGATTAAGTACTACAAAAGCATTTTTATTTGAAGGATTGAAATCCAAAGCCCTAGACATTTTATACTTGAGCATAAGTATTCTGTAACTAATTACATTTAAAGATGTCTTTACATATAAAGATTCAGGATTATGATAAATGGTACTTTTTTTTTTTTAGCTCATGCCTTTTGGAAAGAGAAAGTATTAACTAATACTTTTTAATAGTTCTCTTAATCTCAGATGTGCATGTTCCAGGAATAAATGTGCCCATTTATCAGCTGTAATATAAAGTGGTGTGATTATTGGCTTTTGTGACTGGTAAAATTAACTTTGTTTAAAGTAATTATTCCAGAATAGCCTATCTAAACTGAGCTATTCTGGAATAGTTGTTGCAGAACCAAAATATCCTGCTCCAAGTACAGTGGTCCGTTTTCTTATGTAGACATGACTTTTGATCTCCTGCCTTTTTAAGAAGCTTGTGGAGCATCTAATATCTGTAGGGGAAGAAACATAATTCAATTTAAGGGCCTGTTGAAATGATTCACAGCACACAGTTAATGTCGTGGTTCTCCATTTTCCTTCCTTTTTGGAAGGAAGGATGGTATATTAACTATGCAAAAACATTAAACCTAGTTTCTCTCATTAAAGTTGCCCTTTAATTTTAGAGTATGCTTATGACAGCTCAATATTAGTAGAGAGCCACTGAGGTTGGCACATCTATAATCTGTAAACTGTTATATGGGACCCTCCAGCTATATCTTTCACTGTTTTATTGAGCAGTTGTGAATTACTTCATGGCTACAGAACTAAAATGGCATTAATGTTAATCACTTTAGTGAGATACTTTTGGCCACAGAATAAAAAATAAACCATATGAAACTTCAGTGAACAGTTTATATTGTTTTACTTCTTTATAATACATTTATTGATACAGTCAAGAGCTACCACTAGATGTCAGTACTGGAAAAAGAATACATAATGTGTGTCAGATGAGGCTATCAAGCTGTAAAATGTGCTCTTGAAAGTAATTTGTACACTCAAAATCTTGTGCTGCAGTTATCTTCCACGTACATAAGCCCTGCCAGTTCTTATTTTCACCTTGTTCAGTGTTTGGTTCAGATTAAATATCTGCGTCTCTGAACTGGCCTTTTTTCTGTATTAAACTCACTGCAGTAATGATAAAATTAGGTTATAAACATTTAAGACTGATATTTCTTTTGAAAGGTTACTTGATCTAAATGAATAGCAGCTATAAACATTAGTAGAACTACTACTCCCTCCTGCCCCCAACTACTAGAATTGATAGAAGGAGAACTCAATGGCCATGTCTACACATGTGATTAATGCACTCAAATAAACTCCGGAGCTTATTGCTCTGGAGTTTATTAATGCGTGGCACATGGATCCTGGTCAGAACAGCTTGAGCTGGCAGGGAATCCAGGGGGTCAGCCTTCCAGCCCAGGGCTGCTCCCACTGGACTCCACGTGCTGCGGAGGGGCTGGCTGAGGCACGAGGGTGCTTCAGTGCGGGGCTAACCATTGGGCAGCATGTGTACATACGTTAGCGCATGTGTAGACATGCCTGCCAGTTAGCCCTGCACTTCTATAGCACCCTTGTGCCTCAGCCAGCCAGGGCAGCATCCTTGTATTTTACAAGTACTATCCTGCTGCCGAGTTCTAATTTTGTGTGCCCTAATAGGGGCACCCATGTAGACGCCAAGATGTTTTCTCCAAAGTTAATTGGTCAACTTTGCAGTAAATGTCTCATGTAGACGTGCCCAGTATGCAGGCCAGAAGCATTTCCTGACTGATAATTTTACAGTTTTGGATATCTTTTGGAAAGAAGTGTGCTTTCAGTAGATGGACTTTTTAATTTTCCCGTTCTTTCACATGCCCTCATTGGAGAGGAAAACAGCTTTGAAAAAGAGACCGTAAAGATGCTCTGTGAAATCCTACAGCACTGTTTACAAACTTGTCTCTGATGTTATCATTGACGGCTGTATGTAACTATAACCGTTGCTGTGGATTTTAAAAGGTTATAAATCTTCAAAGTATTACATCTTTTTTCCAAGTGAACATTTCACGAGGGGAGAAAATCCAGTTGACTTTTTGCTTGATGACATGTATTGCTGAGGGCCTTATGTGTCAGAGATAATGCAGACACATAATTTACTCAAAAGGTAGCTATTAATCACTTTTCTGTGTTTAGACTTACAGGTGTGATGTAGAAAAATAAGACTCTGCAGTTTGCCTTAAGGTTGCTAAACTGTGGTCCGTGTCTTCCCTCTCTTCCACTTTCTCCCTCCTTGCCACACCTGGGCTCCCCTCCGTGTCTGTACTCCCTCTAGATCTGTCTTTTAATACAGGTAACTTATTAGGTATTTGATACCATTTAACCAGAGATCATACTGAAGCACTCTGTTACAAATGCCTGTCTAATTAAAAAACTTCCCTACTATCCAGTTTCCCACTAAAAAAAAATATTTTTGCTCTATTTTTGCTTTTCTGTGGGTTAGAGGATGAAGACCTAATATACAAAACCTAGAATTTAGGTAGTGCCTTGTAATTAAGCACAAGACCTCAAATGTTGAATATTCCATTTGATCTTAAGCATAACTGGAATAAATGTGGTCAGCTAAGTACTAAATGATAAGACATGAGAAAAATATTTCGGTGTGTGTTAACCTCTACAAAGATCAAATAAATTATTTAAACAAATGGCCTCAGTGATTGCAAATGTCTTTTGGTATTCATTTATGTAGCTGTTGTTGAGACCTTTTTGTAGCTTCTTAATCTAAAAAGTATGGCATTTTCCTGCCTCACAACATTTAGACATAACCATTCTTTTATTCTTGCCATTTTCTTACAGAAATACTATAGAAATATTTTCTGTTCACCAGCTGGGAACAAAGTACTTATTAATGTACAGTTCTCCTCGGGGAAACATTCTCTGGTGCTTGGGAATTTGTTTACATCATGTACTTGCATTAGATTTCTTCTGGAATCAGTAAAAAGCTGAAAACTGTCAGGGATGTTTTCAGCATGAAGGGCATGCGTGCAAGTCTTGTTTTGAAAATATGCCTTTTCTTTCTGCTTGTCTGATCATGACAGTGCACTCACCATCACATAAGGCCCATAAGGCTGTAATGGGCCAAATCATTGTAATCAAATGTGGCATTCCGTATGTCTTATTTTGTGAAAGTAGGTCAAGTCTGAAATTGCGTTCTTGACGAGTCCTTCAATTTCCCACAACCTGTTCCATGTGGTTTGATCATTGTGCTGAAACACTGTTGGTGCTGTGGGCAATTGCAGACAACTTCGTAGGGACAATCAGGGTTTTTTTGGACAGATTAGTAGTAGCATTTTTTCCTCTCTGGTTTTATCATGTCTTTTTCTATAGAGCTCCTTCTTTTGAAATGTATAGAGAAATAGTGGATTTATTTTTTTGTTGAATACTAGCTTTCTTTAATGACTTGGTAAGCTGTAACTTCGGTAGCACGGAAGCAGAAAGGGATCTCGGAGTCCTAGTGGACTCCAAGATGAACATGAGTGGTCAGTGTGACCAAGTCATCAACAAAGCTAACTGCACTTTATCGTGCATCAGCAGATGCGTGACAAACAGAACCAAGGAGGTGATACTTCCCCTCTATTGGGCACTGGTCAGACCGCAGTTGGAGTACTGCGTGCAGTTTTGGGTGCCGCACTTCAAGAGGGATGTGGATAACCTGGAGAGGGTCCACAGAGGGGCCACTTGTATGGTTAAGGGCTTGCAAGCCAAGCCTGATGAGGAGAGACTAGGGCACCTGGACCTCTTCAGCCTCCACAAGAGAAGGTTGAGAGGCGACCTTGTGGCTGCCTATAAATTCATCTTGGGGGCACAGAAGGGAATTGGTGAGGCTCCTACTCACCAAGGCGCCCCTGGGGGGTCACAAGAAATAATGGCCATAAGCTAGCAGAGAGCAGATTTAGACTGGACATTAGGAAGAACTTCTTCACAGTTAGTGGCCAAAATCTGGAATGGGCTCCTGAGGGAGGTGGTGCTCTCCCCTACCCTGGGGGCCTTCAAGAGGAGGTTAGATAGGCATCTGGCTGGGGTCTTCTGAACCCAGCACTCTTTCCTGCCTATGCAGGGGGTCGGACTCGATGATCTGTTGAAGTCCCAACCCTAACATCTATGAATCTTGGAGTTGATTCAAGGCTGGGGTGGGGGGCTGAATGCTCACGTACATGCATGTGTGCGCTCCAGCCCAGCAAGTCGGTCCATGGGGGAGGAAAGGGAAGGGGGCTAGATCAAGGCCCGCACAGTGGGGGACAGTGCCACGGAGGCAGGAGCAGGGGTAAGTTGAGTGGGGCCCCAGCCGAGTGAGACTTACCTGCTGGGGAGGCATCGCCCCGGTGACTGGCCCGAGGGTGCCCTCTGCCTTTATCTGCTTCCCTCTCCACAGACTTACCTGCTTGGTGGGATAGGGGGGTGGCAGCGCACAGTAGATCTTGAGTTGCTTTTAAATGCCAGAGGTGATCTCCTGCTTAAAAATGTTGGAGACCACTGCTGTAGACCCTTCAGCTTTTATTGTTCCAATAATAAAATAATGAAACTACAGACTAGTCGGCTTCACTTCAGTGCCTGGAATAATCCTAGGGAAGGTCTCCAAGGAATCCATTTCTAAGCACTTGGAGAAGGTGATTAGAAACCATGGCTTTACCAAGGGCAAGTCATTCCTGACCAACCTGATTGCCTTCCATGATGAGATAACTGGCTCTGTGGAGAAAGCAGTGGATGTGATGAACCTTGATTTTTAGCAAGGCTTTTGATACGGTTTCCCCACAATATTTTTGCAAGCAAATTAAGGAGTTATGGGTTGGATGAATGGACTGTAAGGTTGAAGATTGATAGAAATCTGGCTGGATGGTTGGGCTCAGAAGGTAGGTATCAGTGGTTCAATGTCTAGATGGCAATGGGTATCAAGTGGAGTGCACCAGGGGTTGGTCCTGGGGCCAGTTTTGTTCAGTATCATCATCTACAACCTGGAAGATGGAATGGAGCGTGCTGACAGTAAGTCTGCAGATTGACACCAAGCTGGGGGGAGTAATAGATAAGCTGGAGGGTAGAGCTAGGGTTCAGAGAAGCTTTGATCAAATTGGAGGATTGGACCAAAAGAAATGTCATGAGGTTCAACAAGGACAAGTGCGAAGTCCTGCACTTTGGACACAACAATCCCATGCACTGGCACAGTCTGTGGACCAACTAGCTACATGGACACAGACACAGCTCCCCCCCCACCCCCGACAAGCATCTCGGTTTGTTTTATACATACACATCATCAGAGCAAGCTCGTTGAATTCATCCTGGCTTGTGGGTTGGGACAGTCCAGCTCACAGGGCCAGTCTGTGCATGCTGCATGGACTCACCCTGCAGGGGGTCTGCCTCCAGCCCCTTGTTCCACATGCAGGGCACACAGACTGGCTCTATACGCTTCATGCAGCATACAGAGCTGGGGCCAGCATGTGCTGTCTGCAGTGCGTGAGGCCAGTCTAAGACCCACAGACAGCACTGAAGACCAAAGAAATAGGCTTCCATGATGCATCTTTGGCTCCCCTGTATTTGAGGACGTTCCCTAGTAATACTATTTACTGCTAATTGTGCTCAAACTTCATTTTAGTGATGTTCTTGGACACCTCCATATTTGAACTGGTACAAAATGAAAAATGCAAGAATCATTGTGTTTGTGCAGTGCTTGCCCTCTGGTCATAGTTGGGTAGAGTAATAATAATAATAAAAAAATGGGGAGATGAATGAATCCTTTGTGTGACTCTGGAAGAAATTCACAAGGAAGTTTTTACCTCCAAGTAATCTCATCTTGATTTCTAAAACTAGTATGTATTCTGTGGTGTTTAATAGTAGGGCTTCAGTGAAGCATGGCAATGATATATTTGTTAAAGTTCTTAGAAAAGAAACTGGAGTCAGATTCCTGTAGGACAAAATTTTGTTGTATGGAGGCATTTTGAACCAAGAGATATCTGACAGATGATAATTATCCTGCTGGACCAAAGCAAGCCTTGTCAAAGTAAAAATGCATAAAGGCTTATTTTTAGCATTGAAAAAATTGGTGGGAGGTTTCAGTGAATCAAACGATACACACAAGTAGTAATTGGGGATCACATATGCTTAAAATTTTTAAAGCGTCTCCAGGCAGATTGCATAATACCACTATGTATAATTTTAGCACTTGAGGAGGATTTGGTTTGTCAGTTAATTTATTGGACTCATGCCTTGGACCTCTGAGTGTTGCAGACTTCCTGTGTGGCATTCAGCAAGTCTCACTCTGCCTTGGTTGCCCAGGTGAAGCTTTGCAAACGAATTTGTTTCTTTGGTTCCTCCAAGCCCCCAGTTGCTTATCAGTTTAGCATCTGAACACTTCTTCAATGAAGAAAGCCTTCAAAATTATGCTCGTGAAATAAGTAGTTATACTAGTTCTGCTCCCTTGCATCACATGTTCATCCCAGATGCTGTAGTGGTGAGCATAATGGAAAAATCTGCCAATACAGAACTTTTAAAAAAAATTAGTCCAAAACCCTTTAAACAGGGATGTCACACTCAGCTGGCCTACTGGTCTGGATAAGTAGCATGGGGGAAGTCTGTGGGCCAGATTGGCCCTGCAACCCGGATCCAGTGCATAAGGGATGGGCTGGTGTAGGTGCTACGAGTGCCCTCTGCCAGCCTTGTGTGTTGCATGCTGCAAAGCACATTCTGAATCTGCTTGCATGCAGTGCACAGGGCCGGTCTGATTGCGGGTCTAATTTAAGACCCATGGGTGGCTCTAGCAGGCCAGGTGATGGGGCTCTCTCTGGACTGGATTCTGCCTCTGGGCTTTATCTTTAATGCCCCTCCTCTCCCCCAGCCGTATAGTTTTATAGTAGCTAGGGTCAAGAGGGACCTGAACAGATCATCTAGCCTGACCCCCTGCCACAGGCAGGAATGAATGCTGGGTTCACAAGACTCCAGACAGGTGATCATCCAACCTCCTCTTGAATTTGCCCTAGGTAGGGGTGAGGACGACTTCCCTGGGAAGTTGGTTCCAGATTTTGGCCACCCTAACTGTAAAATATTGCCTTCTGATCTCTAACCTAAACCTGTTCTCCATCAGCTTATTACCATTGTTCCTTGTCACCCCAGGTGGTGCTGGGGAGAAAAGGGCTCTGCCTATTTGCTGTTGATCTCCCCTGATGAATTTGTAGGCAACCACCAGGTCCCCCCTCAGCCTCCTCTTGCTGAGGGTGAACAGGTTGAGGTCCCTCAGCCTCTCCTCGTAGGGCCTGTCCTGCTGCCCTCTCACCAAGCGGGTGGCCCTCCTCTGAACCCTCTCCAGGCTGGCCACATCCCTTTTGAAGTGCAGCACCCAGTACTGGACACAGTACTCCAAATGCGGTCTGACCAAAGTCGCATAGAGGGGGAGTATCAAGTCTCTGGACCGGCTTGAGATGCACCTTTGAAATGAGATACACAACTAAAAGTGTAGGGATAATTTTTTTGATGGGTTGTGCCTTTTCCTGGCTGTTCTCAGATCATGCAGTCAATTCAGGAAATAATCTAATCTTGTTGGCAGGAGTAGGTGGCCTTGAGTTCTAGTGCCTTTCAGTTGTCCTCTTCTTAAATTGCTCTAATTCTGGCTTTCATTTGGAGGTTGCACAGTTGATAGCATTGGATTAAACATTTGCATGCAGTGCTTAACTCACTGCTTCAGTCTTGCATCCTCAAGTAACAATATCCAGTAAGTGCATGGTTTTATGCTTATTCTCTCCAAATAACCATTGTTGGAATGAGTGAAAACTTAAGGTTTCTCAAAAACCCTGACTTGCAGCTGTCATACACCATGTATTAACCATTTCAGATATTGTATGCTAATCTGGTATCAAATTTTGATTCTTGGATTGTTCCCCTTGAGTCCGGAAGTTAGACTATTGATCTATATCCATTTAACTCGCACTCCCCCTCCCCTCCCCTTCTTCAAGAGCTTAACATCTACATTAGATCCTTTCAATTTATTGAAGCCACTGAAATGGGGTAAGTAGTAAGTGTTTTGCATTTGGCAGTACCATGACCACAATGAATTTATGATGGCTAGTTGCTGTTCTGCAGGTTCTCCCGAAGCATAATTGAAACTGGGGATGTACGAATTGGGTGTCCAGAAGAACTAAACTTGTTGAAAAAATAAGTCCTTTTCATGAAGTACTTTGGCATTCCTGCTTTAGCATTGAACATCTAAAATCCGATGATGCTTGAAACCTTGTCATGTCAATTTGTGTTTCAACTAGATGATTCTAATTAATGCTTTCAATCTTTCTCCCACTTTCCATTTCTTTTAGTCAGGATGTGGCAGAAAAGTGTAAGAAGAGATTTCTAAACATGATTAATTCCTGTTGGGTTGGGGGTGGGGAGGGGAAGGTGGAGGGAAGGGTGTTAACTTGTATGTGGTTTTTCAATTTCATGTCCAGTTTGGTGGGGAAAAAATGTTTGTTGGCCATAGATGACTCCTACTGAATTACTAGCCAATATTGCATTCATTCATTGTGGATTTTGGAGGCTGACTGAAATCTGGTAGAAGCAAGTCTGATGCAACTGCCACTGTCCCATAACTGATATTTTGCCCTTTTAACACTGCAGTTACTACAGAGTAACACATGGATCAACATTGAACAGCCCTGATACTAGAGTTATTCGTTCTGCTTTCGTAACTGGATACAAGTATTTTCCATAGGAAGGGAACTTAGCTTTTATGTGTATATCTTTCCCCTTTTTTCCACCCCCATAAGCTACTACTTTCTGCAAAGGAAAGGTGGAACAACACAGGTACAAAGTTAATGTTGGTGAACTTGCACTTGTGAAACCTCAAGGAGCCAGCTCTAACTGAACGCCAGGCCTCTGCTTACAAAAGAAAATCCATTATTGGAACTAAATGATTTTGCCATTTTTATTTTTAGGTTTGCTGGCATGGGTAATCTCATTAAGGTGCTAACCAGGGACATAGACCACAATGCAGCACATTTTTTCTTGGATTTTGAAAGTAAGTCTTTCAGCCCTTCACAGTTGGTGCATTCAAAAATGGTAATACTAGGATAGCTTAGACCTACCACCACAGTGAAGACAAGGGGCACTCTTGGTTTCAAAATGACAATTTGAAAAAGGTTGCATGGTTTGTTTGGTTTTTTTCCCTATAATAACCGAGCCACCATCATGCTACCATGTAGCTTTTTAAATTTTTTTTTTTTTCATATGCTTAATCATTTTGGGTCTCTGTGGTCAGTGATGTCCTTTCATCTGCCTGCAAATCAAGTAGCCATACAATGAAAAATTCTGTCAGTGTGCCTTAGTGAACTGTGCCTAGCGGTTGTTCAACTTACAACTACCCTGCACAAGTGAGCAATTAAATCCCTACTTGACCTTTTCATTTGCAGCACAAGTGATATTTGTATTATACCAGAATCATAAAGTTATGAATAAAAGCGAATTTGAGGTTCACACCTGTTAATTAGCAGGCATCCTGTCTATACTCATGGTGGTTGTACATACAGATGAGAATGAGATAGGGAATAATGTCCAGGCACATCTTTCTCTAAAACTTTTTAACAAAATTGTGGAAAAAAAAAAATAAAGCTCTCTTCCTCATTGCACTGCATCTCCAAATACAAATCTGCATAAACATTGACATCATAGCCATGTTTCAAGTAAGATACATTAGCCTTGGAGGGAAACAGCTGCATAGGACACTGGTGCTACTGGCATAGTGGGACAGAATTATTCACTTGCAAAGCTGTCATTTGGAGCTCTGCCTCTTTTTCAAAGGAGACGCTACGAAGTTGTTGGTGACATCTGTCTGTCACTTGTTACAGGAAAACTACACTGCATCTCTAGGATCACCAGTTGTTCATCTTGGAGGTGGGGGTCAGCCTCTACCATCGCACAGCATAGCGGGAGCCTGAAGGATATGGGTTCATGCCTGATGGAACTGTTTGTTTTTTTCCCCCACCAGCACCTTCATTTTAGTGTATTTGGGCTGTTCCTTCTTATAAAGGGATATTCTCTTTTCTCTCATTCTTGTCTCGACAGGTACCTTAACATGGGGAACCTTCTTAAAGTTTTGACATGCACAGACCTTGAACAGGGGCCAAATTTTTTCCTTGATTTTGAAAGTGAGAAGATGATTTTTATATATATCTTTTTCTCTTTGCCTGCAGTAGACTGCATTTGTCATGTACTAAACGTATGTCTCCACTTTGCCATCCTTCTAACTGCTATGCATGACCGAGCTATGAATGGTTCAGTGAACTGCTGGATGTGTCTTTAACAGAAAAATAAATGACTACTTCATAAAAGACAAGATTACCTGTAATATATTGGGATATAAAGGCTTTTGATGCTATGTTGCCTGTAGGAATTTGATATGCTTTTAATAAATTTTAAACAAAACCTCTGTCCATTTATGTTGTCCCTGAATTTGAGGCTTTCATGCCTTACAAAGCCCATGGACTTGCATATATAGTGATCCTTTTTTAAAAGCAAACAAACAGTGGTAAATAATCCTTTCAGACAGTTTACATTATAGAATGACTTGCTAAAATTTGCATACAGATTGCAGGTCCTCAAGCAAGAACTAAGCCTTACTGTTAATCTCCTCTTGCAGACCCTGCCAGTGTTCACTGAGTCGGTTATTGGGGTGCACTCCACACTAGTTGCTTCACAAAAGCCATTCATAGCTCTTGAACAGTACCGTGTTTAAAGGTATATGTGAACCTTTTGACTGGGCACGGAAATTTTTCCTAAAATTCACCCCTCCTGTCCTGACTTCTCGCCATCCTTACATGCTCTCAAAAATGCAGAACTCTGTTTTCCAGGAGTGGGGAGAGGATTTGATGGTCCCAAATGTTCTGAAAGGTTCACATGCCTTTTGAGTACTTTGGCTTTTTGCTTGTTTTATGTTGCATGACACGTGGCAGGTAAGTGTCCCTGGCTGCTGGCATGCATGTTTAACTCTGCTTTTGGCTGTGATATTGCATAATGCTAGCTAAGTAGTTTTTGCCATATTTGTAAAACATAATGAATTTGTGTCTAAGGAAAATGTGAGAACGATTTGATACAGAGAACCCAAAATGCACTGTTTTCTCTCTCTCCTTCCCCCCACCCCCCTCCAATTTTTTCACTTTTTTTTGGCAAAATGGTCAGTTTAGCTGTATTGATTCTAATGTGGGAAAGACTACTTTATAATTGCATCGTTAAAATAGTAAAATAAGTTCTAAATTTCTTTCATTTATTGATGAAATTTATAATTAACTTTCCCAAATATATTTTGTTACTTAACATGTTGACATAGTAAACAAATTATTTATAAAAGGTAGCTGTTTTAATTCTGTGACATTAAAAATATTTTTTCTTTAGAATGACTGTGCCTTAACCATAGGATAATGTTTGTTGTATATCAAAATGTTTGAGTAACAGTGCTATAGTTTGTATTGTGTTTTACTTACACACACACACACACTCTCTCTCTCTCTCTCTCTCTCTCTCTCTCTCTCTCTAGTAGCATTTTGTCAAATACTTAATTTTTTTATACTTGAATGATCAGTTCTGTTTCAATGTGCATGTTCTTTAGCATGAATGATGGTCACTGGCATGGGGATAAATTAGTAGGTTGCTGACATGAAAGGTTTACACTACGCACTGAAATGAAGCAGCTCACCTTATGGCTGAATTTTAGACTGTGCCTCATTTGTTTTCAACTTTGGCTTGCGTTTGTTTCTGCTGCTCTACTGTGTATCCAAGCTTCTTTCTTCTGTTTCAGGTGGCTTGCACTGACAGAATCTTGGCTTTGATACAGTCAAGATCTTATTCTTCAAGACTTGGCACTTGATCTTTTGATAACCTTAGTGTCATGTTTATGTGGGCGAGTGAGGAAACTGTTAAAAACAAATTTGTTAGATGTAGTGTGGTTTTGGCCCAAGGCTATTAAAATACTGCTTTGGGTCATTAATCTGTATACTTGAAGTCTGTTTCACAAAGACCTCATAAGGTTATTTGTTAAATCTCAGTTACGAGAGAATGCAGTAGGGTGCATACTAACTTTTATGAGGTTCTGAGGATATAGATGCCGTGTTCATTTCTGTTGAATTACACTTTCCATGACTCTTAAGATACAATTTTATTTGATGCTAGACTTCAGTTATGCAGTTTTTAGCTGATTTGTCAGAATATTTGCAATGAAAAAACATCCAGAAAATATAATATGATGGGCTGTTGAGTTTCCTTCAGATAGTGTCAGGTTCTGACTTTCAGAGCTATTGACTTTCCTTTGAATATTGTCAGCAACTATATTGATAGTATTACACATGCCATTGTCTTGATGCTCCCCATATATTTAAGAATAAATAGCTGCCTTGTATTTCTTTATGTGCACTGAAACTGATAACACAACCAAAAGGAATAGAAACAGTTTGGTGTGCTGATTTTTGAAGTTATATAGCAGCACTAACTGCAATATGGTAATGGAGGAAACTCAAACTGCACTTCTTAGCCCAATGTAATCCTCCAAAATGGCTAGCATGACTGTTCAACAAATCAGTGTCCTTGGAGAGAGCAAAAAACAAAAAATCCAGACAACTTTGGTTGCAACTCTTAACATTTTGGAAAATTCAACTTGCAACACTAAGCACAAAGCACTCCTAAACAGAATCATCACATACAGTATGTTTAGCACTGCACAACACTTTGTTTGGCCAAGGAGGAATACTGCACTTGACTATAGAGAATCAGTTTGCTATCTGTAAAGGGACTCTGTTTGCATTTGCAAAAGGAGAGGAGGGCAAGCTGCACAAGAATAAGCTTAGTGAGCCACGAGGGTAGGCGTCTAGTGCGTTCTCATTCAAAATAATTCCTTTTAAAAAGTTCTGTAATTGTCAGATGCCCAAGCAAGAAGGAAGCATGCAACAAAAGAAAAGTCTAAAGACAAGATGATGATTTGAAGCAAAGAAAAGGGAAACCATAAAAGTAAAGTTATAATAAGAAAATGTATTGTACGTACCAGATCGAATTTGTAGGGATGGAAGGTGAAGTGGGAAGCTACTTATGTCAAATCTGCATTATGTATAAGATAGTAATATATCTGCCCCAAGGGGATTTTGTGCTCCCGAGTAAAATTTCGTAAACACCCACAATCTCATATGTTTGTTCAGTATTAACTTGTTTCTAAATTTGGAATAATTGTTGCATGCATTTTTAAGCTGAAACTATAATGGATAGCATTATTTTTAATGCTTATTACTAAAACACGTTTTAGATGAATAGAACAAGGAGGCTGTTGTCCATAGTGATAGCTGAGACCCAGTGAGTTTTGAGTGAGTTGATTTTTCACAACTGAGTGTTCAAGTAGGATGCTTCAGAAGTGACTAGCATAATTTACTGCAGTCACCTGTCAGTTCAGCATGCTGTGTTGAATTACTGACACTGACCGTTTTTACAAACCTTCTCCTACTCTGTCAGTCTAAAAGAAATGCCTTTTGTTCAGAAGGGTAAATGAAGAAAGGATAATGAAAGAATGTTAAGGTGACAAGAGACCTTTTCAATAGAAGTAGTAAAGTGGCAAGTCTTGATTGCATTAATTAACAATGCAAATACTCTGGAATGCTGTGGGACTTCGTATTAGTCTGTACTGCACTATAGCATTTCATGTTTTTGCATGAACTGCTACTAGTAAACTAGTGCTTATCTGTCTGCTATTTTCCCATTTTTTTTTTTGTCTTCATTTCTTACAGCAGTCTTCAGCAGCTTTCAAAATTATACATGTGACTTTCCTGTGACAGTTTCAGAACTGCTGGACATTTTCTTTTTAGTCTATGCCTAATCAGTGTTGTCCTTTTTTTGCTCCTTTTTTTTAAAAAAGAAAAGGAGTCACAAGCTTCCTTGCATTCAGACACTTCTTACTGGTTGTCAAAACATTAACTGTTATGCTGTTGCAAGGTCTACATTGATGTACTTTATGATAATGACCAGTTTCTGTGCATTTAACATGGATGTTCAATTTGTCATTCAACCCAACTGAGTATCTCAAAGCCAGATAAACAGTGTATGTGTAGCTTTTTGTCTTGTTGCAAGCCATACTTTAAAATGATTTTTTGTTTTATTTTTTATGTTTTTGCAAAATGTTGAATATTAAGAGTTCCACTTCCTGGGTATGCCCAGCATCCATCCACGTTAATGGAAGTTATATGCACGTCATTGAGACAAGACCATTTATTCTAGTTGGTCTTGAATGTGGTGTTTTTTTTTTTGTTTTTTGTTTTTTTTTTTGTCAATTTATAGTAAGCAGTTTCTTAAATAGTAACTGCATCTAATACATGGACTCCAATCGTTAGTTGTAAACAACAATAATGGTTGTTAAAAATTAGCTAATTTTTATTTGAGGCAAAGATATGTTAGGAAATCTTTTATTGGACCACCTGTATAGTTGGGATAGAGTTAGACAAACTTTTGAATATAAGACATTCTTCATCAGGTATGACCAGAACAAGCCAAACACAGCATGATTTCTATTTTATTTTTTGCTGATATTATGCCCTGGGGTTTTTTGTACTCTGATTTTAGGTTGGTTAGTTCGGAGTGCATGCCTGTTCCCTAATTAACGTAGTTAAATAGCTAAAATAGTGTCACTAGAAAGTTGCAGTTTGAAGTAGTGATTCCTTTTTTTCTTGTCCTAAGTAGGCTAAACTTTCACACCACCCACTCTAGCTAGGGACCCACTTCAGCTAGAAATACCAAAAAGGCAACCTTTGTGTGAGAGAGCATTAAAAAACCCAGCAAGCTAATCGCATCCAAAGTAAATAAATTATGAAATAAAATGTTTTAAAGATCCTTGCTTAGATCACAGACTTGGTGGCATATCTGAAAGCAGATATTTTCACAAATAATTTCTTTAAAGTAAATGTAGCTTTTTTGAATGATGTAAAGTACAGGTCATTTTTCTGAAGAGAGAATGTTTATTGCCAGTTACAGTTAAAATATCAGAAAGACTGCTAATGCATTTGTAAAATTATTGCATCCATTATTGAGCTATATATGTTAAAGCTTTTTCAGCCTTTGCTTGATGTTTATTTTTTTTCTTTTTAATAAAGTTAATCCTGAGAATGTATTCTGTACAACGGTGAGAACAAAGAATTTCTACTGTCAAAAGCTTAAAATAAAAATTACTGGTATATATGGAACGTTTGAATGCTGAAAAAAATAAGTAGCTCGTATAAAGCTATTAGTTTATCCTACAATCAGTGTCTTTTTTCATAACTCACCTGCAGCTCCTCCATGGAGCTTCTAGTGCACTCTAAAAGTGAGAATAAGTTGTAGTATGTGCATGACAGAAATATAATTAAAGAGAACTTTTCAATGAACTTTAAAAGAAATAACTTGAGGATAATGGTGCTTAGTAACTTATTTAGCGGTTTCATACAAGTAAGGTTCCAAACCCATACAATGATTCTGTTCTCTGAAGTTCCTCAGAGATAATAGCTTTATGCAGTACATGAAATAATCTTTATATACCACTTCAGTCCTGTGGATCAGGCTGTATCAAAACCTCAGGCAGTTAAAAATTACTTAATTTACTCTCCTACTGTTTAGATGCCCAGCCTACTGAATCTGAAAAGGAAATTTACAATCAGGTGAATGTAGTATTAAAGGATGCCGAAGGAATCCTGGAAGACTTACAGTCCTACAGAGGAGCTGGGCACGAAATACGAGAGGTAAAACATGATTTGATACTTTTCTGATCTACAAACAACTGTTTTTGTGCTGTTGGGATACACTCACATGTTGAATTTTAGCTTCTCTTTTCTTGGTTTAGTTTCTGTTGGAAGAATTGTTTGTTAGCTTAACATGGTTATACTTTTAAAACACAACGGAGTAGGATCATAGTTAAAAAAAAGTTTCCATTTAGTAAGTTACATAATTTAGTAGCTTTCTTATTAAATGTTGCATACAAACAAAAGGATGGAATGGGTTACCTAGAGAGGTGGTGGACTCTCCATCCTTGGAGGATTTTAAGGCCCGGCTCAACAAAGCCCTGGCTGGGATGATCTAGTTGGGGATGGTCCTGCTTTGAGCAGGTGATTGGACTAGATGCGACCTCCTGAGGTTCTTTCCAACTAATTTTCAATGATTCTACGATGCTTCCTCTAAAGTTATCATCTTAACAGGATTCCCACTCCTGGGTCTTGGGTTTTAATGAGAGCTAAAGGTGCTCCTCATTTGCTGCCTCAGCTAAAATAGACTTTTAGCATTGTTTATTGCTGTAAGCCAGCACAGTTTATGGAGATTGGACTAGGTTTTTTGGTTAGCCTAGGTATGGGTTATGTACTAAGCAGAAATTGCAAAATCATAATTTCATGTATTAAAGTGTGAACCAGAAAGAAGTGTTTCATTTTCCGACCCACAGCTGTGTTTGCATAGCTGGCAGAGTTATCTCGCTAACTGATGAAATGCGATGCTCGTTCGGAGAGAAACCCCTCATGACACTTTTTAATTGCCTTTATCTTTCAGAAATAGGTCTTGGAACACAGAAGATTCTTCTACAGTTGCTTGTTCCAAATGTCTGTTACTTCCATTTAAAAAGGTCTAGAGCAAGCAGTCCATCCTCCAAATTCTTAGAGGTCCAAACTCGGCTTATTTCTGTGAGGACAGCGCATGCCTCATGAATATGAACACTCGCTGTCATCTTTAGCCGTGCTGATGCGACAGCCCTTCCCCAGAGCTAGCCTTGCTACAGGGCACTAAGGCTGCCTATACACATACTCTGGGATGGGGGTTGGAGGACTTCTAATTGGGGCAGGAGTTGCTTAAACTAAAATGCCGAAGCGTATTGTGTATTCAGTGCCCTGTGTTTCAAAATGGCGGCAGGGGGGGGCTTTAACTAAAGCTCATTTGGTGAACTTTAGTTAAAGCGCCGCTACCGCCACTTTGAAATTTAGGATGCTGAATACATGAGACACTGCAGCGTGCTGGAGCGTTCCAATTAGAAAACTCCAGCAGGTGCTGATGATTTCTAATCTGAATGTGTTGGACGGAGCATGTATATAGGCACCCTAAAAGTCTATGGAAATTGCTCAGTCCTGTTAGGTAAATGGAATAGCTATTGGTGGTATTTAAAAAAAGCCCCAAAAAACCAAACAAACTATAAGATCCTCCTTTGTGCGTCCAACCAAAGCAGCTGCCATTTCTTTTCAGTGAAAACAGGCTAGAAATAAAACTTTGAAGGCTTTGAGACAGATCTGAGCAAAACTTCCAGGTTGCTGACAAGTCCTTTCAGCAGTAACACAACTATTTGTATCTATTTACTTCTGTTAGAAATTAGCTAAGATTTTTTTAATGAACGTTAAAAATTCGGAAGTAATGACTTTTCCCCCAAAATGTGCAGCGGGACATGCAGAAAAACAATGAACAAGAAATGAACTATACAGTCATCCAGATAGAAACAGCAACGTTCAGCAAATATTGCGGTGGAACTAGTAAAGACATAAATTAAAGAGCAGATTAAATAGTCTTATGTGAAAGAAATGTGGCGGAATTCAAAGTTCCTACAATAGAAAACGTGTTGGCTTGATGCCAAGGTCTGATAAATATTTTACATGGTGACTATTCCATAGATTGGCGATTCAGAATGTCAAGTTCCAAGATCTTCCAGCATCCTGTAAAGTTTGTTACACTTGGTTGGGTAGCAGAGGTTAAGAGTAACAGACATTTTTACTGAATGTCCATTTAAATTTGCCCAAAATTTCTTACATTTGGAAAGAAAGATCAAGACTCTTGGCTTGTATTATGTTCTAGTATTTCCTAGAAATTTGGGGTGAAAAGAAATTACTATGAAGTTCAATATACTTTGCAAAAAATATTAAATTACTTTTGCCAGTAAATCCCAACTGTCTGAGGTGCTAGTCACTTTCTTCCTGTAATCATATTCAACAAGAGGTTATTGGCTTGCTGTTGTCATTACACAAATTCTACAGAAAAATCAAACAACGGAGAGAGGAGCCCAAAGGATCCGAAATACCAAAATTCACTAAATTACCCCATTACAAAAAAAAAAACAAAAAACAAAACAGAAAGCTTCTTCTGTACCAAAGAAAATTTTGCCCAAACCTCACTGTATAGCCCTCGGCCTAAAATTCCATGTCAATACACATCAATGCAAATATTTTTAATTGAATGGAAACTGTTCACAGATTTAAACAAATTGCTTTGTTTTGTTGCAAAATGCTCATAAAATGCTCATTTTTTGAATCCAAAGAGATTCATCCAGAGAGCCCCAGGTAGAATTCAACAGACAGCCGATTGGTTTTTGCCCCCCTCACCTGCTGGGCTGTCCTGGTTTTAAAGCTGCAATGGAGAGCTGTTGCATGGACTCTCTCAGAACTGGGGACTGAAAGCTTTCCACTTCCCTGCAGTGGAACCAGGGCTCTGAAAGCCTCACCTTGAACACCAGGCTCTTTAGGCTTTGGAGCTCCTAGCGAATCTGAGAAGAGGATTAATTCTTGCCTTCTGCTCTAGTGAAGCAGACTGGGGAGTTCCCCAGGGACTGCCGGATGGGGTTAACTGTCTGATCATGTAGCCATTGTGGCCCTTCCCCACACAAACTGAGCCCACCACCATGCTGAAGCAGATGATCATGCACAGCACCTTTTTTTTTTTTTTTTTTAACTCAGAGGACAACCTTGGTAAAAGACCATTACAGTCCCTGCGCCGGGGGAATAGAGGTTGCATGAGCCTTCTTCAGCTCACGAAAATTTCTATTGTTTCAATTATAAATCAATCTACTACCCCCCAACTGGTAGATTTCTACAGTTGTCTGAGTAGTATCCATGATCACTCAGCTAAATTAAACTGGTTCCCTTGGAAGTGTCTTAAGCAAAGCAGTTTATTTTGCATAGTAAGTATGTCATACTGTGCTAATTATTGCATTCTTTGTATATTAATAACTTCATAGAAATGGTCTTTTTATTCTATATAATGTTATGTACAAAGTATGCTGAATTATTTTCATTGGATGAGGAATGTGCAGACCAAGCACAGTATCTTATTAAAGACTTCAGCTTACACTTTGTCTGTAATGGAATGCCCACTGGAACTTGAATGTCTAGAGAAAATGTTATACCCTACTTGTTTGAAGAATAATGTCCCCTTTTGTTTTTGGTAGGTTGTTTCAGTGCTCTTTTAAGCCTCTCTTTATGCATGTTGTGAATAGAAGGAAGCTTTATGTTCTTGATTTTTATATTACTAAGCTAAATCTAACTTGTTCTTTCTGCATGTGTTTGATTTTTTTAAGGCAATACAGCACCCCAGTGATGAAAAATTGCAGGAGAAGGCATGGGGTGCAGTCGTTCCACTAGTAGGCAAGCTAAAGAAATTCTATGAATTTTCTCAACGGCTAGGTAAGTTGAAACTTAGTAAATTAATGACTTGTCATCAGAATATAATGAAAGAATGCCAACCCAGACAATATATCCATCCATGTCAGTAGTAAACCCCATGTGATTTAGAATCTTTTTGCTTGAAAGGGAGCTGTGTTGCTGTGGATTGCTTTGTGGGCGTAGGATGGTGCATTCGAACACCCCACTCCCACTGCATTTGACAGCAGACTCTCCTCTGTCAAGATTGGAAGAGGAAAATAAAGGTTGACTCGTGTCCCTCTTTCTTGCCCTACTTGCAACTCTGTTAAGAAGTTTATCTGTGAATGCTAGATTGAATCAGCAGGAAAAATGTCCATACCCAGTAAAAATAAAAACTTTAGCAAGTCTTTATAACAAGAAAGTAAGGTAAGTTCATATCACAAAAGAAACTACCTCTCCATTTGCGTATCTCACCCATGCTCATGCCTGGGGAACGTCTCCTATATTTCTAAATGAATTACCTCCACTTGTTTGAAGCAGCTGTTCTTGTAGCCCACTCCTCTCTCCCTCCCCTTTGGCTTCTGTGCATGGGAGGGAGAAGTTGAAAGCCTCTAGAGTTTCACTCACCAGAGATCAAATAGCAGCCACCCTCACATGGAGATGTGGATTTAATTCTTAATTTCAAATTAAATTTGGTCTCTCTAAAGCAACAAGTGGTTACTCCATGCTCATTACAATTTATGCCCAAATCCTACACTCTCTTGTTCTATTTAAATTCAGTGGAAGATTTTTGTGAGGTTTTTACAGGTTCCTAAATAAATAACTACAGTAAAGGCTCATATGGACATTTTACTGCACATGTAGTTGCATTGTTGTTTGTTTTATAAATGCAAAGAATTTAATTTAAATGTTGCTATTTAAACAGTGGTATTAGAATGTTAATCTGGTAATGCTCACCTAAATACTACTGAAGGACTCCTAAATTGGTAGATGAATCCTATAACTTTCTGGCACAAGATAAGTCTTTTGTGTTAAGGTGGTAAGTTGAGCTTGATGCAGTAAATTGCATGGTTTAAGAAAGCAAATTTATACATGTATGCCCACAGATTGTAAAGTGAAAAAGTCAGATATACAGGTTTCCTTGATTTATGCTGTACATGCGTTCCTGGAGAACGGTGCATAAAAACCCACTTTACAATGTAACAAATAGGGATAGGTTCCCATGGCGGTGAGGGAAGGAGTGAGGCTGGGACTAGGGAAGGGGCGGGGGGAAGGGTGCTACTCCTGGGGCTGCACAAGGCAGCAAAGCAGAGGGAACAGAGCGGCACTCGCCCCAGCCCTGGCTACAGCAGCCCTGGGAGTGGCGAGTGCCAGCTGCCTGCAGCCGCTGGGCTGCACCGTGCTCCACCTGTCCTCACTCACCTCTGCTCCTGGGTTCCTGGGCAGCTGGCACCAGCCGCTCCCAGGGCTGCTGCAGCTGCTGGGCTGCACTGCGCTCTGCCTGTCCCCACTCACCTCTGCTCCTGGGTTTGCACCATGCCCTGGTGCAGACAACTGGTGTCAGCTGCTCCCAGGGCCTCTGCAGCTGGGGTGAGTGGGGCCATGGCGCTTTCCCCTCCCTCCACAGACTTACCTGGTTGGGCAGGGGTGCATCTGTGCTGATCGCATAAGAGTGAATTTACCTCGCGTATAACAAATTATGGGTCTAAATATGCTCATCACATAAGAGCAAATTCACCTATGTGGAACTCGCATAAATTGAGAGAAACCTGTAAATCCTTTTTATTTGTATACGTTTTGGGAGTAAGATCAATAGTTAATCATTCAAAATGGAATTTAATTTTTGGGGGAGGTTTTTTTGGCATAATACTGATAACACAATGCCAGAAATACTTTTATATGGAACAACAGACAGTTCAAGGACCAAAATATTTAGCTGTTTGTTTAATTTAAATCAGTTTTTGGATCTATATTAAAGCTGTTATGAAATGCGTCTTTTATTACTTAAAGCTGCAGATTACACTACTTACAAGTTCTCAAAGTCAGTTCTACTAGTCATTTAATTAAGGCTAGCATGGTCAACCAGCTTCTATGTTTGAATGAAGTGTGAATCTACTGGTCGGCCAAAACTACACTACTGTAGTACACATCATCAAATGCATAGAAAAATATTCTACAGAATGAAAATACTGAAAATGACCGACCAGATCACAAAATGTAAATAATTAAAACCACGTCGTATGGTTTTCATTAACATGTATTTAAACACTAAAAATACCGGATTTTTGAGATGTCAAAAACTTCCATGCTTCAGTTACGTTGCAATTAAAAACCTTCATTCCTGAGATCTTGGCATTTTGTCTTCCTGTTAAGGCAAGAAAAGAATGTCCACTAAACTTCCCTTTTCTCAGTAGCTAAAACATCCGCATATGACTTGCAGCAGAGAGCGCAAAATGTAAGGCGGTCAGAAAACTTAACAAAAATAGCAAGGGAGCATGTTAAACTTAATTGCTGCATGTATTTTATCCAGAAGCCAAGTCAGTCAGTTGTAGGAGGGGACAGTCTGAAATAAAAATACTTTTTTATTTGTTGGGAGATCCCTGATAGGAGCATCCTGTGATACTTTCCACAAAGTCTGAGAGATGAGATTAGAAATAGAAACTCTGTATTGGATTAAGAGGGGAAAAAGGAAGGTCAGGAGAAGTCAGTGGCAGCACTTAAGTTCTTTTTTAAGGACTACCTTTTTATAGTTTTGCATCCTTTCTCCACCAGTCTCTGGGGGCACCTATACACATGCTGGACATCTGCTCTGATACATGCTAATTAGCATGCATTGAAGCATACTTGATTAATAGAGTCTGCTGAAGCATGCTAATTAGCATGCTCCAGCAGTCTGCGCTACATGTATTTAGTGTCCCTGCACTTTAAAATAGCAGTGGGGGCACTTCAGCTGAAGCTTGTCGAATGAGCTTTAGTTAAAGTGCCCCTGCTGCCATTTTGAAGTGCAGAATGTTGAACGCACATGATGCTGCAGGCGCTTTAATTACAGTGGCACTCAGAGCTGCTCTAATTGGAATGCCCCCCCGCGCTCACCCTGGAGCATGTGTAAAGACACCCTGAGAGTTGTAAACCAAAGTACTCCTGAGCCACCTCTGAAGGATATCCTCTCACATGAAGTTACCCAGAAGTCTAGCTTCTCTTAGTCTAGAATAAAGATCAGCAACGTTTTTGACCAGAGTGCCAAAAACACCCCAGCCTCGACCCAGTCCTCCACATGGCGTGCCAGAGGCAGATGGCAGGGAAGCCGAGGGGCTCTATCCTCATTGCTGGCAGGAAGTGCGCACACACCTCCAGGCAGGTGGGAGTGGGGGGGCAGTGTTGCACTGTCCTGGCTCTTTCTCTGCCATGTGTCCCAAGGTGTGCATACACCTGCCACCACCATGAAGCTGGAGCCAGGGCTCAAAATCCCGGTACTGCTGTTTGCAGCCTGCCGACCACCTGCTGCAGCTGCCCAGAGCCCCAGCTGCTGGCTCCCACCACATGTCCCATGCTGGGCTGAAACTGCTCCCACAGCATGGGGCATGCGGTTGGGGCCACAGTCATGCCTTGTGTGTGCCTTGAATGGGATCCAGCCAGCAGGAAGCCTGTAGTCCAGATCTGGCTTGGGGCACAATGCAAGTTTGATACCTTTAACTTAGCATACTTATGTATAAATTATTTTTATCAGCTTTCAGAGAGGCAAATTGGTTACAGTACTGAGGGGAGAGTTAAAATATGTTGCCCTTCTGTGTTATCTGCTGGAGTAAGTTTCCATATAGTTACCAAAAAAGTTGTGGTCATGTAAGAGTGACGTTGTAGTATTGATGGTGCATAAGTTATGCAAGAGGCAAGGATTTCTTAGGATGATATCTTTTATTGTACCAACTGTGTACAATAATGCAAGACATTCTTTTTCAGCCAATCACTGTGCTAACTTCAGGACCTGAAGAAAAAAGTTTTGCATTTGAAAACTTGTCTAATGCTACCCTAGCTATATAGTTGGTCCAATAAAAGCTATCACCCTAAGAAACCTCATGCCTCTCGCAAAAAAAAAAAAAAAAAAAAAAGTGCAGTAATTGAAACTTTCCTGTGGTCCTCCAAGAAAAGTCAGTGCTCTTGTGTATAAATGTTTCCAGATTGTGAAGATGAAAAATATTCAATTTTTCACTTCAAGAAGTGAAACCTCAACTTTGTATTTCTTGACATAACATCCCTTTGAACAATTTAGAATCAGTATTTCACCCATTTAAAAAAAAACGAAGTTTTTTTAGCCATAGTTACATATGCTAGAAAGTTTTTGGAGTTATTTCTGGTAGCTATCTTCTGAACAGCTTTATTTTTCTTTCAAACTCTCTAACAAAATAGTCCCAAGAGCAAGATATTTTCCCTAAGTCTCAGAATATCTTCTTTGCTGTCATTCTAGGCCCCCAAATCTCTGGAAATGTTCAGGATCATTTGTAGAACACACACCATTTCTAGATCATTTTTGGATGTTTCTAAAAATAATAAGAAAATAACCACTTACACAGTAATAAGTAAAAAGCTGAGGCTAAAAAAAAATCTTTCTTTAGTTGTCCAGTAAAAAGCAGCCTTAAAGGAGAAATCTTTCTTCTGACGTGGAGGTGTGAAACATATTTTAAGTGATAACTTTATCCTGCAAAAATGTTGAGGTTACTGCCTGACTTGGTTTTATTTCAAGATGTCTCTTCTCTTTCAAGTTTGAAACTTTAGAGGGATAAACTTTTGCCTTCACTGCTTCTTAGTGGTGACTGGAATAACTAATATACGGTAAATATGAAACATATTAAATAGAGACACAAAACAATTTGGAGAAAAATTAGTTTATCATAAAATTTACCATATTCTCATGTAACATGTACCAGAATGTAATATTCATCTTAATTTTGAAAGTCAGAATGGAGAAAAAAAAATATTTCTATCATTATGGCTGCATAACTAAGCCTCTTCCACCTACTTTTCATCTGACTTGCCCTCTCTTTTTCCTGCTCAACTAAAAGGCTAAAACACTAGCTCCCGGTGAAGACTGGTGTCCATGGGTGGATCTGTGATTTTTTTTTTTTTAAACGGGTCAAATAATCTCCAGGGCTGTGAAGTGGGAGAAGAGTGACATAGGAGCAGCTAGCAAATGGCAAAATTGTTGTAAGGAAGGTTGGCATGATTAGTGAAACATCAAGTCCCTTTAAAAAGGATAGACAACCATTAACACCTGTGGTGTGAAGAACAGCGAGCCATTAGGTGAACTGACTCCCTCAGCTGTCCAGATAGTAATGCCATAGCTGCTGTCTTGCAGACCAGGAATCAAAGCAGGGTGCTTGCACCTTGGTCAAAACAATCACCTTCCCTGCTTAATACACACACCCTAATTTTGGAGGGCTGACTTTTGATGGAAACTTGTTGTTGTACGTGAGGAAAATACGGTAATCAGTAGGGATGTGCAAAGCAAGCTGTATTCGATTCGGATTTGGCCTAATTTGGGGGACAGCAATTCAATTAATTGATTTGGATCACTGTCCCCATTTTTTCATTTCGGCTGAATCTGAATACCACGCCCCCCCCCCCCCCCCCCCCCCCCCCGATGCTCCTGTGGGATGCTCCGTCTGCTCCACTATCTCAGTATCTCAGCGTTTACAAGCCACCTGGTGCCTTGTGGTATGTAGGAAAAACATTTCAGCTGTGCCTGTCCGAATCATTAAATCTTTCCAAATCTCTCCGAACCGATTTGGAGGGTTCTGATTCTATTCGGAGAGATTAAAGGGTCTCCTGATTCGATTCATGTTTGGAGATTCGGCTGCCGAATTGGGCCAAATCTCCACTGAATCGAATCGGCGACTGAAGCTTCACACAGCCCTAGTAATCAGATCTAGACTTGATATAAGTAATAGATCAAAACTAATCTACAAAATGGTACATAAAAACAATTTATCAAAAATCCACTTTGAATCATAGACTAACCATACATTTTGACAGATTGAAATTGTAAATCGGTGAACTGTGTGTGTGCACACGTATAGTAGAAACAGATACCATTTTACATTTTTTTACATTTTTTTTTTTTGTCCTTTAGAAGCAGCATTGCGAGGTCTTTTGGGAGCCCTGACAAGCACTCCATATTCGCCCACCCAGCACCTGGAGCGAGAGCAGGCTCTTGCTAAGCAGTTTGCAGAAATTCTTCATTTCACACTCCGATTTGATGAACTCAAGGTACATTCTTTGTTTTGAAGAAAGTTAACGACCAAAAGGAAGCCAGATTAGGGTCTCTTCCACATACTGCCACAACCTGTCTGTGACATTGGCTACATTTCTTAACTGTTCTGTTTTACAGGTGAGGATCTAGTCCCGTATTTATTTCAGATACTTAAAAACCAGTGGGCTATAGGTCATGAAAAAAGGTGAAACGTTTTCTATTATGAAAATCATGGAACTAAGTGCAACTGTTAAATATCACTGGAATGTGGCAGTGCAGTGTGGGGACACGGATATGAGGTGTATGCACACAAAGTTGGCTTAAAGCTTAACTTTTGAAGTCTCCTAGCTTTATCTAACTGTGCAGGCTTTCCCTTATGCTTATTAAAGCATCAAGCTAGAGTAGCCACAGGGAACTGAAAATTCAGCAGAGAATTAGAATCTCATACCTTCTCATTGAGCCATGCCCTTTTTCATTAGATGCCAGCAGGAATGAAAGTGGAGTGTTGACAGATTTAAGAGCCCTGTAAATTGGCTCTGTGCCAATCTACATTTCTGCTAGATTAAAACGTATACTTGGGGTAGAACTTTGAATCCTTATTTTACTTATAGGTAGGTAAGTAGAAACAAGATAAACTCCCACAGGCAACTACTATCTCTGATTCTGTTCGTACCACAGTTTGAACAAAAGAGCCATTCCACAAAGTCCCTAGTTGCTGTCATACAAGGAATAAGATACAATAGTTCTCTTGTCTCCTGGGGCGAGGAGGGTGAGTGGGGTGGGGGATGAGGACAATAGTCCAAAAATACCTATTTGACTTCTGGCTTTTTAGAATAATTTGTTAGACCCCAAATCATTCCTGGTCACAGAAAAAAAATAGTTGCACAGCTGAGTATATTTTCTAGGTATGGGATTATTGTGCAGTGTTGCTGAACCAGGCAACCCCATGGTATAAACATACTTCTTCATTACAGGGTGAGGCTTGTGTCATAGTGATTTACCTCCTGGAGTAAGTAATCCCATTGCAGGAAAATGTGCAATGGCAGCTTGCTGCCTTTTTCCTGCACATGTGCTACACTTCCTACTCCAGACCCATCCCTGATTCCAGGAAAATTATATTTTGTGTACAAAACTAACATTTGTGGGTGTGAACAGACATACCACTCAAACTGTTCCAAGAAAGTCCCTGGTTAGAAACCAAGCAGTCATTGTCCCAGGTCAGAGATGTCTTCACATACATTGCTAAGGGTTCCAAGGACAATGTTCCCCGTTTAGGTATTGCAGTGCCACCAGCAGGAGGTAGTAGTAGTCTGTACTCAACCCAGTTGCAATTTTCTGCTCCCCTTTCTCTCTCTGAAATCTCTGTGGTGTGGTACCTTGACTAGAAGTATCCAGATTTGTGTGTAGGGCAGGGGACCTGCTGAAGGGCTAGGTGCTCCAGAGCTATTGTGGCTTTTAAAGACACTTTCTTCTAATCCACTCATCAATTTACTTCAGTTCCAGGGAGCTGGCCCAGGGTTCAGTGCATCCCAGGCTGATTTGGTGGGGGAGTGGTCAGGAAGAAGCTGTCTGGACCACTGCTTCTGTGTGCCTAGGGCTGGGATTCTGGGGCCCCAGCTCCTTGAGCAGTTCTGCTAATTATAAGAGTTAGTTGATTTCCTTCCATTGATTTACAGTGGAATCCTTTAGATGGTGCCCCCCCTCCCCCAACTGGCTTGTATGTCTGGACCCTTGCAGTTTAAATTGCATTTAAACTAGTCTGTATGGCAATCCCCGCACACGTGCCATTAGTGGCACACAACCGTTTTTCCCGGCATGCCAGGAGGCACACAAAGAAATTGGTTTTTTGGGGGGTTTTTTGTAAGTTGCTGTTCCGGGCTGTGCAGCCACAAGTCCCACCGGGGCGGAGCCAGAAGAATGCAGGCAGGGAGGCTGTCTGTGCTCTACTGCCCCTGCCCCTTGCTCCCTGGCTGTGCCCTCCAGCCCAGCTGGCCCCTGAAGGGAGCTACGTATGCAGGCAGATACCCTGTCCCACCTAAGGCATCACTGAAGTGCCGAGTGCTGGGGGGCCGGGCAGTTGGGACAGGGTATGGGTGGTGTGGGTGGAGGCACCGCGGGCAAGCCAGCCCGGTCAAGCCCTTAGAAAGGTGGGGGCTGGGCAGGAAGTGGGGGCTGCCCTGGGGCTCTGCGGGCTAAAGCTGTGGTGGGCGGGCAGGCGGGTATGCCCAGTGGCATCCATGGTGGAGCTTGGCCCGGCCCGCGCAGCTCCTCAGGGATGGGCTGCAGCCACCCTGCGCACATGACGATGCTGCCTGGCTGAGGCAAGATGCCGGGCTTGTGGGGCTTTCCTCTCTGGAATCAGCCTCCTTGCATGCTGGGCACAAAGCAAGCAGAACAGAGCCATCCCCGGTGCAGGGGCCTGGCTGCGGGAGCCTCCTGGAGCTTGGGAACAGCCACCGCGGCTGCCTCAGCCTGCCTGGGTCCCAGCCTTGCCCACCTGCAGCTCCCCTCAAGGGGCCAGTGCTAGGGCAGGCACTGCACAGAGCCTCTGTGCTGCAGGCTCCCGGCTGGCTTGGCCCTGAGCACCGGCTGCCGCGGCTGTTCTAGAGCCCGGGGAACCGCCTGTGTCTGCACCCCCTACTCGCAATGTACCCGGCACACGCACAGACCAAGCAGAGAGCTCCCTGAGCCCTGCCTCCTGCCCCAGCCAGGCAGCATCCCTTCATGGGCAGGGTGGCTGCGCTCCATCCCCATGGAGCTGCGTGGGCCAGCTGGGCCCCACCTCCAGTGCTTCTGGGTCCCCCTCACTGTGGCCCGAGTAGTGGAGCCCTGGGGCAGCCCCTGCCTGACCCCAGCTCAACTCCAGCTGCAGCTTTCCCAAGGGCCTGGCCAAGCCAGCCTGCCTGAAGACACTCCCCTGGTGCCTGCTGTTCCCTGCTCCTCTTTCCCTCTCTTCCCCCTCATCACAATATGCTTAACAAGAAAAAAAAAAATTCACAAGTATGAGGCAGTTCATGAAGATTTATTTATTGTCATCAGGTTTTGAAGTTTTAGAAAGCCTGGTATTTACTATTAAAAAAAAAAAAAAGCAACATTAACGATTATTAATTGTATTACATATGCAGTGTATCCTGCCATGTACCCCTTCCGCCCCAGTTCTGTTTTTGTTGTGTGCCGGCACTCTGGCACCTTACATGGTAGACATTGTGGTTTTTTCAGCACTCCAGCCAAAAAACATTGCCTACCCCTGCTGTATGGTGTCTTACTGCCCCCTATTGTATTCCTGTTGCTGCTCCCCCTCCCTCCTTCCCCATTAAAAATTGGCCATTCTGTTATAGTACACTTGCATGCATCTGTAACCCTATGCATCCACATCCCAACAAGTTTTTGTGTTAATGCCCCAAAAAACAAATTGCATGGGTATTGGTACAGTGGTATAAACCTAGGAGAGTTAAACTGGCAAGATTTCCTCTACCTCACAAACCCAGACTCATTAGAACATCGTATCTTCCCCTGAAGATTAGCTTTTATTCTGAAAATGTAAGATTGCCTGTTCTTTGTTATAAACGTCGTACGTACTTTTAAAGCACTCCAAGGCGCTGGGCATTCTGTATAAACCTAGTGACTTAATTGGCAGTCTGATATGCTCCTCACCTCTCACTAGCAAACCTTCATAAATTTGCTTTCTAGATCCTATTTTGTAATGTCACACACACATTCACTTTTATATTTTTTTAGATGACAAATCCTGCTATACAGAATGACTTCAGCTATTACAGAAGAACTTTGAGCCGTATGAGGATTAACAATGTCCCAGTAGGTAACCCCTCCAAAACTGGAAAAAAAACCCTCAGCACTAAATTGTTTTGTCTTTATGGTATTCTGTTTGCTTAACATAAGAATCAGTTTGTTGTTGATTCTTGTACCCGTTTTCCTCTAGGCAGAGGGAGAAAATGAAGTAAATAACGAATTGGCAAACAGAATGTCTTTATTTTATGCTGAAGCAACGCCAATGTTGAAAACCTTAAGTGATGCGACAACAAAATTTGTGTCAGAGGTGAGTATCTGTTAATAGGTTTTTCTTTACTTTGGAAGGTGCACCTTAAAATGCGGCTGTCCTGTGAAGGATAATTGCAGCCATGTTACAGGTTTTTGTCCTGGCGACTTTCAGAAGAGATTTTTCACAGCTTTAATTTACAGATCAGATGTACTCATTTTGTAAAAATTAAGTGTTACAGCCAGTCATGTACTTTTTAATTTAAAGAAAGGACAGATGCAACTGACCTTCCAGTAGATACATGGCAGGTGTCCTATAGTAATTCTGGCCTGGAAAAATCAGTAAAAACACATTTTGTTCAGGAAAAGTGTGTGAGAGACACTTGTGGGCTTTTTGACAGTGACTTTCCTGGTTGTAGCCATAATTAATTTAAAAAGCCTTCTTAAAAAGCAAAGCAGCAGCAAATGAAGAAGTGTGTGTTTGTGTATGTGTTTTTCCTGTGTTTGAAATGGAAAAGCAAATTAAGAGAAACTCCATGTTTGTTCACATGTGCATGTCCATGTGCTCATGCACTTCTGACTTTTTTTTCCAAGCTCCCTTGAGTGTTTTCTGATACCTGTAGTTGAATGTACTTACAAAGAAGAGACTTTTAGGTTAAAATAAATCTTTAACCTGTATAGTATCCTAGAGTGAAAGTAACTTCTTACTCTTTGTTCTGGAACTACCCATTTAAGTATCTGACATACAATCCACAGCCCCCTGCTACTGTGACTTTTCTGTTCTTATAGCTTTCCACGTCTTGACTTTTGTGCCTTGTAACTCTAGCTACTTCCGTAAAAGATTTTTCTTGCCTGGAGAGTGCATGCACTGCCAGCGGCATAACATCCAAAGAATGTGTCCTCTCACTGTGCCCTGCCCCGCAGCTCCCTCTCCCCCTCCCATACCTTCTGGCTTCCAGACAAGGCAGCACTCAGTAGCTGGGCAGCATGTGTCGGGGAATGCAAGGTGTTTTGGGAATCGTAGTTTTTCTAAAGTGACAGTGAAGTTTTTTGCTGCCAAGGGGAAACTTTCACCCTGTTTTGCTGCCAACACCCATGTCAAAAGAGCAAAAAATATGTTGGTTTTTATGGCAAAAATGGGATTTGGTTTTCCCCATAACAACTGTGAACTCCACTGCTGCTCTACAAAACTACAATTCCCAGAATGCCTTGCTCTCTCTGACGTACATTGCCAGCACCAACTGCTTCCTGCAACCATTGGTGCAGGCAGAGTGTGGATGGGAGGGTGGAGGCGGCCCTGTCCTTGAGTGGCACCTGGGACACGTGCACCACCCACCCACCTCATGCTGTGTGCTGCTGAAGTATTTTGTGCTCTTTTCAGTGTAAAAGTGCAAACTTTTAAGTTCATCTGTAAGCTTTCCTTCCAAAAGAAAAAGTACACAATTGAGATAGCAATCAATGAGCAGGTCTTCTACTTTTGAAATTGCAGTTTTTGGCTTCAAGTTTTGAAAAAAATTGCCATTTTTTTTTTCCACCCTGTACAATTTTTAAAATGTTTGTTTTAAATGAATTGTCATTATAAATATTGCAGCAGATATCTCCAGTTAAATACTGGAAATCTTTCAAGGCAGATTTGTTCCCTCTCTTAATGGCATGTCGATTAAGCTCCTTGCTTAAATAACAGAAGAACAAACTCCCCAAAAATCAATGTTGAGTCAAAATGAAGTGTACAATAAAGAAACTAATAGTGGAGGGAGAGTCGATCACTGTGATCTTAACATATTAAACTGTAATATTATATTTCCTTAGATGAAGTACTAACATTTCTTTAACTAGGACACCAATTCTGATGTGTGTGCTGACCTGGAATTGTAATAGGTTTTTATACTATAAAATTCTTTCTTGATACACTATGTAAGAACTCATTTCTCCTTTTCACAGAATAAAAATTTACCCATAGAAAATACTACGGACTGTTTAAGCACCATGGCTAGTGTGTGCAGAGTCATGCTGGAAACTCCGTAAGTATGAGCTGAATTTAGTTCTTCATTTTGTTTACAAATGACCTAGAGGCCTATAGACAAACCTGGCCTAGCCCATAATTCTTTAAGATGAAAAGTAAATATAGATAAATCAGCAAATTGGGAAAGGCATTACTTGTTAAAATCAAATTCCCTTGCTAGTCTTGTTGCGACTAACTTCTCATTTAGGCTAGCTGCACAAATGACAGTTTTATTTCTCTGAGAATACTTTAAAGTTCAGAAGTAGAGAAGAGTTTGAAAGCTAGAAGTCCTTTTGGTACTTTTGTGAATGGTTTTGCCTCATGTATAGTTCAGGAAATTGTAGAAACTGAGCACAACTGCCCTATTGCACATTTTGAGAGCTGGCTTAAACAGTGCATATAATTGATCTTTCCTGGGAATTCAGGTGAGGTGTAGTACTGTATCTAGCACGTCTACGTGTACCTTTCAGTGAGGAATATTCAGTATGAAGACTGCTAAGCTTAAAGGCTGTAGCTGTAGATTAAATGTAGCAAGTTGTGGCTATGTGGAAGAAAAAGCAAAACTCCCATGCATTAAGTTTTTAAAATCCATTTGTTTATGGATCCTTAACAAGTTGCTAGTGATATACCTGTTTGGGTATGGGGGAACGTATGTCCTTATTAACTGAAGAGCAGCAAGGTCTGCGGTTGGTCGAAGACCATAGTATTTGTGTGTGTTGTGTTGACAGCTATGAAGAAGGGACTCTCAACTTTTTATTTATGCTGCCCTTAAGAGCATCTTAAATTGCTGATGAGCAGCGCTTAAGCCTCGCTCATTAATTTTGGGCAATACCAATTTTTTTACCTCAGAAATCCTGGCTTGCTTGAACTGGGAACAGATTACACCAAAGGTCTCTACTTGGGGAGTAAGAAGATTTTTTGTTATTATTGTTTTGTTTTTGCAAAAGAATACAAGGAAACTTGCAATTTGAAAACCTAATACTAAGAAAAATGGTTGTTATAGTAGTAGGATACCACTTTGAGTTTGAGAGAGTTGCTGTTCCAATCTATAAATAATAGGCTTTGGGTACGATAATGTGACTTGTCAGGTCTGGGTCTTTTCTCTCTGGGTCACCTGTTTTCCAGCATTAAATGTGGAAGTCTGATATGGTGTTTAATGTTAGTAACTGATTGATTTATATTTTTTTTTGTTTTAACATGACAGTGAATACAGAAGCAGGTTTACAAATGAGGAAACAGTATCATTCTGTCTGAGGGTAATGGTGGGTGTCATCATACTCTATGACCATGTGCATCCAGTGGGCGCTTTTGCCAAAACTTCAAAAATTGATGTAAGTGTGGTGCCCCCAATCTGTGTATGTGTGTATATATATTTAATTCTGTGTACACTACTTATTCTTTGCCTATCTTGTGATTTTTTTCAATATGCTAATTAGTAACAAATATACACCTTGGAGATTCTTTTAATTGGGTTATTGTATGCAATCAGCCTCCAATATTGCCAATACGGCAAGAATTCCTTCATGTACTTTGAAGTACACAAGCAAACGTATTTTAAGAGGAAAAGCAGAAAACAAGTTTTCAGTTAAATCTAGCAGCGTCCAGAAGTATACATCCTTAGAAGTGCTTGTATAGTTTTAATTAAATATTGGAACGTTTGACAGATCAGCAGCCCAGGGTGGTACAACCTATTCCCACTGTTCCATAATTCTTCTACTGCCGTTATTCTAACTGATTTACATGGTTTCTTGCCTTTTACCTTCCTTTTGTTCTGTAATTGAAATGCACAGCCTGATGTACTGTAAAACTACGTTTAAACCTGAGAAAATATTTAAAAATAAATATTGCATTGCACTGGGTGTAGGGCAGGAGTGGGCAATTATTTGGTCTGGAGGGCCACTTAATGAGTTTTGCTGAGTTGTTGACAGGCGGCAGGGAGGAGGGGGAAGGCGACCAATTGATCCTATCCAGCTGCCACCAGGAGCCTGAAGAGGAAGGGCTCTGTCCTGCGCTGCTTCGTTCTGCTGCAGTCAGGGCCAGGCCAAGATGCGCAGCGCTCAGACTCCTTAGTTCCCCGCTCCCCCAGCTTCCTGTTGGTGCTGCGCAGTCCTGGCACTGCAGCTGCTGGTGGCTGGGCCTGCATAGGACAGGGCATGATACAGTGCACCAAGTAGCCATCCTGCCTCCCTACCATGATGAGCCGCTGTTGCTGCACTGCCCTAGGAAGGTAGGGGAGAGAGGGGAGGTTGCCCTGGGCTTGGCCACCCCGCTACCCCCCTCCCACATGGCCTGCACACTCGCCTCCTAGCACCTAGAGACAGGCAGACGTTAATTGAAAACAGTCTTTAAGATAAAAATCTCCCTTCAGATCTACACAGCAGACTTTGATGTAGATACTCCACTACCTGTGGCTGTGTGGAATTCAGTGTCATAGCCCCTCACGAGATAACCAATTCTGCTTTAAGGGGTGACCTCAGAATATTGAATGTTTGCTATCTGTCCAGCATCCAGACAACTAACGCGTATAAAAAGGAATCTAGAATATATATGAGGCAACCATTTTGTGTTTGGAGTTTACCTGATATCAAGTGTTTAATTTGTTTTCACTTCTAGATGAAAGGATGCATCAAAGTCCTTAAGGACCAGCCTCCTAACAGTGTAGAAGGCCTTCTAAATGCTCTCAGGTAATTACTTTTAGTTTGAAATGGTTTTGAGCTTAATTTTAAAAGGTGTTGCCCTGGGGGGTCAGGCCAACTCTCAGGATCTCAATATTGCGCTGTTAGACAGGAGGGTGTGACACAATTGCACATATACAAACACACAAATCAGTTAGGTGCATACACACGCAGACTACCAGTTCAGGCACATACACATTCAAACCAGCCTAGGCATATGCATACCTATCACCAATTCAAATACATACACTATACACCCCAAAAGTTGGACACAGATCTCTAATTCGTATATCATGCACACAATGCCGTGGCATGTGTACGCACGCACGCACACAACTCATACACACACATTCAAAATAACTAGGTTCATGCACACCTATCACCAGTTTAAGCTCATACATGCTACACACTAAATTTAGACAGAATCAGTTACCAACGTGCACATCCAATACACCTATGTGGATTACTAATTCATATACCACACACAATGATATCTATATTTGTATATATACGTGTATTCACTAATTTACACACAAACCACCCACCTACACAGACACACAAGTGAGTTCCGAAGTTGGGTGTTGTGATGTGTATATATGTATGTGCTTGGTGTACTTGGGATTCCTGGGGAAAGCTTAAGGTAAGAAAGTAGAAGTGTGGGGAGTTAAAGTTACGAGGATCGGGATTAGAACCTATAGACTACAGGGGCCTGGTCTGAAGAACTGAGGCTCGGGTGTAATATTAGGTTAATTGATCTTAATTGATTAAAAGACAACGCCCAAAGCCTGCAGAACAGGGAAGCATGCTGGCACAGAGGCTGGGTCTGGAGCCAGAGCTACTGGGGAGCTGAAAAGTTAAATGGGGAGGGGGAAAAATGAGACTAAGGGAAAGTGTGGGTGTTAAAGAAGTGCTCTGGGGAGCCAGAGGATGGCTCTGGGGCAGCTAGAGAAGTTGCAGGGAGTGACAGTAGGTTCTGGAAGCTGGAGAAATTTGCAGGACAGTTAAGAGGAACTGGGAAGCTGCGGGAGGGGGAAGGATTACTGAAGGTGCAGGGGAAGCCTGAAAACAATGACAGAGCAGAAAATCACAGGAAAAGCAGCAGGTGGCAGGGCAGCAGGAAAGCAGAGAAAGATAGCAGAAAGTTGCAGGGAAAAGGCAGTAGGAATTGAGAGGAGATAAGGAAACTAGTGGAGAGGGGTGGGGGCTAGAGCTGAGAGAGAAAATGAGGCTGGAATTTAAGATAAGGAAGGGACTGGGATTCAGTAAAACATGACCCAACTTAGGGTTGCAAATGACAGTGGCTTTATTAAACAGGGGAGATGGTGACACAATGTCAAATCGGTTCCCTTGCACCCACATACGCACACACCCACACACACAATGGCAGCAGGGGTTAGAGAGGCTTGGTGCAGGGGATGAAGTCCACTGAAGTCCAGGAGGAGAGAGAGAGAGAGTCCAAATTGTAGGAGGAGCTATGCAGGTAATATTTCATAGGTTTCATAGACATTAGGGCTGGAAGGGACTTCGGAAGATCATCGAGTCCAGCCCCCCGCCCAAAGGGCAGGACGTCAGCTGGGGTCATAGGATCCCAGCAAGATAAGCATCCAGTTTCATCTTGAAGGTGTTCAATGAAGGCGCTTGAACAACCTCCGGTGGCAGGCTGTTCCAGACCTTGGGGGCTCGGACAGTAAAGAAATTCTTCCTTATGTCCAGCCTGAAACGATCTTGTAGTAGTTTGTGACCATTCGTCCTCGTCATCCCTTGGGGCGCTCTGGTGAACAAACGTTCCCCTAGATACTGGTGGTCACCCCTGATAAACTTGTAGGTGGCCATCAGATCACCCCTGAGCCTGTGCTTTTCCAGGCTAAAGAGCCCCAGGGCTCTCAGCATGTCATCGTAGGGTCTGCTTCCCTGACCTCTGATCATGCGCGTGGCTCTTCTCTGGACTCTCTCAAGCTTCTCCACATCCTTTTTGAATTGTGGAGCCCAAAACTGGACGCAGTACTCCAGCTGCGGCCTCACTAAGGCCGAGTACAGGGGGAGAATGACGTCTCGGGATTTGCTTGAGAAGCATCTATGGATGCAAGCCAGCGTTTTGGTCGCTTTACTAGCCGCAGCATCGCACTGCAGGCTCATGTTCATCTTGTGGTCAATGATGACCCCCAAGTCTCTTTCTTCCATAGTGCTAACCAACATAGCACTGCCGAGCCTATAAGGATGCTGCGGGTTTTTCTTCCCAAGGTGGAGAACCTTGCATTTATCGGTGTTGAACACCATCAGATTCTCATCCGCCCACTTGCTGAGCCTGTCCAGGTCAGCCTGGATCACCCGCCTGTCTTCTGGTGTGGATGCTTTGCCCCAAAGTTTGGTGTCATCGGCGAACTTGGCCAGTCCGCTTCTGACTCCAGTGTCCACATCGTTAATGAAGATGTTGAACAGTATGGGTCCAAGGACAGAGCCCTGGGGGACCCCACTGGTCACAGGACACCACGATGAGTGACTTCCATCAATTACTACCCTCTGGGTCCGACCCCGGAGCCAATTTTCCAGCCAGTGGATCGTGGAGGACCCAAGGCGACAATTGGCCAGTTTCTCCAAGAGACGATCATGGGACACCAGATCGAAGGCTTTTTTGAAGTCAAGATATATGACATCAATCTCATCTCCCTTGTCCAGGTGATAGGTCACCTGGTCGTAGAAGGAAATGAGATTGGTCAAGCAAGACCTACCCGCAACAAACCCGTGCTGGCTATCCCTTAAGATGTTGGCGTTGGCCAGTCCATTAAGGATGGCCTCCTTAATAAACTTTTCTAAGATCTTCCCCAGGATAGAAGTCAGGCTGTTGGGCCTATAGTTAGCCGGATCCACTTTCCTCCCTTTCTTGAAGATAGGCACCGCATTGGCCTTCTTCCAGTCTTCGGGCACTACACCAGAGCGCCAAGAGTTTTCAAAGATCCGCGCTAGAGGCTGGGCTATGATGCTCGCCAGCTCCTTGAGTACCCTGGGGTGAAGATTGTCAGGGCCGGCTGACTTGAAGGTATCCAGCTTCTCAAGATGTTCCTTCACGAAGTCAGCATTAATGGAGGGCAGGGGATCACCCTCACCCGGACTTCCCGGCCCTGTAGCGGGCACGGGCGTCCCATGGGGCTGATGATATCTACCTGTCCAGGCTGGAAAGGGGTCCAGTAGATGTTGTCCAGAGGGGAGTCGCCGGCAGGGCCTCTGGGTGGATAGGTGGTGTGGCATGGTGCTGGTCCAAATGGAGAGGGCGTCCCACTGGGTTTGTCTTTCGCTGCCCGTTTTTATAGGGGCAGACCTTGTCTGACCCTAGTGCCTGGGCATGCCTCCTGTCAAGGGTCAGCCCCTGGCGTACTGAGCATGCGTGCTCCATGCAGGGATG
Organism: Alligator mississippiensis; assembly: GCF_030867095.1. Lineage (NCBI taxonomy): Eukaryota > Metazoa > Chordata > Crocodylia > Alligatoridae > Alligator > Alligator mississippiensis. The sequence continues at coordinate 16,515,969 of NC_081826.1, forward strand.
TGCAGTTTCGGGTGTCTGTAATGGTGAGAGTTGCTGGTTTCGCAGGGTCTCTTGTCTTTCAAATGCTGGGTTCTTGTCTCTGTTCCTGGGTGAGGTCTGTGGTTCCTGGATGAATCAGTGCGAAGTGATGGCCCAGTCGTTACAGGCCATTCAGTAGAGGCCTGCTACCATTGTATTTCAATCATTCCCAATCACTCTCATTCATCCGGGAACCAATTTACATGGGAGGGATACATGACTCATACAGTTGCAACATGGGATGCCCAGGCAGAGGATAGAAGATGGAGGCTTGACGTATAAAATGGAAACTTGACATGACTTTGGTTTACTTACAAACACAGGCCTAAACCATACAATATCCATATGAATCAATAAAAATCAATATGAAAATGATAATACAATATACAACAGTAAGAATCAATACAAACCTAATAATAATACAGTATAAAACAGTAGATATCCAAAGCCAAAAACTTGCTACCAAAATGTTTAAAGCTTATCCTAAGTCTAAGCTCACTTATACTTATCTATAGGGAGTAGAGCAGGAGAGAAAAGGTCAGAAATGGTTGGGGAAGGGGAGGGAATGTATTTTAAAATAAATACAAAAAAAAAAAAAGAAAAAAACTGGGGGTTTTGCTACAAAGGGACTAAGCATATTTGTCTATTCACATAACAGATGAGGCTATCCTTTGTCCCAGATAGGTCTTATTTCTCTTTCAGGAGTTAAGTTTCTTGGTACATGAAATAGTCTCTTGGACCCATTCATTCCTTACTCATACTGGCATTTTTTTGCAAGAGAGTATCAGTTGTTAATGATGACTTTTATAGGGTTTTTTTGCATTGTGAGTAAATACATCTCTGGGAAGTGCATTGAAGCGACCAACTTCCTCAGTTAGGCTTTCCCGACAACCAAATGGCATGTTATGACTGGCTTGCTGTATGCTAAAATCATAGAAAAGAGGGTTGGAAGGGACGTCAGGAGGTCATCTAGTCCAGCCCCCTTCTCAAAGTAGGAACATTCCTAACTAGATCATCCCAGCCAAGGCTTTGTCTGCCTGGGTCTTAAAACCCCCAAGGACAGAGATTCCACAACCTTTCTGGGTAACCTGTTCCAGATGGTAGCAGGATGCATTTGCATTGACCCACTTTCCTCAGTACTAGTCAGTAGATGGTTATAGTTTAGCTGCTATTTTTGTTAATTTAGGCCCTCTCAAAAGTCACTGTTAATTCATTAACTAAAATGAACTGAAATTTGTTCTCGCAACAGAAAGCAATATGAGCTCAGGGGATAGTGATTTACACTTGCTTCTGCAAATGGCTTCTGAGCATTAAAGCAGCTTATTTGATGTAATAAAACATGGAGAAAACTGGGCTAGGGAATTTTGAATGATCCCAATAACTTCAGTCTATTTAAAGAGACGCACACGATTCAAGCAACAGTGTGTACTGCTGGAATGTCTTTTTTGCTAGAATGTAAGACAAGTTTGAAAGTCATGTATTTAAAAAGATATTATTGCCAGTTGGAGGGATGGAAACATTTTTGTTTCATCTTTACTGCTTATAAGAACCAAAAATTGCTACATTAGGCTACTGAATTAGATGCAGTTTTGGTACAACAGCGGTTGACATTCACCGGTTTGTTACATAGAATAAATTAACAGAATAAGTTGAAATTGGGGTGGGGGGTTAACAATTGCGGTAAGGAGGAAGAACCACTGTGTTTGGCTGGAATAAGAATAGTAGCTATAGAAATCAAGATAAACAGTAATAATTTCAAAATAATCTTTATAAATTGATTAGTTTGTAGTAGCTTTTCAGAGGTCACGTTGTTCTCAGAGGGGTGCATCTTACTTACCATCTACCTCTGTAAAATGTTTCCTGGAGTAGTTTCCTATTTTAAGTACAGGAAAGGGAAGCAAGTGTAAATGCTTGGTACTGCTACTGTAATAAACTGACTTCAGAATTTAGACATTCTAGAAGTAGCTTTCTCCAAAATTCCCTAAATCTGTACTCTTCACTCAAGTAGAGCATGCGCTTAGTCCCTAATGCAGTGGTTCTCAACCTCATTTGACTTGAGGCACCCCTCCATAACCCTTATGCATGAGCAGCACCCCATTTACCTCCTTGCAGTGGGGGCAGGGATGAGCCTGTGCCTGCACTTATCTTTTCACACTTGCTTATCTCTATTACTGATCTGTCTGGTAGGCACCCCTGGAGCCCTACATTTCTCCCTGCTGTCCTGCAGCTTGTCCCAAGGAACAGACCAAGGTTTGCTCTAAGATAACTCCTTGTATCTGCAAGCCTTGGCTCCACTGTCCTTATCCCAGACCCTACAGCTGCATCAGGTGAATCTCTGCCACCTCCAGATAGCTTCCCCTTGGGTTGTGAATGATTTTTAGGTCCCCCCCCCTTCCATAGAATGGGCAAGCCTGGAATATCACTTGCCCTGAGATCATGCTTTACCACAAGCAAGTAAGGTAACAAACAGCAGTATTCGATACAAAGCAAGAATTATACAACAAAAAATGACCAGATCAAACAAAAAGACAAGTAAAGCTTCTCGCCCTCTTATTTGGCTACAACTTAGTCATTAGTTGCTATTTTCAGAGATCAGCCTTCCTGATGATCCTGCTAGCCTTCTGGGAACTTGGACTCCAGCAAGGCCTGGGGGATAATCCTAGGACTATGACTATCTCATATATGGCCTTAAATACCCTCCAGGCCAGCCCCCTCTCCCCCAGTCAGCATTGTCCCAGTTGCTGAAATTCCCCTAGCTCAGGGGCGGGCAAAATACAGCCTGCAGGCCGGATGCGGCCCACCAGGCACTTTAATTTGACCCATGGCGTCCACCAACAAATTGCACCCCACCAAGCCCTTCTGCCCACGAGGGTGGGAGCGAGGCACCTGTGCCCGCCACAGTGTACCCTATTATGCCTTGCTCCCACCCTCGTGGGCAGAAGGGCAGAGCCCTGCTAGCTGCTGCTGCCAGCTTCCTCAGTGTCCCCCTCCCTCCATGCAGCAGGCAGGGAAGCTGGGGGCAGGGGCATGGCTGCAGCTGGGCAGGAGCGCAGAGCTTGGGGCTGGGGCTGGCAGCAGTGTGGAGTCTGTGCCCAGGGTGGTGGCTGCAGCATGGAGCTTGGGTGGGCAGGGTGTGGGTGTGAGTGAGGGTCAGGGAGATATGGGGACCCCTCCCATACTCTCCTCCTCCCCTCCCCCCCCCATATGGCATGCAGTGGGAGTAGCAGCAGCAACATGGGGGAGCCAGCTCCAGTGCCTAGGGCTTCCCTCCCATGCTGCACAAGTGCTGGGAGCACTGGCAATAAAGACTGCCTGGCAAGGGCTGTGCTCCTTGCTGCGATGTGCAACATTGGCCGGAGCTGAGCACCAGCGCCCCTGTCTGTTGCTGCACCATGGGGTCCCCACAAATGCCACACACCCACACCACAGTGCTGCCTGCATTGACTGCAGGAGAGGACAGTGTGTTTCAGGGCCACACACCCACACCACACAACCCCCCAGCATACCCTGTGCTCCCCAACACACAGCCCTACCATCTCACAAACTCCCCCCACCATGCACACACTCTAAAAGACTAAGAATTTATTTTTGAGTTATTATGCAATCTCCCCTATATACACTACACAAACACAGATCATGACAAAAATATTTTTTGTAATAAAATTAAAATGTTATAGTAGGTATTTTGACTTTCAGTGTATGTTTTGGTATTTTTCTGGTTCTAAGATGGCAACCCTCCGTCCCAAAAGGAGTGTTTCTGGAGGGCAAGGGGAGGGACTTCGGGTGGCAAAGGCCAGGGGTTAGGGGTGGGACTTCCAGTCCCAAGATGGCAACCAGGGGGCAGGGCTACTCATGTGGCCCTTGATAGCTAACCAGACCTTGTTAAGTGGCTCTCCACCTGAAATTATTGCCTGCCCCTGCCCTAGCTGATGACCCGTTTCTCTGAGAAGCCTTTGCTATTGTGGGGCTGGTCGTTGCTGTCGTTTCCCCCCGACAGGCACACAGTACCTGGCAATAGTCCCTTCTGCCTGTGTTCGGGAAGGGTGATTGCTTTTGCCCTAGTAACAAAATGGCAAGAGATCCGTGGGCTAGTTTGCCTCCTCCATTTTTCCTTAAGTCTGCATCTCTCAGTTCCTTTGACTAAACTATGTCCCTGTATTACAAAGATGCATACAGACAGCATGTCATAATCCATGCAGTGATAAAGGAATTCAGCATAACATCAGCTTTTCAGCAAGACTGCATGCACCGTAGCAGTAAAACAAACTCAAGAAAACATGCATGACAATCCCACAAACACCTCAAAATACAGCAGGGTTTATAACAGTCCCCCCCCCCCCCCCCCCGATTTGAGAATCACTGCCCTAATGAGGATTTTTGAACATACTGAATAATAGTGTAACAGTCTCTTATGCATTGGCACTCCTCACTTCTTCTAGCATGTCCAGTCTGAATGGGATCAGAGGGCTCCCGAAATCCATGTAGGGATCCATTAAAATTCCCCTTTAGTAACAGGGCGGTGTTTTTTTGGTTTAGTATCTTTATAAACTGAATTTTCTGAAGAAAGTAGTCTGAACTGTTAGAATAGAGTAACTTGCAATACGTCTTCCAACCCTCTGGGAAGGGTTTACTGTAACCAAAAAAAAAAAAAAAAGTTTCTTTTCATCAGTGGCCTTGTTTTACTCCAAGACACTGGTCACAGGCTCCTTCTGCCTGTGGCAGGGGAGGAGGCAAGAAGCAGAAACTGGAGGAGGGAGTGGGGGGGAGCCCAGAGACTCTGGCAGCTGCAACAGAAAAACAGTGGGGATAGCAGTGCCCATGCTGGAAGCCGTAACTCCTGGAGGGGCCACACCTGGCCTGTGGGCCACCAGTTGCACAACACTGCTTTAGGAAAACAAAAATTGAATTATGCTTTTGTAAAATGTGCTTTTTCATTATTAGGTACACAACAAAGCATTTGAATGATGAGACTACCTCCAAGCAAATTAAATCTATGTTGCAATAACAATTACCTGGAATTAGGAACTGCTGAAAACAGAAAACAGTGTTCTGCAATGACTGAGATGCACACACTTTTTTAGTGATTGCAACTACTATTTCATTCATCCTTGCTTTCTATTTTCTTTTCTCTTCCTCTTTTCCTTTTTTTAATCATATGTTCTTGTTCTTCAGTAAGCTCAGACTTCTTTTCTGTGCCAAATCAATAAGAAATTATGAATTCTGGGATGTAATTTTTTACTTTTCAGAACAGCCATCTTAAGTGGCAGCTAATTATGCATTGCATTCGCATTTCTCTGTACTGGAGAAAGTTCTGTGACTTGAACTAAATATTTTTAAACTTGTGGTTTTCTTTTTTTTTTTTTTTTTTTGGAAAAACTAATATTTAATATTGCTTCTTCTGCATGGCAAAACTGCCTATTTCTGCTATTTAAAAATGACTTCATTTTCTATTGCAGCTTATTTTCATGTGCAACCATGAGGAAATGTAAGAACAGATTTGTTTAAATTAAATGTGTTTGTACAAAATGGTACCCAACACAGGTTTTTTTAAATGAGTAAAAATGGTTTTGTTTAAAAGTTACGTTTGCATTTTGACTCATTTTTGTAAGGGTGTATGTTGTATGTTTAACCTTTAATAACTAACGTTAAAAACTGTGGTGTGTGCGTAGCAAAATACGTATGCATGTTCATGTCAAATGATTGGCTGTGGTTAAGATAATAAAATCAGCTTTCATTTTTCTAAGTGTGGTTTGATTTACCAGTATTTTGAGTGAGATGTCTTTCGTGCTTTTGAATTTTTACAAAGAATAAATTTTTTTATAAATTTTATATAGTGAAAATTCTGCTGTTTCATTACGAGCACTGAAGTTGAGCCACTTTCTGAGTTAAAACTTTACATGTTGTCTTAAGGCCTTGATTTGCACTGCATGGTATGTTGCTTGTATAGTAATATCCCACAAGATCTTACAAACTGGGGTGCAAAAAGAAATTTAAAGAAGTTTGTAACTGAGTAGCCTCCTTCATTCTTAAGCTGATTAAACCTCCGAGAACCTCTGTCATTCTTAAACTGCTTGTTCTTAGCCTAAGCACTGCAGGAGTTATGCGGGTGCACATCTAGTCCTTGTTTTCTTGAATCCCAGCTCCAAATGTAACGTACCAACATGGCCCTACCAGAATCTCAGTGTCTTTTCTGTGGCTGTCCTGCTTATGTTACAGTTTAAGAGAAGTCTTCTCATCTGCTCGGAGACAAAAGACCACCCCAACCTCCTGTCCTCACATATTCCTGTGCCAGCAGAAATAATTCCTGGGCTGAGGGACAGCTCCAGAATGAGGATGTAAAAGATGGTGATTCTCATCCAGATTAACTATAACTGCTTCCAGAATATAAAAGTTGCGGAATTTCTCCAGATCCCATTTCAGAGGAGCCACCAGTACTTCCTTTGTTTGTTGGGCATTGTTCATATTGCCGCGTCCAACTATTTGGCTTTCTCTTAGTAATTTTTTTTTTTTTATTCCTTGCCAAGAATGCTCTGCGAAGACCTGGATTAGTTTTTCCAACTTCAGAGTAGGCAGATTAAAAAACAAAAAACCCCATGCACCTGGCCTATCAAACATGCAGCCCCCAGTCCAGATCTACCCCACAGAGCCACTGTCTGGTCTGCTGGGCTACCAGCTAGTCACTGAATGTTGGGGCCATGGTCTGCTGTGGAATTGGGGGTTCTTTGGCTTGCTACTGACCCCAGACCCATTGGCATTATTGGTGGACCCCTCCTACCACCAGTGGACTCCCCACATCAGGACCCCTTGCCACCACTTCTGCCAGACTCCTCGCTGCCCCTAGACCTGCCGCTGTCGTAGCTCCCCCAGGCTGGATCCTGGCCACAAGGATCCTTGCAGTCTAGATCAAGCCTCAGGCTCCAAAGTGAGTTTTGCACTGCTGTGAAGCAGAATTCCTTTATTTACCAGGCTTTTTAATAAATGTGGCAGCTACCAAAAAAAGTGTCAAACAAAGTTGACTTCAGCTGAGAGGCTAAAACATCTTACTCTTTTTTGTTTAAAATTCACATCTTTACAAGTGTACAATTTAAAACTTAAAATTCTCTGCATGCATTTTAAGAGTTCATACATCAGTGTTGTTTTCATTTCATTGATAAGTTGCCACAAAATTGAGAAGAGTTTTTAAGACCCTAATTTTGACAGTGGTAGTAAGAATGTCTTTGCAAAAGGCTCTAGATACTGCAGGTGCTTCCTCATAATTTATGGGACCTTGGCTGTAGGGTTCAAGGATTTTCAGTTGGAAAGGTTCAGTTTGGTCAGTACAAAGACTGATGATGTTGTTTGCCCTTCCAAATGTCCCGTACCACTCTGCTGCCTTGGGGTCTGCACACCTGTACACAAAAGAAACCAAGAGTAGACCTTTTGCAAACTAGATAGAAGATAACACCAACCACTTTTTCCCCTGCAAAGATCCCCTTCTAGAAAAAGGCATTGATTGCAATAGATGGTTATTATCCCACTCCATATTCACAAGTAAACAACTATTCTGGGCTAGTTGCCATGAATTAACTGTAATGATGGATTGAATCTCTCCTACCTTTCAAAATAGCTTTTTTTTGTGAGTAGCACTTGGCCCTGCACCACATTTTTGGCCCTTTTTTCAGGAATATGAAGCTATTTAAGATGAACATGTGATCCTATCGATGCTGCTGGCCAAAAAAAATTGTTATTGCACTGAGAACAATGCAAAAAAAATGGGTCATTGCACTGAGCGCAGTATATATAAATACAGACTGCATCTCAAAGAGCTCCAGTTTTCATCCAGGTAAGTAACTTTTCTCTCTCTGACCATGTCCCAGAACTGTTTGGGTTCTCGGTAAGGAATTGTGGGGAGGAACCCCCATAATACGTATAGAAAAGTTTAGTGCTGACAAGCCCCAGAAGCTCATCACTGCCCTCAAAGCTTAAAAGCAATTAGACACTAAGAAAGCTTATTTAAGATTGTTCTTAATCTTTAATCAGTTCTTAATTTAACATAAACTGCCAGAAGGCTAATATGGAGGAGGAACTGATTTCACATTATAAAAGTTCCCTGCTGAAGGAGATTTTCAGTGCGCTTACTGAAGACTTCAGAGATGTACAGTTGGGAACGTGCATGTTTAACATAACGGTTGCATAGTGGAGCTTATTGTCACAACAAGAGAGAATGAAGTGAAACCTAAATTGAAAGCTTATTCTGCAGAAGATGTCACTGGAAAGCTTTGTGACAGACTGTTGAAATGCATCAAAACCATTGTTTTCCATCAGTGGGTTGAATTCTGAAAAGCCATTTAGTTAGACAATGATTGTATTACAAACTGGCAAACAAGCTCTTGTTCAACCATTGCCTGGGCACTAGCGGTTCGTCAGTGTCCATATTCCATTACAAACATAATTAATTACCTAAGCAGCAGCAGCAGAAATACCATGCCTTTGAAGTGATCAATCATTCAATACACAGTAATTGTTGATGAAGCCATGGTGTAAACAGCTCTATGTTCAAACATATGATTACATGTCTGCTATTGGGGATTCTTTTCAAGGTGCCTCCATTCAGTGTCCTGTGTCCCATTGAATACAAAACAGTCGTGAAACTCAGGGATTTAGAGCCGAAGACTCGAGTTTGTTTGGAGGTGTAAGGTTCCTAATTATTGCCTATTTATAGTAAATCGGTTGCAGTTGCCAACCTGCAGTGAATGAGTTGCATCTGTGCTATAAGTACATATACTAAGGGAGTAAGGCAACATTTCCCAAATTTTCTGGGCTTATGCCTTGCTGTAGGAGGGTGCCCCCCTCTTGTGGCCCTGCTACTTCAGCTGCTGCTGCCCCTGGATTGATGGCTGCCCCCCGAATTCCAGTGCAAGGCTTGTGGGATACAATGGGTGGTACCAAATGCATGGCAGTGAGGGGTAGTAGTGGAGCTTGGCTATGAGCGCAGGTCACTTCCAACCCAGTCAGCACTACCAGAGCCACAGCCAGTCACCGCTTTCCCCTAATGTGCCACTTTTGCTGCTTCTCTTGGCCACCTGGTCAAAGCCTATGCTGCCGAAATGCTGCAAGAAACCCCTCAGCTTTGTGAGCCAGATCCTGGCCCATGGGCAGTAGGTTGCCAACCCTTGTACTAGAAACTTTCCAAGCATGCTGTTCTAGGAAAGAGAGATGCCCCTTTAACGAGGGCTACAGCAGCCTGTTTCTCAAGTGAGCATTTTGCTATTATCAGACCACACTCATCATCAGCATCATCTTCCATCTGGTAAGCATTCTTGGCTTTTGCTGTTGTGAAGCTCTTCATAGCTTACCTGTTAATCTTACCCATTTGGAGGCTAGATTCTTGTTTCCTCGGTGGACAGGACTAGAAAAAAAATTGGCCGTTAAGACGGATAATACCCTGTATTGTAGAAAGGATGTTGCTATGGAAGAAGGTAGGGCACATTGGTACCTTAAAGACTGGCTGGTTCAGAGTGGCATGAGCTTTCGTAGGCAACAACTTCATCAGATGCTGTGAGTGGACTGCAAAAAGAAAGGTTTTGTCTCAGCCCTTTGGTTGAGAAGCCCCGGTCTAAAGTATTTAAGCTTGGGAACTGTAATTGTAACAGGACTGTGTTACCCTTTTCATGGGGATCTGTCATAAATATATTGGTGTACGGAGGGGAGTGGGGCATGTGTGTGCCTATGACAGCGCCATTCACTTGTAGGTTTAGTGAGACCCCAAGTCTGAAGTTGTGTGCAAGGACGAAGCAGGAGACTTTGATGGAAACAGAAGCAGTGCCATTGTTGGGGGGATAATGTTCCTTATGACTTGTAATCCATTTTATGGGGGACGTTGGTGTATAGAGATGTGATGGCTATAATAGCTAATAGGGTGTTTACTTGGAAGTTTCTCAATGGAATAGAGTTTGTTGAAATATGGTACTAATGTTACTAACAGGGAATAATTTCCCACCCAATGAACATTTAAATGCATTTCTGAAGTCAGAGGTACTTTAAAGAAGAAATTAATTTAAATTTAATTTAATTGTTAACCATCTTCACAAAAGCACTGACATGGTATATTTTTGGCCTGCGCTTATGCTACAAATACCATTATTATGTGGACAGCACTATTTGAATGTAAACAAATGCAAACATTTTAAACACATGCAGTTACCCACAGAACCAGATAAGCAACTATTGGGATTTTCAAAACCAGCTAGGTGCCTCATTGACTTCAATAAGTTTGTAAGCACTTTTGAAAATTTCCCTAAATGTCTGCCTGCGTGGTTAGCTATTCAGATACTTCTTCAATGCAACCCTGGATGCATTACCTGCTTGCACAAGTTGCGCTGCCTTAGCTACACCAGTATAACAAAGTTCAACCCCTGTATACTGGGGTACCATATTTTTACTACACGCTCCTTGTTCACAAAAAAAATCAGCCCTCCAAAATAGGGTATGTATTTTAAGCAGGCTGTTTTCTTTGCTGGAAAAGAAAGCCTGGAGACGCTGTACATGACATGCAGCTGCCTATATGGTGGAGTCCTTTATTTAGCATCTCATAGCCATAGCTGTTTGCTGAGCACTTCAGCTTGTGCAGGAGGCAGCAAGTGTGCTGCTGGTAGTATCTTGATAAGGCTAGTGATGTGGAAACAACGCTTTATTTGCAGGGACTTGTAGGAAGAACTGCTTACAGTAAGGAGCTAACAGTCTTGCTACTGGCCTTGCAAAGATTTGAAGCCTAAATTTGTGAGACACAAAGTAAGTCCTCCTGGAAATAGCCAGGAAATGTGGCATCTCAAGAGAGAGTCTGGGGAAGAAACTGGTAGCAGGAATTACTGGTGCCACACTCCCTGGATACTGTTCCCAGGAAGAGTTACCCTGCCATACCATTGGCCATGACTCTGGAAAAATCTTTTTTTTCCACATTCTGCCTTTCAAATAAAACAATGTGCATGTTTTATTTAGGCTGTGTTGTATGTGATAAAATACAGCAAATATGCTTATTTTGTTAATAGCTTACTTTGTGGGACAGGGACATAAGCGTTACTAATATAACCACATTTACATTCGGTTAAATACTCGCACTAAAGGTTAACCATTGCAATTATATTAGCAAACAATATATGTAGCTTACATAGTTTATACAAACCCAAAAACTTTGTAGTTTAGGTTTTAGTGTGGTGCCGTAAGATTTATTTTTAAAAGCATGAGAGTTTCTTACTGCTCCATGAATCCTTAATTTGTATGAATTGTAAATTGATCTGCAACCAGTTAATATGCATAGTTTATAGTGTAAATAAAGTATAGCTCTCTCTTCCATAGTCTTGCACTTGGGAGAGGTCTTGCACAAATGAAATTTAAAAAACATCATAGCTTTTTTGCACACTATTGATTATTTTAAACCTGCGTCTTTTCAGTAAAGGGCAGAAAATGCACTTTCTGTATCCTTTGACAAAATGTACCTCACGTTCCAAATCAAGAGCTGCTCATTTTCCTGTAGCAAATAATCAAATAATCATTTTAAATACTCCTTTTTTCTGCAAATATGAATCATCCTTGTGCTGTCTTTTTTCAGCTTTAAGGAAACGCATGTCTTCCATTGTTTCCTGAAACTGGGCAGTTCGGGCAGATCACAGTGTAGATGTAATATAACTCTAACATGCTACTGTAGTGCAAATCATCTATACTCAGGATGCTAAATTACCAGGCCATCCAGTGAGACAAAACCATGCATATTAAGTGAATGTATTGCCTCTGAGTTTTGGGGTGTTTTGGGGCTTTTTTGTTTTTGTTTGTTTTTTACTGTTTGAGGTTGGGAACCCGTCTTACTTTGTGAGGCCTCTGTTGCTAAATAGATTAATTTTAATAGGTTGAAGAGAGAAAATGTGGTTGTGCAGAACTATTTATAATGTATGGCAACTCTGGATTATTTAGGGTCATGCCCCTGCCTTATTGAGGAAATGAATCTTTTGAAAGAAGTGAGAGCACCTGTGTTGAAATTTGTTGTCAACTGCATGGCCCCACTCCTGTTTGGATGATATTTATTATTTAGTTTTATTTTAATTGACTGTATAAATTATGCAGTATCAGACATGTACAATAAGCTGGGCTCTGTGCTCTGTTGCTTTTCAGGATTTTTCTCGAGTGTTGCCCCTTGGAAACGATGACTGCTTTTACCATGTGTGCCTGTAGATAGTAAAAGTTTTGGAGAAGCGCGGTAATGAATCTTCAGGAGAGCAGCGCTGCCTTAAGCCAGCCAGGGATCTGACCTACTGAATCAACCCCATCTTTTCTGTATCCACACTAATTTTACTTTAAAACCTTTGAATCCTACCTCTTCAAGTTGATGGCAGCATACAGATTTCATCCAGTTATTTTCTTTGTGATGTGGCCACAGTGTGTCTTAAAACAAACCTAAATGTATATACCTGAAAGCCCGACACCCTGATGACTTCGCTACCGTTATGAATTAGAGTCGATTAGCTTTGCCTCTTGTCTTGTCACAATGAATGTAGTTATCAAGAAATAATTGCAGGAGACACAATCATGCTCCTTATTGAGTTTTAGTGCTTCATATTACTTCTGGAAATGAAGCTTGTTAGAGGAAGCTCCTCTTTGTGGAGAGCATGTTTTAAAGAGGAACCTGGGTATTTCTCAGCCCTTAGTTCGGGTCTCATTATGGGCGGTCTGAGACGTTAGAAGAGACGAAATCCAGCAGGAATGCCATTGTGTAAGGGTTAATAGTATATAAGGACGTTTTTTTTTCTCTCCACTGCCTGAATGACTAGGGACTTGAACAATACAAGGCCTTTTAAATCTGACTGCTTCGGACAGCTCTCCCTTTCCACTGTCCTGCCAACATCTCTGCCTTTAAACATTATTCCTTTGCAGCCTCAAAGTAATCAGAGCTTTCCTTTCTCGTTCTAACCTTTCTGCTCTGCACTTCCTCTAGGCACAAGCAACTGAGAAGGGAGATCATAGCTGGCATGCCTTCCACTTGGCCAGCCTACAAATATGTAAGCCTCCACATTCCTCTCCCTTTCAAGAGAAAAGGATGGCTGGGATTTGGACCCACCTGAATTAGCTGTTCAGGTTCTCAGCTGGAGTTGCTGTGTTCAGCATTTTGCAACCAGTTCCTATCAAATGATGTGTGCCGCTGAATGGCATGCTGCTTTTGGCCTGTTCATGCTATAGCTACACATGGCGCGTGTGACTTTTTGGAACACGTGGCAGAAAGAGTACAAGCCTCAGCAATATGTCTTTTTATAACTAGACCTGGACAAGGAACAGTTTTCTTGCCCATCCATGGCTGAGATTTCAAAACTTTCTGTACCAGGACAAACCCCAAATCTCCCCAAATGAAACACAAGGGAGAGAAAGACAGAATAGCTGATGGTCTAGTGCAGGGGTTTTCAACCTTTTTAAACAAATGTACCCCTTCTGCCTCAAAGTTTCAGCTCATGTACCCCTTTATATATTTTTCTTGGTTTTAAGGGGGGGGGGGCAGATCGAGGCCCCTGTGGTGAGAGAGGGAGTGGGGCAGGAGCAGGGGCAGAAGCAGGCGCTGCACAGCTGGGGCAGAGCGTGGGATGGAGCTGTGAGAACAGTTGGTCCGGGAGGCACGGTAAGGGGCAGCAGTTCCTGCTGCTGTGAGCACCCCGGTGGAGGTCTGGAGGCATGTGCTGCTGCAGCCTGGTCTCTGCACCCCGCTGCCCCAAAAGCTGTGCAATGCCATGTGCCTGCTGTGGCATGCACACAGACGTACACATGCAGGCACAGACAGACATGCAGACAGGCACATGGAGATATGCACGCGCACACACACCTGCCCCAGCAGGTAACTGTGGGGGGGGAGGGACGAGGGGGGACCTGGATCAAGAATGTGGGGGGAGCATGTCTCTGTGTCAGCTCCTAGGAGCAGGGCTGGGCTAGGGTGGGCCAGGGCAGCAATGCCCCTCTGTGGGTCACACATGCAGTGCCCAGCTGGCCGGACTTTGGGGGGGGGGGGGGAACGACTCGTATGTGGCAGTAGTGAAAAAAGGCCAGAAATCATAGGAAGAGTAAGGTATGGCCTGCTGACTAACGTCAGTGAATGTCATCATACGGAGTGAGACGTTTTTTTCCTTGCCTGTGACATGGAATTCCTTTTTTCATGGCAAAAATTATTTAAACCAAACTTTCCACTGGTGGTTGCTAATGACGTGTTCCTCCTTTTCCAAGTCTCTAATGTGTGGTATCTGAAGAGGTGCCACGAAATAAGAGCTGCATCTGATGCTAGCCTGAGCTGTGATTTGAACAAATAAGATGCTGAAAAATTCTGAGTCTTCTGAAAAATGAGGCCTGAGGCATCTCAAACTGAATACCCAGTCAACACGTGCACATTTGATGACAGCCTCTGCCTCACTTTCCCATCTGTAAAATGGGAAGTAAACAGTGCAGTAAACAACAAGGCATGGGGTCACGTATGGAATACATGAGGGACGCCTGCCCAGTCGGTGAGTGTTACCTGTTGTGTGCTCTGAATGGGCCAGATGCAAAAAGCATTTTATAATTGCCAAGAGAGTGAGAAGTGGAGTGCTGGTTTGTAGAGCTAGAATTTTAGAGAGAGCTTCAAAGGGTATTAGCTTTTTGGTTGCACATTTGGTAGTACAGGGATTAATGCTGAGAAAAGGGTGGGGAGGGAATGGACTAATGCAATGTTTCCCAACTGTAAGGTCTATTAGTCAGAAGCATTGGGTCAGAAGTGCCAGAAGCCTCATCCCTGGAGGGACTTTTCATATTAGATCGCATAAAGTAGTAATAAATATGTATTAGTATTAGGAAACAGTCTGGTGCTGGGATGAGCTGGACTTAGATGACCTATAAAGTCTTTTCCATCTGATTTTCTGGGAATCTACGTCACAGTTGTTATTATGAAACATTTCTAAATAATGTCCAATTTCTAGAGTCCAAAGGTTAGAAAACGTTGAACAAAAAAAATGTTCTGATCGGCTTCAGCAACAGAGTAATCATAATGTTGGAGAATAAACGCTTTCTCTTCTATAAAATGACCGTAACAAACAAAACCAAAAAACCCATGCCTGAGAAGTGTCTTTCTGCAGAGACCTTGACTATCCTGAAGATGGCAATAGCATTCCTTTAAAGTCAGGGACCTTTTTCACTGGTTAAATGCCACTGTTCTTTGGAGTGACTGTCCCACCCACAAACTCTCCCTTCCATAAATTACTCCAATATAACTTTCCCCTTCAAAGGCTTGGTGATCTGTTGCTGTCTTTCTTTTCCCCATCATATCGACACATCAGCATGATTTGCTTCATGCTTCGGGTCTGGAAAGGAGTGTTTGCTGCTGCCAAACGCGTTCTTGTTTGTATTCCAAAGTAGGCAGCCCATAGAAAACCCTCAATGGTCAGCCTTTAAACCTCTTTATCTAAATAATTTTGCAATGCTCTATTAATCAGATATTTTATTTAGGTTTTCTATATCAGATTCTTCTGTTATAAGGAGTGCTTGATAGACATCTCCAGACTGTGGATTTCTCATTCTGTGAACACACGGTATAAGCAACAGCATGACGAACTTTACCCAAGCTACCCTTCTGCGGAGCCTCAGCCTTGATCTGCAGGGGCTATCCTTCATGCCCATTCATCCCTTGCCTCTGCTGAAACTGCCGAATGCCAGAGGAGTTCAGAGTCCAATTCTCTGCTGTTCTAAGGACCCTTTCTTTGATGCTCTTAAATTATATGACAGCTGCTCTGTGCTCGGATGTGCACATGCAATTCAAGAGCATTTTAACCCTTTATTATTAAGCCTCAATGCTAATCCTCTTCTATGTACTCTTAAGGAGCATCCACACATGTAGGTATGTGTGCTTGCAGCAGCTCAAATAGCAGCAACACAAATTTGTGTCAGAGATTTGTGCCTCAGCACACGTGCCTGAACGTGCACTTTGGTGTGGGGCAAGTTGTGCCACTTGGGACAAACTGACCCTACCCAGCTCCTTCCGGATCTTCTGCCAGGGGGAGCTAGAAATGGGGGCCAGCACCTGTGCTGGTCCCAGCAGTATAAAAACCTGCCCTGGCAAACAGCTCAGGGCTACTTGCCCTCAGGAGCTTCTGAGGCCCGGCCAGTTGGTATCTGGGGACGCTAGCCCTTTGTGCCAGCTGGAGTGGCCCCTGCACTGCAGCACTTTGACAGCTGGGGCTGCTGCCTGGCTGTGACCTGCTGCCACCTGCAACAGTATCCACCCCTTGGACCTGCGGCCACATGTCTGCATGCCTGTCAGACCCAGGTGGAGACTAGACAGCCACCTGGGCTGCAGCACGGGTGCTGCAGCAGAGCCTCCTGCACCTCTGGACCAGCTGCCAGTGGGCTGTGGCTGCACAGTTGGCCTTGTGGGAGGCACTTTTGTCATGTCTTCTGGTGCCCTTGCTCTGACACCTGGGCAGCTATTGCCCAGAAGATGCGCTCGTTATGGTGGCCTGCTTTGAACTGTCAAAGCGTGTCCTGGCCCCTAATGGCCAGGAGGTCAGGCACCTTGTCTGCCCTCCAGCTGGGTCCCTGGTGCTTACCCTGAGCAGGCTTCTCTGCCCAGGCCCTACCACTTGCCTCGCTAGCAGAGATCCTGCTGTTCCCTGTTTAAAAATTGCAAATTCTCTGATTAAAATACCCAAATTCTCTCATTAAAATACCCCAAATCCATGTTCTTCTGCAGTTAAAATGAAACACCACTATATCTAGAGATCAGTTGGGCAATGTTTTATTGATATATGTACAATTTTAAAGCAATTTGGAAGCCTACCAGTGTCTCTATCATCATAATTAAACTAATTCTAGATATCTATACACTTTCAAATTTGCCCCTGCCTGCCCCCACTAGCTTCCTCCCAGCCGCAGTTCTGTCCCAACACCAGGACGTAAGTCCAGGTACCACCCGCTACTTTGTCATTCTTGGGAAGTCCTCGACTGGGGCTCAAGGACTGGGCTGGGTGAGCCCCTTCTCTTCCAGGCCAGCCTCCCCTGCACAGGCTGCTCTAGGGGCACAGGGGTCTCTAAGCCCGGCTCTAGTGGTCTCTCCTACCTGGAGCACTCCCCCATCCCTGATCCCCATCTCTCCGTCACATACCCCTGCTGCCACTCCCCTCTCTCTCCCCCCCAGCCCATCATATCCCCAAGTGGTTCCTTGGACCATGAGCCTCCACCTGCCCAGGCTCAGGCTGCATGTCTCAGCACCGGTGTGGGCACCGGGCAGGGCTGCAGTGTGGCAGTTGTCTCTGCAACCACATCTTCTGCCAGCAGGTCCTGTCCTGTCCTGTCTGGTGGCTGGGTACGTAGGGTGTGAAATTTGTGGGGGAATGTGGGGTTTGTGGGTAGAAGGGGTTTGGGGAGGCTTGCGGGTGGGTGTTGGGTTTGTGGGGGATGGGGCTTGTGTGGAGGTTTGGTGGGGTGTGGGGTTTGTGGGTGGATTGTTGGGGAGATTGTGGGTCAGAGGTTTGTGGGTGTGGGTGGGCTGTGGGGGTGGGGCTGCTTAGGAGGGGTGGGTCCCCTGCCCTGCTTAGGAGGGGTGGGTCCCCCGCCCATCCCCCATACAGTGTACAGCCCCCCCCCCCCCCCCCCACAGTGGCTGTTGGTAGAGCTGGACACGGGCATGGGCAAACTGGGTGGCCACCCAGGTCCTGGACAGAAAGGGGGCCCCCCAATTTTTTTTTTCTGTTTTCCTATTATTATTATTATCGTCATCATCATCTCTGGCGAAGTTTTCCTGGGGCCACCAGGAGTTTAGGTACGGTACTGGCCATTGGGGCGCTCATGGCCCACTGTTGGCAGAGAGCCCCGGTGGCTCAGCGCCATTTCAGATCCGGCAGCTGCACATGGCACTGGTTTGGCCTCTGGCACACGCCCTTGGGCAGGACTGGGCTGCTCTTGCTGTCACCTGCAGCTCCTAGCACCACACACAGAAGCTGTGTGCCCTCAGGCTGGGCCAGGTCCTATCTCCATGAAGCCAGCCCAGCCCGATGGCATGCAGGGCACATGGAGGTAGGACTCGGCTTGGCCCTAGGGTGCACAGCTTCTACATGAGGTGCTGGAAGCTGACGGTGACAGCAAGAGTGGACCAGTCCTGTTCAAGTTCATGCACCAATGACTGGGCCAACGCCATGTTCACCTGCCGAGTCTGAGGCAGTGCCACACTGTTGGGGGCTCTGCCAACAGTGGGACACAAGCGCCCTGATGGCCACAGCCCCTCCTGTGGAGGGGCTGTGTGCTGGGGGGTGGGTGGGTGGGCAGGAACTAACCCCTTCCGAGCAGTGCCCCCCACCCCCAGAGTGTCCCCCATGTCCCTGCTTACCTGGAACAGAGCCTGGGTCCAAGCTGCTACTGCAGCCTTGCTCTACTCCTATTTGCCCCAGCATGCTGGGGCAGCCTGCTACAGCAGCAGGGGCATAGGACAGGCTAGAGATGCTCTGGCTGGGTGCCAGAGCATCTCTTTGGAGGACCCAGCTTCTGGTTGCCTCTGGGTTTGCTCCAGGCATGCCTTTTTCCAGCATTTTTTTTTATAGCGGGATTTCCCGGTATCAAATTTAGAGTTCATACTGCACATATGCAGCTTGCTGAACATTTTTTTTTGTTCCAAGCGGCATCTTGGATTGCTTTGAGATGCCACAACAGGCAGGTGCTTGCTTGTGTGGGACGTGACTTTTGGGTGTGTCCAGATGAGTACACTTATGTGCTTTGCAGCACCTCAAAGGCTTTTGAGGTGCTACAAAATGCCTGCAGTATATGTGAAAAGGTTGTCTGAGCTACATATTTGCAGTGTGGAGCCTAAATCAGATACCAGGAATTCCCAGTATCTAAAAATATGGTGTAAAATAAAGTGGGACAGCTCACGTGGTTACAGTGTGCATTGCCTGAAACCGGAGCCTGGCCAGCCAGAGCCATGCTCCAGCTGTCGGCCAGGCTCCGTGTGCCTGGGATTGCCACCACTGCAGCCTCGGGGAGGCCCCCAGGACCCCAGGTAAGGCTCCTCGGGCCAGCCCCATTGCTGGCCCCAGCCTCCTCAACCCCACCTAGGGCAATTTGCTGTGCACCAGTGTGTGTACCACTGTGTACCACTGCTATTTGTCTTGGGTGAAATGCACATGTGTGCTCTTTTGGATGCACCCTTAGATGTTCCTCGGGAAGAACTTGTCAGTGGAGGATTCAGGTCTTAAAGGAAAGACTGAACCAGGCCCTTTATGAAAGGCCAAGAGCAGACTCCATCTGAGGGCATAAGACACTCTGGGGAACTGACTGGTTTCTGTATTCAGACACTTTCTTACTGTCCAAAGGTGCTCTCTCTGATGTTATCCCCATCGAGATATCTGTTGTCAGGTATTATAGTGACACATACTTTAGAAATACCTATGCCAGGCAGTACAGTACCATGGAGGCCCTGTATCCTGCTGTCTGGTTTGGATTCTTTTCTGTATTAACACATCATTTATCACGGGAAACAGCCCGATGCAAAATGATGATATGTTGTATCAAGAGTAATTCCTGTGGGTGATTCGTATTCCTGCTGCTTACGTGTTAGGAATATCCCATTGGAAATGAACAGTTTGGCATCCTTCTTTTGAGCAGTTCTTTTTTGTTTTGGGGTTTTTTCTTGCTTTTTTTTTTTTACATTTACAGTGAGCTCAGTGCTCTGCTAACCCGTACCAGGAGTGGCTCAGAAATGTTATATAATGGGATTGGAATTTGGTCAGTCTGTGCTGTTTCCTGTTCAGAATGAAGATTCCAGACATTTAGAAATGAGGTTTACCCAACTCTTAAGTAAGACGAGTGGCTCAGGGGGGATAAAATAGAAGGATGAAATCTGATAGCAGGAGTGCAGAATACTGATTCAGGTGGCACTGGAGGCATTTATAAAACAAGGAACTTGCCAAGAATTCAATATGAGTGCTGAGCAATGGAACTCGGTAGCATCTGCATGACCTGGGACCTAACAAGATTTATATGGTGTTGATGCACGGGTAATGCATTTATTGTGGGGGGGTGGTAGAGGCAAGGGGCCTGTGAAAGAAGAAAACATGTAAAATGGCATTATAATAGCTATTATAAATTTGCCCTGCAGTAGTTCCTAGACAAGCCTCATGGCAGTGCATGATTCAGGGATGGGACCTTCCTTGCCTCCTTCACTCATGCACACGTCCTACCAGTACCAAAGTAACCTACTCAGGGCAGATCAATTCCAAACGACGACTGTCTCTTGGCAAACAACCAGCCCCTGAGCAGACTCAGAGAGGCCACCTACAAGCTCCTTCGAAATGAAGCCACAGGTTAGATTCAGGCCGGAACATGGGATGGAAGCTCCTTTGGTGGTGCCATTTGTTTGGCACGATGGAAGTCTACAATGTTGAGCAAAGCTTCTTTGAGAAGGAGACAAGGTTCTTGGGGGTTGATCTGTGGTTGCAGAATGAGCCTTCCCAAGAGCTAAGGTACCATAAGAAACCTCAGCACTTTTACTCCAAGGATAAGGTTCATGCCTGTGACCATCCAATAAAATATGTGGGTGCTTACAGAATCACATTTTTTGTGTGATGAGGCCCCTGAAAATGCTCTACATCTGTAACATAAGTCATGGCTGCAGAGTGTTTTTAAAATGACTGGTTGTGCAAAAATTTAACCCTCGTCTGATGACCTACCAAACTAATGATTTTTGCAATTTTTGCAGAAATTGTGATTTTGGTAGCTCCCTGTGAAAAAGTGCAGGGACCATGAAACAGCAGCAGAAAGCCATGGCATCCTGAAGCATGGGGGAAGGATAGGTGTTGGGGGAGGGGGTGGAGAGGAGGGAATTTTTGTGACGGAGTGCGGCAGCCTCCCCATGTCACTGATTGGCTAATGGCACCCGGAAAACCTGCCCTACACTGGAGATTGATAGGTGGCTATCTGTCAATCTCTGGTGGGGGTGGGACTTCTGGGGCCCCTTGGCCAATCAGAGGCATGGGGGAGCCTGCTGCACTTCACCCTGAAAATGGCACCCAGTGCCACACTGGAACCTTGAAAACCAGAGGCAGCCTTTGTGAATTTGGTAGGTCCCTACTGGTGACATATCAGACAGGGGTGGTCTAAGGCAGAGTGTCTTAGGGAACCTGTGTATAGGCTCCCTGTGAGGGTTAATTTTGGGCAATTCCTGCGTGCTTTGTGGGACTGTCATTGAGATGAGACAGTCTCCTCCCTGCATAGTGGGGGAGAGAGCCCTCCCAGCCATATGTATTCCCCCCAGCTACCTCTGCTGGAGTCTTGGAGGAAGCCGGGCTGGACCTGTGAGGTGGGGGGGCCTCCCTTCCCCCCACCCCCACTGCACAACTGTCTTGACAGTGGTAGGTGCTGTCATGCTGGGAGCTGGGGTGGGAAATGGAGCCTCCCCACCTTGCAGGACTGGCCCGGCTCCCCCCAAGACCCCAGCAGGAGTAGTCAGACCGGTCTGTGGTGGGGGGGGCTCTATTCCTTCCCCCATCTGAGGCTCTTGAGAGCAGTAGCCATGGCTGCCATGCCCGGAGTTGGGGGTGGGGGAGACAGAGCCACCCTGCCTTGCGGACCCAGCTGAGCTACCCCTGTGTATCTTTCCTTTCCCTGGCCAGCCACTGCGGATGGTTAATAGCTGGTAAGGGGGGGCAGGGCTGGGGAGATCGGCAGTCTGGTAGCCTCTTGGGAGACAGTTGGAGTGCCCCCGCCTCCTGGCCTGGGCTGGTGCAGGCAGGCTCCAACCCTCCCCCACCCAGCAGGTGAATGCCTGGTGTGTTCAAAGGTGCTGTAACTCATGGCGCTTTGTGTAAAGTGCCATGAGTTAGATCACCGTCCTGACAGGCTGCTTGCATTTGTGTAAGTGCCCTGTGTTTAAATCAGCACCTTAAATCCACTCAGGAACCATTCACTCTACCAAACCAAAGCCCTGCATACAGTCTTCTTCCTGTAGGAAAGAAGAGAGAACCAACACATGATAGATGTCATGGTGCTTATTGCACTGCTGGAAAGTACATGGGTACAACAACGGTGAGCTCCAGATAAGAACCTCTATAGAATAGAAGAGAATAGGGTTTTGTCACTGTTTATTACCATTTGTGTGTATTGCTGTATTACTCAGAGATTCCACCCAAGCTGGAATCCCATTATTCTGGACATTGTGCAATAATCCAAAGGAAAAAATGAAGATCCCAGACTCGCAGAGTTCACCAGCCAACAACCATATACAATGAGTGGATCAGACAAATAGAGGAGGAGATAAAGGCAAGAGAAGTGAGGTACTCTACAATAATCCGTGATCTCAACCTGGAGTAAGTGATTGCGGTTGGGATTTTGTAGATATTACGGTCTGAAATATGTTTTCAGTACCAGTGTAGGGATTAGAGCTCTGAATGTCTGTGCTGGATCATTGCATTCCTGTGCTGTCTCATTGTCTTGTCTGTCATTCTCCAGTCAAATGGGAGTTTTGTAACTAATAGGTTGCCTGCTAGAAACATCTGATTTTAAAGATATAAAATAATTTATGTGTATGTTCACATAAACTAAAATCAGATATTAGATTCCCACATTCCAAGAAAAAATAATAGTAACTCAGAGTTTCTGTTGCAAACATGTGATTGTATACAATGATGTATATGTGCATAAAAATCATATGTTTGTAGAAGGGAAACTTAGTTACCATGACTTTTCTAGGAATATGGGAGCGATCAACCTGGATCAGATCAGTTCTCCATCCAGTCCAATATCCTCTTACTGACAGTAACTAGTTCTGGATGTTCAAGACACTGTAGTAGGCAGTTAGAGGACAGATTGTTCCAGGAAAAGTTTCCTCCTAACACCCTATAATTAGCATTTCATTCATGGCCTGAATCATGAGCATTTATATGTTTTTCAAAGCTTTAATTTAAAAATGATTTTAAGTGTTGACTGTGCTAAGTCTGGTCAGGCTGGTTCCTCAGCTGAATGTCAGTCTTTTGGTCATCTTTCAGTTGCATCAGATGTTTCGATTGAAGTTGAAATGAAAAATGTGTTATAGAAATTGTTTCAGAGGTAGTAAAACCTGGGAAATGGAAGTGGGCAATTAACAGAAACCTTACAAGTTTCCCTCAGAAATGTATTTTCCATCTTCTGTATTTGATTTTAATGAAATAAAATGTAAGTGCAGGCTTTTAAATGTAAGCAACAGCCAAAAAAATCAACAACACACACACAAACAAACAAAAAACCTCACAAACCACCCAAAAAAAGTCTCTCTTCCTCTGGATTCTGTTATTCAAAATTGTTTTCCACTCTGCTCTGATGAAGCTAAAAGAAGCAGAAGGTGCAGCCAGTGCTCTTCCCAACGTGAGTTTTTGGTAGCTGTATTAATCTACCAAGCCGAGATCTCATCCTGTCAAGCCCGTTGTCTACTAGTTTCTCTCCAGTTTTATAGGATTTGACCTGCAATGAAGATTAAGGGTTACTATCAGTCTTCGGTCACAATCAGATGTTCAGAAAACCCAGGGAGGAATCAATCTAAGACTAAGTTACAGTTTTCTCTAAGCAATGTCGTTCAGATCGGTAGTGAACAGAATACACATTCACCCTTTTTGAGGGGAGACAGCCTGTGCTTGCTGAGACCCACAGGTTGGGGGAGGAGGGAGCGCTTCTGCACAACTCCCAGCATACCCTGCAGGCTCCCAGGGCTGGCAGAGACTGCCAAACCCAGCTGAGCACCCTGGCTACCCCTGATTGGTTGCTGGGCACAGGCAAACATGTCACCAACCCCGCACTACCTCACTGCAGTCCCTGCCCCATGCTCCACCCTGAGGCTTCCAGAAAAGCCCCAGAACAAGGGCCCTCATAGTTTCATAGTTGGTCGGGTTGGAAGTGACCTGAGCAGATCATCAAGTCCGACCCCCTGCCGTGGCAGGAAAGAGCACTGGGGTCAAACGACCCCAGCGAGGTGTTCATCCAGCCTCCTTTTGAAGACCCCCAGGGTAGGAGCAAGCACCACCTCCCTTAGATGTTGGTTCTAGATCCTAGCTGCCCTGACTGTGAAGTAGCACCTCCTGATATCTCGCCTGAATCTCCTCTCTGTCATCTTATGGTCATTATTCCTCATTACTCCTGGTAGTGCTCGGGGGAACAGGGACTCTCCC
The DNA here is from genome assembly GCF_030867095.1 of Alligator mississippiensis. Classification (NCBI taxonomy): domain Eukaryota; kingdom Metazoa; phylum Chordata; order Crocodylia; family Alligatoridae; genus Alligator; species Alligator mississippiensis. Next base: position 16,540,142 of record NC_081826.1, read on the forward strand.
ATTGCCTGCTGGTCCCCCTTGGCCAGTTGATAGACGGTTACCAGATCCCCTCTCAGCCTTCTCCTGTGGAAGCTGAGCAGGTTCAGGTCCCGTAGCCTCTCTTCGTAGGGCCTGCCCTGCTGACCCCTGATCATGCGGGTGGTCCTCTTCTGCACCCTCTCCGTGCTGTCCACATCCCTCCTGAAGTGCGGCGCCCAGAACTAGACTCAGTACTACAACTGCGGCCTGACCAGTGTCGCACAGAGGGGGAGGATCACCTCCTTGGACCTGCTTGTGATGCATCTGTGGATGCATGACAAGGTACGGTTGGTCTTCCTGACCGCGTCCCCACACTGTTGGTCCATGTTCATTTTGGCATCAATAATGACTCCAAGATCCTTTTCTGCCTCTGCACTGACGAGAAGGGAGTTCCCCAGCCTGTAGGTATGCTGCTGGTTCTTCCTCCCCAGGTGCAGCACCTTGCACTTGTCAGTGTTGAAACCCGTCCTGCTCTCATCCGCCCACCCCTGTAACCTATCTCATAGATTCATAGATGTTAGGGTCGGAAGGGACCTCAATAGATCATCAAGTCCGACCCCCTGCATAAGCAGGAAAGAGTGCTGGGTCTAGATGACCCCAGCTAGATACTCGTCTAACCTCCTCTTGAAGACCCCCAGGGTAGGGGAGAGCACCACCTCCCTTGGGAGCCTGTTCCAGATCTTGGCCACTCAAACTGTGAAGAAGTTCTTCCTTATGTCCAGTCTAAATCTGCTCTCTACTAGCTTGTGGCCATTGTTTCTTGTAACCCCCCGGGGGCGCCTTGGTGAATAAATCCTCACCGATTCCCTTCTGTGCCCCCGTGATGAACTTATAGGCAGCTACAAGGTCGCCTCTCAACCTTCTCTTGCGGAGGCTGAAAAGGTCCAGTTTCTCTAGTCTCTCCTCGTAGGGCTTGGTCTGCAGGCCCTTGACCATACGAGTTGCCCTTCGCTGTACTCTCTCCAGGTTATCCGCATCCTTCTTGAAGTGTGGCGCCCAGAATTGCACGCAGTACTCCAACTGCGGTCTGACCAGCGCCCAATAGAGGGGAAGTATCACCTCCCTGGACCTATTTGTCATGCATCTGCTGATGCACGATAAAGTCCCATTGGCTTTTCTGATGGCTTCATCACACTGCCGGCTCATGTTCATCTTGGAGTCCACTAGGACTCCAAGATCCCTTTCCACCTCTGTGCCACCCAGCAGGTCATTCCCTAGGCTGTAGGTGTGCTGGACATTCTTCCTCCCTAGGTGCAGCACTTTGCATTTCTCCTTGTTGAACTGCATCCTGTTGGTTTCTGCCCACTTGTCCAACCTATCCAGGTCTGCTTGCAGCTGTTCCCTGCCCTCCGGCGTGTCCACTTCTCCCCATAGCTTTGTGTCATCTGCAAACTTGGACAGAGTACATTTCACTCCCTCGTCCAAGTCGCTGATGAAGACATTAAAGAGTATCGGTCCAAGGACCGAACCCTGCGGGACCCCACTGCCCACACCCTTCCAGGTCGAGACCGACCCATCTACCACGACTCTTTGGGTGCGATCCTCTAGCTAATTCGCCACCCACCGGACTGTGTAGTCATCCAAGTCACAGCCTCTTAACTTGTTCACCAGTATGGGGTGGGATACCATATCGAAGGCCTTCCTGAAGTCTAAGTATACGACATCCACCCCTCCTCCTGTGTCCAGGCGTTTCGTAACCTGGTCATAGAAAGAGACTAGGTTGGTCAGGCACGATCTGCCCGCCACAAACCCATGCTAGTTTCCCCTCAGCATAATTTGCCCTGCCGGTCTCCTTTGTTAATTGCACAGGCCTCCATGTCCCCGCCCATCTGCACCCTGCTGTATATTTCCCATTGCCTGCGCTCAAGCACCCAGATCCAGGACCTGTGGCATATCCTGCTTGTCAGCCTATGTGACTCTTGAAGGAAGCTGCGGGACATCACACATGGCCATCTGAATGTGATGTAGCAGCTGGTCACCATGGGAAGTGGCTTCCTGCCCCTGAGCCAGCAGCTGGCCATGTGCTGGCCAAGCATCCTGGACTGAGCCACCAAGTTACAAGGGGTCAATGATGAAAAAGCCACCCCAGGTCCTATAGAAGATGGGGTGCTCTGGCATTGCCTCTAGACCATCAAGCACCAGTTCTGGGCCTGTGTCTCCAGCAGTGACTGGTGGGAGTGGATCATCCTGGACACCTGGGATGATGAACAGTGAGTCTAGACCTGGATGACCTTTATGAATCTTGTTGCCCAGGGGGCTGCCCACATTGCACATCAGGACATCAGCATGCAGCCACCTTTCAATCCAGAGAAGCAGGTGGCCATTGCCATCATGAAGCTGGCCACCCCAAGCCATCTTCACTATGTCACCAAACTGTTTTGTGTTGGCAAGTCCAGAGGAGCTTGCCAACACAAAACCCAGAGCACTATCCACATGAAAGGGCTGCAGGGTGGGGGCAGATGCAGGGGCAGGAGACATCTGTGGGGCTGGGAGGAGAGGCAGCTTCTGCGGTGGAGGCATTGCCACAGCAGGGGCTCTGGACTCCTGGCAGTCCTTCATGGAACCACCTCCTTGCCCCCTGCCCCCAGGGCCTAGGCTCCTTCTGTGGGGACCCTGACTCCAGATCCTCAGCTGTGCTTGGGGCCCATGTCACGTGGGAAGACTGAGCCTAGGGGCTGCCCTACCCTGACACAGCTGGGACACCCTCTTGCAGCAGGATCCAGGCCAGGAGAGGGGTTTCCTACTCTCTAGCTCCCAATTAGGGGGTGGAGAGGTGGGACTTTTCTTCCCCCCCCCCCATGGCATCCAGGGGTCTCTCCCATGGGATCCCCATTCCTGTCACCGCTGAGAAATCCGGCATGCTGTCAGGGGCTGGGCAGCAGCCTCTCCCATCACCCCCAGCCTGGGGGGCTATGAGATGGTCACAGTGCTGCCTCCTACAGACAAGGCCTGCAGCATCTCCTTCTTGGTTCTTTGATGCCTCCTATGGACATCCCTCATGTACTTTGCAGCTGTGCAGCCCCGTCCTTGAGCCACACATTTTTTGTGTGAAGTTGCAACTTTTGTGTAGCCCTCTTGGGTTGTGGTCTCACCCCTCTAGGTCTGTACTCTCACCTGTTCAAGGGATCAAGACTTGTCCCTCTATGGCTTTGGTCTCTGCCCTTAGGGCTCAGATCTCATTCCTCCAGGGCTGTCCCTGTCTTTTCCTTTCTCAGGTACCGGGTCCCTTACCCTGTCTCCACTCTCCGTGAGTGCTGTGCCCCCAGCACTGTCTCTGCCCTTCTCGGGCATCAGGGCCCTGGCCCCACCTCTGCTCTTCTTGAGCACTCTGATGCTCAGGCACTATTGGCATCCCCACATCCTTGCCACTCCCAAACCTGGTCCACTGGTATAAATGATCCTCAAAAGGTGAGCTCTCAGGCTGTAATTAAACTAAAAGTCCTCCAACTACATAAAAGCCGTTACCTCTTTCACAATCCTCCCATCCCTTACTTCTAGCCTGCTTGGTAGTTGGGACCTCCCAGGTAGTTTTTCATCTACAATCATAATAGAAGAGCTCTTTCCTGAACAGCCTGCAAAGACAGAGTGCCTCCTTGGGTTCAAGCCCTGAGCTTATTTGCTGCCTCACCCCAACCCCTCCAAGTAATGCAACTTCCCCCGCAGCTGCCGTAGGTGTTCTCTTTTAGGCTGGCTGGCTGACCTTGACAGCAGTTTACAGCTGCTAGGCTAGGAGCTATACCCCTGTTCCCTCGTACTACTGCAGGGCAAATAGCTCTACAGTAAGGACTCTGCTGTCCCGAGCAGTCTCTGCCCTACTGTACTACTGCAGAGCAGTGAGATCCGCAGTAAGCACTCCCAGCCTAAAGCGCCCAGGAGGCCTGTTTTTCTGTTACTTTTAAAGGGCAGACTATCCCCCCTGGAGCTCTCCCTCCTGCTGGTGTTCCTTTAAAGTAATGGGGAGCCTCTGGCTCCCTGTTAGTGTCATTACAGAGGCAGGCTTGAAGGAGTGATTTGAAAGAGGCTGTCATAGCTGTTTTACAGATTTGGATTGGAAACGCATCCCATGCTTAAGTGAATAGTACTAGATAAAAGAGTGCTTGGGTGAGAAGTGAGTCAGCAGGGCTCATGCACTTGGTGAGAGCAAAGGAGAGGGGAAATGGCTTGCAAGATGGATCTGATAAGGTGCAGCTAAATCATGAGTGGTCTTAAAGTGAGAAAACAAGGCCCTTATGTTTGATGGAGCAGAGACCAGGGAAATCAATGGAAGAATGCAAAGCAGTGGTAACCTGTATGATGGTCATTTTGTTCTTTATCTCTGTTTAAATATAATTGACTACTTATTTATTTTTGGGCCACTAATATGCTTTGAGTAGACAGCTTCATAGACTGTACAATAGCACCATACTCTTTTCCCCTCTGAGCTTATACCTGATTCACAGCCTGTTAGTAGCTCCAAGTAGTTGCTCCAAGTATGCATTATCTGACTCTGTCCTATGCATTACTCTAGTGCAGTGGTTCAACCTTTTATGATGAAGATCACTTCTTAGTAGTAAAGGGCATCCTAGGATCAACCCCACATGCCCCTGGACCACGGAGATGTCCAGACCTGGCCAGGCCGGGGCCCAATGTTTGTCTGGATGCCAGGCAGGCATGGCTCAGTGCAGTGGTGGCACAGAAGTGGTGGCTGCCCCTGTACAGATAGGGAGGGAGCTCTCCTGCACCCTTGGAGGAGCCTCTCCAGGCTCCAATCCTTCCACCACTCGGCTGGACTAGGGCCCCACTTACCTTCCCCTGCCCCTGGCTGGGCCACACATTCAGTTGCTCATTGCAGGGGCCTTGATCTGGCCCCTGCCCCTTCCCTCCCCCACAGATTGACCTGCTGGGGCTGGGAGCGGTGGGTGTGCTGGGCATGCGCCCAACTGTCTCCCCAGCCCAGGATTGACCCAAAGAGGCTCCAGGATCTACCTGTCAATTGGGATCCCCGGGTTGGTGACCACTGCTTTAGTGGCTGATGAGACTAAAATACAATTAAACCTCAAAACGCCAGATTCCAGACAAGGCTATTGACACAGAATAAAAAACTATCCTTGTACAGTCAGATACCATCACCATCAGAGAGCACCATTTAGAAAAGGGACATTTAACAATTTTTTTGTTTTGTTGGTGCTTTAGGGCCTTTTAGTTGTTTGTGAAAAGGTTAAAATTTAGTCCATTTGAGATCGGGCACTAATACCACCTTTCCCCAAGGCTCTGTATTGGCATTGATTTTTCAATCAGGAGAAAAGCAAGCTATCACCCAACAGCCTAGATTAAATGAACAATATTGCAGTTGGCCTATGAAATTCGGTTGGAAATACCTGCTGTGTAATGCAGGGACGAGAGCACAGCATTTCTTGTGGTAAATGACCTGGAGATTCAGCCAGGGAAGTGCAAAGGGATTACTTAAATGAAGGGACAAAGCTTTTCATTGTTTTGGCTGCAAACCCAATGTTTTCTCCTCCACCCTTCAGCTCAACACAGCAGTAGCTGTGTGAAATCATATGGCCTGTGTCCTACAGAGCATTGCATGGTATGATCTGCTGGCATTTTCTCATCTTAAAATCTATTAATTTATGTTAAAAATATATATATTGGATTTTTTTGGACAACTGAAACATCAACATTTGATACCAGTGCTCTACACAGGGACATGCTGGAACCCTGGGTTAAATTCCTTGGGTTAAATTTGGATGAGTAGAGGCAAGAAGCCTGGTGCACCATCTATTCTAATCAATGGCAATAATTCCATTGGCTTTGCAGGTATTCGGTAAGGCTCTACGTTTGCTGAAAATACAGAATGCATCCCACTCCAGGAGAGTGTTTGCTGAGTGCTCTCCAGCTTACACCCTCCTTGGATAGTAAGGGATCAACAGATTTAAATTTAGAAGGGGCATTCAGTGCATGAATCAATTGCTAGCTGAGATGAGGGGAATATATGAGGGGTAGTACTGAGATTAGGGGGCCAGTACATGCATCTTCAGGAGGCCTCAAATGCCTCTACACTAATGCTCATAGTATGGGGAACAAGCAGGAGGAACTCGCCCTCCTGCTAGCTAATGCCAACCCAGACATAGTGGGGATCACGGAAACGTGGTGGGACCCAGCGCATGACTTGGCAGTGAATATCAAGGGCTATAGGCTGTACAGGAGAGATAGGATAGGGAGGAGAGGTTGGGTTATGGCACTCTATGTCAAGGAGAAATACACATCCTCAACAAGTAGCACAAGGGCAGAGGCGGGGCACACTGAAGTGCTCTGGGTTAGAATACAAGGAAGTCGAGGGGAAAGGGACTTAACGGTGGGGGTCTACTACAGACCACCCAACCAAGGGGAAGAGCTAGACTGGGAATTCTTAAGTCAGCTCATGGAGGTAGTTAGGTCAAAGGACGTGGTCATTATGGGTGACCTGAACTTCCCAGATATCTGCTGGGAAGAGTAGTCAGCCGGGTCTGACCTCTCACGTAGGTTCCTACCTGAGATACAGGACCTCTATCTAACCCAGGAGGTGCACAGCCCCACCAGGGGAGACACCTTGTTGGACCTGGTCCTGGCCATGGACGATGACCTGGTGAGGGGTCTGCGGGTGCTCGACTACCTGGGTGACAGTGATCATCGCCTGCTGGAATTCACCATCCAGCACAAGGTGGCAAAGGCCTGCAGTAAGTCAGCAGCCCTGGACTTCAGGAGGGCAAATTTCAATGAGGTAAGGAGAATAGTCGGGGAGGCACTGAGGTCCTGGAGGGGAGGGGAGTCATGTGTCCAGGAAGATTGGTCGTTCCTTAAGGACATGATCCTCCAAGCCCAAAGGAAGGTAATCCCAATGAAGATCAAAGGGGGCAAGAGGATGCAAAAGCCCCCATGGCTCACCAAAAGCATACAGGAACATCTCCTAGCTAAAAAGAAGGCGTACATCCAATGGGAGGGAGGGGCCATCACCAGGGAGGACTGTATCTTGGTTGCTCGGGACTATAGGGGGGTGGTCAGGAAGACCAAGGCGGAAATGGGACTGGGACTATCTACCCGGATCAAGGACAACAAGTAGTCCTTTTTTAAATACATAGGGGGTAAAAAGAAGGTACCGGGTAATGTGGGGCCTCTGCAAGACACGGTAGGAAATCTGGTCTTCGCACCAGACAACAAAGCTAACCTATTTAACAATTTCTTTGCCTCCATTTTTCTGAGCAGGGACCGGGTCACACCCCCCTCCCACCCCCCCCCCCACTGGGACCCCTGTAGGTCCCAGGGGAGGTGCACCCAGGCCTAGGGTCAGTGAGGACCTAGTCAGGGAACTTCTGGAGGGACTGGACATATTTAAATCAGCAGGTCATGACAATCTCCACCCCAGAGTGCTGAAGGAATTAGCAGAGGTCATAGCAGGACCCCTGGCACAGCTTTACAAGCACTCGTGGTGCTCTGACGAGGTGCCAGAGGATTGGAAAAGGGCCAATGTGGTTCCTATTTTCAAAAAAGGGAGGAAGGAGGACCCAGGAAACTACAGGCCAATCAATCTTACCTCGCTCCTGGGTAAGCTTTTTGAGAGAATTATCCTGGCGCATGTCCGCGAGGGGCCAGCTGGGGAGATTATGCTTAGGGGCAACTAACATGGGTTCATTCGAGGCAGGTCCTGTCAGACCAACCTGGTGGCCTTCTATGACCAGGTCACAAAATCCTTAGACACAGGTGTAGCAGTGGACGTAGTCTTTCTTGACTTCAGGAAGGCCTTCGACACTGTCTCTCACCCCATTTTCATTAAAAAACTAGGGGACTGTGGTGTCAACACCTACACAGTCAAATGGGTCACTAATTGGCTGGAGGGCCGCACCCAGAGAGTGGTGGTGGACGGGTCATTTTCAACCTGGAGGGATGTGGGCAGTGGGGTCCCCCAGAGCTCAGTCCTTGGGCTTGCACTATTCAACATCTTCATCAGCGACTTGGATGGGGGTATAAAAAGCACCCTGTTTTAATTCGCAGACAACACTAAGCTGTGGGGAGAAGTGGGCATGCTAGAAGGGAGGAATAGGCTGCAGTCGGACCTAGACAGGCTACAGGGGTGGGTGGATCAGAACAGGATGGGTTTCAACACTGACAAGTGCAAGGTGCTGCACCTGGGGAGGAAGAACCAGCAGCACACCTACAGGCTGGGGAACTCCCTTCTCATCAGTGCAGAGGCAGAAAAGGATCTTGGAGTCATTATTGATGCCAAAATGAACATGGGCTGACAGTGTGGGGAAGCGGTCAGGAAGGCCAACCACACCTTGTCATGCATCCACAGATGCATCTCGAGCAGGTCCAAGGAGGTGATCCTCCCCCTGTATGTGGCACTGGTCAGGGCACAGTTGGAGTACTGCGTCCAGTTCTGGGAGCCGCACTTCAGGAGGGATGTGGACAACTTGGAGAGGGTCCAGAGGAGGGCAACCCACATGATCAGGGGGCAGCAGGGCAGGCCCTACAAGGAGAGGCTACAGGACCTGAACTTGTTCAGCCTCCACAAGAGAAGGCTGAGGGGGATCTAGTGGCTGTTTACAAACTAGTCAGGGGGGACCAGCAGGCATTGGGGGAGTCCCTGTTCCCCCAAGTCACTACGAGGAGTAACAAGAAATAATGGTCACAAGCTGGCAGAGGGTAGATTTAGACTAGACATCAGGAGGCGCTACTTCACTGTCAGGGCAGCTAGGATCTGGAACCAACTTTGAAAAGAAGTGGTGCTGGCTCCTACCCTGGGGGTCTCTAAGAGGAGGCTAGATGAACACCTCGCTGGGGTCGTTTGAGCCCAGTACTCTTTCCTGCCATGGCAGGGGGTCAGACTTGATGATCTGCTCAGGTCCCTTCTGACCCTACTTACTATGAAACTATATAGGAAGACATTCAGGAAAACAACCTTCTAAAGCCTCGATGAAAGTTGGGGTGTAAGCTATTTCACATTTACTTTAATGTGGGAATGCATAGATTGGCAGCTATTGTGTAGTGACTAACATGCTGTAAATCCCTGCTTAATCTTACCTTGCATTATCGTGGTCAGGTAACATAGGGTATGGTTGAAATTTGTAAAATATAGGTGGCCAATAAGGGAAGCTAGATGAATCCCTAAATTGGCAAGAGAGGCAGCTGATCACATCAGATTGTGAGAGTTCAAGTGAAAGCCATGAGATGTGTTTGTTACTATAATGCCTAAAAGCCAGTGGAGAACTGGGGGCACATCTACATGTGCACTTTAATGCACATAAACTTATTTTAATGTGCATTAAAGTATCTGTGAAAAAAGTGGGCATTTTTACATGTGCTCCTGGCATGGTGCCAGGCACTTTAATTAGCAAGCTGTACTAATTAAAAATGCCCATGCATCACATGTATTAATGTCGCTGTACATCCCTGTGCTGAAAAAATGATGGCATGGATTTCCAGCACGTCAGAGCAGGCTCTCCATTTGTGTAGGAGCCCAGTGCTATTTAGATAATGCATATTAAAATAGGCTATTACTCATTAAGTGTTACTTAAAAATTGTGCTAATGCACATTTTCCTAGTACCTCACCATGGTGGTACTAGATTTAATACACATTAACTAAAGCACATTGATGCACATGTAGACACTCTGGGTTTCAATGTCCTATGTAGTACACAAACAGAAAATAAGAGCCCTGAAGATCTTACTTCCCAAGTAGACGAGACAGACCCAGGATAAAGAAAAGGATTGGCCAAGCCGAGTGCTCGTGGGGTGGCAGTAAGCACTGTTGTTAGTTCAGTGGCTTTTCAGTCTTTTTCTATTTGTTTTTAATCCCTTTAGGGCATGATGTTTGGATGAGAGAGGATACATGGAAAGTCAAAGTGAAAGAGGGGACATGGAAAGGCAGGGAGGGGGTTGGCCAATCAGAACAGTGCAGAGAATGACCTGAATACGCTGTAGAAGGCAGTATGACATCATCAGCCCCAGACTCCACTGCTTCTGCCTTCAGTGCCTGGCCGGATCCTCCCTGCAGTTTCTTTCCCGAAGCCTGTGGCTCAAGGAGATGTGTGATGCTGTTTGGGTCCGACTGCTTCAAAGTGTCGGGGGACAGGGGGAATCAGACTTGGACTCCTGCACACTTGTGGTCCTGGTGGTGGTAGTGCCAATGGGGAGCCATTTAGTCCTGTCCTCCCCAGGGCAGCTCTGCCTGATTTCTGCAGCTGTGAGTTTAACCGTGTGAAAAATATGGAGTGATGAATCCAGTGCCTCCCATGCACAGGTTTGTAGCAATGGGGACTGCAAAATCCATTTTTGTGCAGAAGACTTTGGCCTGGCTCCTTCTCCCTTTGTCTTCCCAGAGACATGGGCTTGAACATTGCAGGTGTGTTATGTCATTGCCACCATATCAGCCAGTTTCTTTATCCTACTTGTTGCCATCATTTTATAAATCACATCAGGAGCTGACACTGGGTCGTCCTGTCCTTACTGAAATGATTAAGTAGACCTACTCCATTAACTACACTTATCTTCTGAAAAGCTGAGGACTCTCTGCCAAGATCTTGAAAGGAGTTAAATTAGCATCAGCCAGCTGTGCATGCAGACTCTGGAGACAAGAAGTGAAAATTGCATGCATTGTCATAATTGCAAACAGGAACCCACAAACTGAGCAGCCCTCTTCATCCTTCCCCTCAGATCTATACACTGCTGCCTCTCTACAGAAATCAAAGCATGCCTTGGTTTTTCCCACTTAGTCAGAGCGGGGTCTCAGGTACTGACATTTGGTGCTACCAACAGGTCTTAGGGGAAAAAGAATTCAGAATAAATTAGATAGAGGTTTTCTACTTATTCACCCCGAGAAAGCAGAGTGCCCCCAACACATCTGGTTGTTTCAGAGAACAAGCTTTTATTTTTTTTCCTTTTATGTCAAATACATTACAAGAGAACAGAGAGAAGGCAAAATTGCCTGCCTTAAAGAAAAAAAACACAAGAGGGTGTTTAGGTCATTGCAAAATGGCACCGTGATTGCCTAGGCCCTTCTATTATTGGATTAATGTCTCCTTTGCAGTGTTTTGAGCCACCTCCTAGGTCTTGGTTGATCGCTCATGAATTTCAGCCCCGTAGCCAAAACCTCCCTGGTTTTTTTTGTCAGCCTGTAACATTCTTCATCCACAAATGGAGGTCTGCTGCATGCTGCTGAGTCTTTTGAAAACTGCTTAGACTCTGAGGTTGATTTAAAAAAAAAATCATGAGACAGGTAGCACAGAGGAAGTTTTGCAAGAAAAAATTAGTAAGGGGTTCTCTTCCTTTGAGTCAGAGGTGTAACTGGGCAGTTCTGTGCTGCGGGCAGTGCCAGGAGAGCTGTGGCAGTGGCTGCTATTGTTGCACCCCCCTCCCCTGTCAGCGCTCCGAGCCGGTGCCCAGTCGCACCCTCTTCGGTGTGTTACTGCTCAGAGTATGCACGTTGTTTGGGTGTTTCTACCAGGCATCCTGACAGTCAGGGTCATCCCACTCCCTGCAGTAATGGAAAGACCAAATATGTGATTCATGAAAGATTGCTGGAAACCTTCAGTGTGTACCAGAGAAATGCTTCTGTTTTTCTTCAGAAGTGCTGCAATGACCATGATGTTAAGAGGCCACGGATACAACAAAGAAAGAGAAGAGAGTAAGTTTTGCAGCAAGTTTCTTCTCCATAGATAGTGGGGAAAAATAGTTTTGACATTAGGACCCCAGGGTTCTTGTTCTGGGCGTTGACAGTGTCTCTTACGTGGTCTTGGTTATGTTACACCACCTCTCCGGGCCTCAATTTAACTACCTCTAAAATGGAGAAAATAATTTGGTATCTGTCTAGCTGTGGCAGTGCACTGTTTGTGCCTCCCACTTGAAGAACATCAGGCAGGCTGTGGGCAGCTGATAGGTGGGTTCAATCCCAATTAGGTGGTCACCTGACCACAGGGTTTTGCCTGATTGGACAAGGGCTGAGCAGGGAGAGTATAAGCCCAGACCCTGGGAGCAGAGTGGACTGCTCTAACAAGGGGGGCATTGATCTCTTTGGGTGCCCGGGGACCCCCTCTGTTACACTAGTACATGGTGGCATTATGAGGCTGTACCAGGTGGACTAGATTGGCACAATGTGGGATAGGACTGTGTATATACACTCTCTCTCGCTCTCTCACTCTCTCTCTCTCTCTCTCTGCTTAGTCTATAAGGTGCAAATCTTCCCTGCCTTTTGCCATATTTAAAGCCAGTTTTCAAAGGAGTATGCTGAAATGTTGGCAAATTGGGTTTCATAGAATCACAGAAAATTACGGTTGGAAGGGACCTCAGGAAGTCGCATCTAATCCAACCCCCTGCTCCAAGCAGGACCAGCCCCATGTAGATCATCCCAGCCAGGGCTTTGTCCAGCCAGGTCTTAAACACCTCCAAGGATGGAGCTTCCACCACCTCTCGGGGTAACCTGTTCCAGTGTTTCACCACCTTCCTAGTGAGAACATTTTTCCTAATATCCAACTTAAACGTCCCTTGCTGCAACTTGAGACCATTGCTCCTTGTTCTGTCACCTGCCCCCACTGAGAACAGGCCAGCTCCATCCTTTTTGGAACCACCCTTTAGGTAGTTAAAGGTTGCTATCAAATCTCCCCTCAGTCTTTTCTTTTGCAGACTAAATAAGCCCAGTTCCCTCAGCCTCTCCTGAGAAATCATGTCCTCCAGCCCCTAAATCATTTTTGTTGTCCTCTGCTGGACTGTCTCCAATTTGTCCACATCCTTTCTGTAGTGGGGGGCCAAAAACTGGACTGGACATATTACTCCAGATGTGGCCTCCCCAGTGCAGAATAGAGTGGAATAATTACCTCCCTTGATCTGCCTGCAATGCTCCTACCAATGCAGCCCAGTGTGCTGTTACCTTCTTTGCAGCAAGCGCGCACTGCTGGCTCATATGCAGTTTCTTGTCCACTGTGACCCCCAGGTCCTTTTCTGCAGAACTGCTGCTTAGCCAGTCACCCCCAGCCTGCACCGGTGCATGGGATTCTTCTATCCTAAATGCAGGACTTTACACTTGTTCTTATAAAACCTCTTGAGATTTCTTTTTGCCCAATCCTCCAATTTGTCTAGGTCACTCTGAATCCTAGCCCGACACTCCAGTGTATCTGTTATAACCCCCAGCTTGGTGTTATCTAGGATTTTGCTGAAGGTGCCCTCCATCTCATCTTCCCGATTGTTAATGAAGATATTGAACAAAACCGGCCCCAGTACCGACCCCTGGGGCTCTGCGCTTGATCCCAGCTGCCAACTAGACATTGAGCCATTGATTACTACCCACTGAGCCCAATAATCCATCCAGCTTCCTATCCACCTTACGATCGATTGATCCAACTCATACTTCCTCAGCTTGCTTGCAAGGATGCTGTGGGAGATGGTATCAAAAGCTTTGCTAAAGTCAAGGTATAGTATGTCCACTGCTTTCCCCACATCCCCAGAGCCAGTCATCTCATCATAGAAGGCAATCAGGTTGGTCAGGCATGACTTGCCCTTGGTGGATCCACCCTGACTGTTCCTGATCACCTTCTCCTCCAAGTGCTTGGAAATGGATTCCTTGAGGATCTGCTCCATGATTTTCCTGGGGACTGAGGTGAAGCCGACTGGTCTGTAGTTCCCTGGATCCTCTTTCTTCCCTTCCTTAAAGATGGGCACTATATTTGCCCTTTTCCAATTATCCGGAAAAGGGCAAATATACGCATATACTTGCACGGGATGTGGGACACCTGGGTTCAAAGCCATCCTCAGCCTGAGAGGGCTCAAATTCTAATCTCTCTCCCTGTAAGATCTATTGGTGTATTTTACATCAAATATCCGTTGAATACAATACACAAACCAGTCCTGTAGCAGAGGTTACTACCCAGGGTTTCTGACTAAACAAAACTTTTTATGGAACATATCCACTTTCCTCAGCTTCCCCCCCCCCCCCCCATTTTTATTGCCATTTTTCTTGAGTTTTACAATAGAAAGCAGCAGAACTATGGCTACAATCATCTGTGGGACTCTTAGTCCAAGACACCGTGTTGTCTCCTGTGTGCATCCCATGCTATCTTGAGCTCCTGATTGTTATTGGAAATGAGTCTCCTTTGTGGTATCAAGAGAATCTTTCTAGACTCACGTTTCTGGTGGTTTGATTTTTCTTTATTATGGTCCCAATTCAACAAAGCACTTGACTTCAGTGAATTGCAATCACATGCTGTCATCTTCGACTCAATCAGGATCTTGTTTGTGAATTAATTATAAGCGTGCGTGTGCTCCCACTTAGAGCAGCTCTGGCTTTGAGGGGAAGGAAAGGCCACACAAGATCAGGAGGGCACTGAACAGTGGCGGGCAGTCAGTAGCGTGCTCAGGAGGTGTCCTGCAGGAGGCCCAAAAGGTTGCAGTGGACGGTCTCTCTGGGAGAAAAATTTCTTGAGGTAGTGTTACTGAGCAGCTCAAGATGCATTACTTTCCTGTTGATTCACTGCTGTGTGGGAGAACTGGCCTCTTGTGGGCCAGTGTTGCTTACTCCAGGCATTTCCCTTTTGAGCACGCTGCAGTCAGATGGAAGCAGGGACACACACACACTCTCACTCTCACTCTCCTGGTGTCTCAGCAGCTGACTTTTCCCTTTGTAGATGCGATCACTTACAACAACACGCGAGCTCCAGAGCAAAATGACAGCGCTGTTTCTCAGCGAGGCAGCTAGTAGGATTTCTTGGCCTATTAATCAACCCCTAGCCCTTGACTACAAAGTCAGAAGAAGAAAAGAGGCAGAAGTCTCTTTTGTCGGGTCATTCGCATTGCATTGCTGGTAGTGAAATTCTCCCGGCAGGACACTAGACCTCCAACTCTTAAACAGAGCTGTAGATACATTTCCAAAATAGGACTCGGACTGGAATCGAGGGCACGTCGTAAATCAACTTTTAAATGCCTTTTGTTGATTTTTTGCCTAAAGTTGTCAAGATTCACTTAGACTGGAACCAACTGAGTCAGACCCTCAGCTTGGAAAAACTGTTATCATGGAGTCGGAGGAGCCAGGCTGACTTATATCAGCTGAGAAGATTTGTCCCTGTGATGTGGCAGGGAAAGGAAAGAAATGATTGCCCTGTGTGTCCCATCATGCACGAGCTGGCTCTGTGCATTGCTGTATGGGAGGCCTAAACTCTTCTTTCTAATGCTGTCATTTTCTGCTACACAAACATCCTGCCAGACCCGAATGCCCGCCAAAAAAATGAGTCAGATGTCCCTGTCTCTGGATGCATTTCAGAATCTCTTGGAAATCAGTTTACTGCATTCTAGTAATAGTTAGTCTGGATTTTCTCCATCCAAAGTGCAACTCCTAACTATGCACCCAGTTTTGCAAGCTGTTGACCACTGCTTTCAGTGGGAGCTGAGTACTCTATATCCCAAAGGCAAACTTAGTCATTCCCCTCTAAGTGTAGGATGACAGACCATGGGCTTTACCAAGCATTGCAATTAAACCCAAAGTTCACATGGAAGTTTTGTTTCCTCTCTGGTCAATGGTTAGTACTTTGCTACACACGGCTCTGTATTATCAGAATCACATACTCCCCAAAACTTCTGCTCAACTGCTTATGGAACATTTTTAGCTGTATATTTATTTCCTTGAGGCACTCCAGCCACAACCTGTAGGGAAATGTCCATGCCACACTGGCTTTATCAGCATGAGAAGCTCCCCTGGTGTGAGGCCAAGTGATCTCCTTTACAAGGGAGTAGGGGCACTCTTCTGTGGAAACACAATAGTGTGGAGAGGTGCCCGACTAGCTCAGTGGCTGGGGTATGGGATGTGGGAGACCTGGGTTCAAAGCCATCCTCAGCCTGAGGGGGCTCAAATTCTCATCTCTCTCCTCTGCAAGGGCAGTTAATGTATTTTACATTAAACAGGCATTGCATACAAACACAAACCGGCCCTCAAGCAGAGATTGGTACCCAGGCCTCTCCTCCATCAGATGATTGCCTTAGTCAGTGCGTGAGAAAGTCCTCTTCCCTCTTCTTGTTCTTTATCTCCCATGCCAAGTGGAAGAGCTTTATCAGGAAAAGTGGACGCTGCTACCTCTTTCTCTGCCTTGTCCCAGACCACTCTGTAGCCTGGCCATTAGTGTCCTCTCCTGAGAGGTAAAAGATGTGTATTTTGAACCCTTTCATGATGACGGGGGCATTTCAACCCGGGTCTTCCAACTTACAGGTGTGCGTTTTACTCACTAGGGCAGGGGCAGGCAATTGTTTTGGGTGGAGGGCTGCTTACTGAGTTTTGGCAAGCCATTGAGGGCTGCGTGATAGGCAGCCAGGGGCAGATAAATATTAATTTTCTAAATTTTTTAGGGGCTCTGCAGGCCAGATAGAATGGCTTGGAGGGCCGCATCTGGCCCCTGGGCTGCATTTTGCCCACCCCTGCACTAGGGTATAGTATAAAAAAGGAGGGCACTATTTCTTTTCCTGCAGCCATGTTGTTGAATGAAAGTGGCTGATGTCTCTATTTTGTGCAGAACTCAGTCATGTTTGATGTGTGTTCAGGATGCTGCATGAATTAGGCCCTTGAGGGGAGTTAAATTGAGGACCATATAGTCTGAGGCTCCCTCACAAGCTTAGACAGGAGGCCAGGGCTGAGCTGCTCAGCCGTGTCAAGATGATGGCGGTTCTGCACCTATTGATAAGCAGATTTTTAAGCACTTGAGGATCTTAGTGGATGAAAACTGTGGACATTAAGGATTTTGAGTGGTTTTGTGGGCTGCATTCTTGCACTCAAGTGCTAAATACCAGTGAAGTCTCACCATAGGGGCTTAAATCTCTTTGAGATTTTGGACCTTAGTTTCTCTGTGCCTCAGTTGCCCTATAGTAAAATGGGCTGGGCAGCACTTTTTCACTCCACAGGGCTGTTGTGAGAATATACACATTAGCCTGTGAAGTGCTCAGCCCCTCTGGCAATGGGGGCCATTTAAGTGTCTTGATGGGGGGTGTCTGATGCTCCACTTACCAAGGTTGTTGTACAGCTCAGGGGGGTTACAGATCCTTGCAAAGTTCTGCTTTTCTTACATCCCAGTGTGACATGTATCAGAGAGAAGTTTGACCTGATTTCCAAACTGCAATAAGTGACTTTACTGAATGCTAATTGACTTTAATAAGCAAATGCTGCATACTGCATAGGAAGACGAAACAAAGCATGTGAGGCTAAGATAGCTGTTTCTTTCTTTTTCTTTCTTCTTTTTTTTTTTTTTTTACCACTTATCTAATTTTCCTAATAATTTTACTGTGACTCTGGGTCAGATGCTCCAGCCCTTTATGGCCCCAGTTACTGGAATGCAGAAAGAAAGTTGCTCTGTGCGATAAAATCCTGAGTTCACACAGTCACCATACACAGCAGAGCAACGAGGGAAACTGAACCTGTGTCCATGTGAAACATGTGCATCCTCTCCCTAGGCCATGGGATCTCATTCATAAATCAGTGCCAGGCAGGTAAGGAGAGAAATGCGGGGTTTGGAAATAGCTCCTAGACTTAAATGATGTATTTGCTCTTTCCAGGTGGCATCTCACAAGGGGACTGGATTTTTGACTAATGCCTATGCTTTCTGCTTAGTTCTGACCAAGGCTTAAAGTACGTAAAAGGTCATTCTGTTCCCATTGTGCATTCCCTCGGCAGATTCTTGGGTAATACTTTGACCGTGTGAGCTGTGCGCTGTCAAGTACTGTATCTGATGTGTTAATACAGGGGTGGGCAATTATTTTGGGTGGAGGGCCACTTACTGAGTTTTGGCAAGCCTTCGAGGGCTGCATGACAGGTAGTCAGGGGCAGATAAATATTAATTTTATAAATTTTTTAGGGGTCCTGCAGGCCAGATGGAATAGCCTGGCAGGCGGCATCCAGCCCACGGGCTGCATTTTGCCCACCCCTGTGTTAATAGGTCTGAATGAATACATCCCAAAGAACAAAGTGATGTGGTGACTATCATGCCTTTCTTGAAAGATGTAGGCCAATTTATGGTTCATGTTTAGATGTAGGAGATATGGGATAGGTCATGTCCAGGAAGCATTTCCCCTGCGGCACCAAGTGTCTCTGAGAAGAAAGCAGGCCCTTGAAGACTTTTAGAGGGCCAAACTGAGCATGAGGTGATGCATAGAAGGTGCAGCCTACTGGTGCATGTTTAGCCCGAATTTAGTGATGCTGCCTCCTGCTCAGGATGTGGCAGGCACAGAGGGGCTCTTGAACCAAACACAGCACAGCAGCCACATGCATGCATCAGGACTGGTTCCCTGTGGGGGCAGCATTATCCCCGGTGAGGTTACCCTGGTTTGGGTAGCTTTACGGGAGAGGCATACAACATGAAATCATATGCAGGCTGTTTACAACATAAAAGTCTTATTTTAGCAGTCACAGAGCATGGTTGTGTGGCCCAGTCCTGAGACAGCATATGTTGCCCTTCATTTTATCAATTGCCTCCTAATAAGGGCTCAGATCTACAAGATGACTGTGCAAAATCCAACACTAGAAGCATCAAAGCCCGATCGCATTGAAAGAAGGATGCACCACGTGGTATGTTGGAGGAGGGCTGATTATTTCCTGCCTTTCAACACTACCTCCCCTTTGACTCCTACCCCATCTCCCTCTGCAGTGCCCATGGGATTGTCTCCTGTGCCCAGTACTGCAGCAAGCACTGACATGAGGATGCAAGGTTGCCATTACCCAAAAGATTGGTGCAGATGAAATCTTTTCCTTTCCAGTGAGATTGCCATTCAGCAGAAGCAGCTTTGGAGGATGGACACTACACAGGAGCAGCTGGGACTGTATAAATTCTGGCACATGAATTTTCCATTGCTGTCATTCTTCCTTGAAAGTGAGGGATAACCCTCAGTGTGATGAGCTCCCTGAAGATTATCCAGTGTTTGCTTTTCATTTTATTCTTGTGCTGCTGGTCCTGGGTGCTGAGTTCCTAGCTCCAGGGAGCAGTGGTAATGAGCACTAGTTTTGCAAAGAGATGCCAGATGCTAGTTTTCAACCCCCATTCCCTCACCCTAGGACACCATTGGTTTCCTGTGATGACTCGGTCCTATGTCACTCTTTTTAGCTGACTGGACCAAGTGAGGTCTTGTGCTCAGCTCAATGGCATTTCTCTGTTTGTATGTCTGGAGTTAGGACCTCAATCTGAAATGATGAGTTTAATGTAGAAATGGCTGCGTGAGGCTCTGTGGCCTTGTTATGTGGGTTGGACTGGTCCCCTCCAGCCTGAAAATTTGTGAATGAAAATCTGTGAATGATTGTGCATGACCAATGACCCTTCAGTTCAGATGTCACCTGGAGCTGGACTTAGCTTTCTAGAGCTGAAAACAGCAACCTCCCAAGCTTGAGCTAAAGGATGAAGTCCACCTTCCCACAGGCATTCGTAGGAGACAGAAGGGGATCACAAGATGATGGTGATGATGATGAATGCCACCTTGGAGATGAATTTTCTCCTGCTAGCGGTCCCCAAACAATCATTTACAATCTAATCAAAGCAGAGAATCTGGCCCCAGGTTGCGCAGGGTTTAAGTTGCCTCTTTCTCTGTACCTATTTCAGGAAAAAGAACTGCTTAATATGGCAACTGTACCTAAACTCCTAGGCACCAGGCTAACTGCTTGTTTTTTTAAGATAAATGATTTAATCACTAGCTCTTTACCAACCTCCCCCACCTTTTCATAACAGCGTTCCTCTGTAATCTTTGATTTTGTTTTACTTTCTTATTCTGCTGGGAACTTGAAATCAAGGGGTTTTGGCCACTGCAGCCAGGGTAATATTGAGTTGTATGGGAACTGCTACATAACGATCGCCAGTATTTAACACATACGTCCATTAACTCCGCTGATTGAAAATGCAGTTTGTTTCAGAATATATTTAATTTGCTATTTTCCCTGGTATCCCATCCAATCTCTTTGGGTAACTGGATCTAGCGATTCTTTTCAGGCTTGGCCCTATGCCCATTCAAATCAATGGGAAAAACTCTCATTGGCATGAATCATGCAAGACCAGACTCCACAAAGGCAATCTTTCCATTTGGAAAAGGGGAGGGCCATTTCACCATGGAAATAATCACTAAGAAGTAACAGCTGTAACTGCTTCTGGCTTCTGCTTTTCCTTTTATTTTTCTTTGTATGGGCAGGAAGGTACTACTCAAGCATTAGGATTGGAGGATGCTGCTTCATTAATAAGATCTCTTTATCACCATATCTTGCCAGAGGGAGTGCTACAGCTAAGACTGACATGCTCACCCCATCCTGAAATCCTTGCTTTTCTATCTTCAGAATTGTCTACAAAATGCTCCTTTTTAATTCAAATGTGCATTGTCTTACCTAAAAATACAATTTAAAAAAAAATGTGAGTAAAAACTTAGAGACCTTTTTTCTTTACTGGATGGGAAAAATTGATTTTTCTGCTTAAATGATAATGTTCCAGCTGTGAATGTCTAAAATTTAAAACTTAGAAGCAAGAGGAATAACTACGAGACCTGTGAAATCTTTTCAGCACTGTAAGTCAAAGGGGGTTGTATTGATTTCTGATGGCTGAGGATCTATCATGGTTAGAGGGAAAGCATCCATCAAAATGTGAACATATCCTACTGAGCTACCCTATGCGTGTATCTGAGATGCTATGTTGACTTCAGTAAAAAGGCAGTGATGTACGCCGGCCAAGGATCTGACCAAAATGATCTCATTTTTCCTCACTTAAGCACACACACACACACACAGTGACTAATTTAAGCTTGAAGTTATGATGTGAATAAACCTCAGCTGAGGATCTTTGAAATGATAGAGAGATACAGCCTTAAAAATGGGCTAAAGACTTGGAACAATTTTGTGGAAATGTTTTGACTGTACTGAAGAGTTGAAGGTGTATTCCTAACCTCTCTTAATGCCCGAGTCATTGCAGCAGAATGATAGTGGTATAGATTTGGGGATGACTGTAACAATGCCCAAAGCATATTTATTTTCATTTCTCCAGTTAAGATACAGAAGGTCTTGAAGTACCAGTTAGGATCCTGTCGTAGGTGCTCTGGGGAGTTGGTCGGTAGGCTAAGTTGTGACAATGTTATGCTATTGCGTTCCTCTTATCTTCTGCTGCTTTATACCCGTCACATGAGGGCAAATGCCAAGATGCACATGGCCAAATGATCCGACAAGGTTTCTCTCATCTTTATCACTGAACCTCAAGTCTTTGTTTCACTTTAACACCAAAGGCTCGAGTTCCCGATGGAGCCTGACATCAAATTGCTCTCCTTTTGTGCCATTCGTAAGGTTGTAACTTCAAAAAAGACTACAGTGTCTGGGCTTAGAGCCAGACAAGCCAGAAAAATTACCCTGAGAGTTGTGGCCTCACTGACAAACACCTGGGCGTGCTAAGGCCACAGAACTATTTTAAATAAATTCTCACTGGAGTGGGTCACTTTTTTTCAACCGGGTTTAATGGGCGTGTTTACACGAGATGTTTATCATGCAGTTGACTAATTAACGGCACAGTAAACATCTCGGCATCCACATGTAGCAGGGTGCGCAAATTAATAAACTCTGCAGCAGGGTAGTATTTGTAAAATTCAAGGGCTACTCTGCTGCGGAGTTTTTTCGTGCACAGCAGCGCACATGTAGACGCTGCCCTGGTGGGCTGGGGTACGGAGTACTTCAGTGTGGGGCTAGCTGGCCGGCAACCCCCATGCTGAAAGCACCCTGTGCCCCAGACAACCACTCGGTAGCATATGGTGCCCTGCCGGAGTAGCCTGAAGCACCCTCATGCCTCAGCCAGCCCCTCCGCAGCACCATCAGAGCAGCCCTGGGCTGGCAGTTTGACTCCCAGGTCCCCTGCCAGCCTGGGCTGCTCTGCTCATGAATAAACTCTGGAGCAATAAAATTGAGAGTTTATTCATGTGCATTAGTTTCATGTGTAGACATGCCCAATATGATAATCATTATTGCTCTTGTGGCAGGTTTCACTGGTACTGTCACACAGTCTTCCCGGTGCTTTATAAGAGTGAGAGCAAATCTCCTTGGAACATCTTAGGACAATGTTTTAGCTTTTCTAGAAGAAGCTCTGGGATCATTTGATCATTTGACCCCAGCTGACTTAGATGAACGTGCGAGGTCCCTTCCAGCCCTAATGTCTGGGAAGTCTATGAAAGAGAAGTTTGGAAGCAACAAGAGAAGGTCCCTTCTGCTGAGACAGTTTCGGCTCTGAGTTAGTTCTGGAGAAAAAACTACGACCTGGGAACTGGGCATAGATATTTCTTGGGAGGAGATTCCTGAAAGAAGGACTTGTTCTGCATGTTGTTTGGCCTCCGCTCTAACCTGGTGGATACGTGCAGTAAAGCACTGGGAGCCCCATCTGCAAAGTCTGCTGCTTAGCAATGGGTGAAGCTGAGGAGGACGCTGACACTCAAGACTATTGTGCACCTCAGTGAAAAATGACGTAGATATTCAAAGGAGCCCTGAAGCATTTGGGTTTCCAAATTCCACAGACTTTTTTTCTATAGTCCAAGATAAGTGAGATACTTATGCCCTCAAAGGAGCTGAGAATTGGCGCTTTCCACCAGCTTTTGAAACTAAGCCACTGACAAATTGAATAGATTTGCAGATGGATCTGCAAAACCGTGAGCAACGTTCTGAAGACTGTTCACTTTCTTTACTTATGTATCCTATTGACCTCCGAACGTGGCAGGGCCAACTCTCAAATCTCCGTGGTTGCAAATTTACCTGTAGCTTATGAGCGGTCGGGAGCAGTGACAGGAGTTCTGGATGCAGTTGGGGGGAGGGCATGTTCTTATCTAGATAACCTGCCAAATTTGCTAAAGCCAGTCAGGTAGCCAGGTTGTAGCCATACTGGTCTAGAGGAAAAGGCAATCAGGACTCATAGTAGAGATGTATCTTTTATTAGATCAAGATTTTTGCAAAAAATTGTTTTTAATTGCAAGCTTTCAGGCACAAACAGGAAGCAACTGTGACCACCTGAGATCCTGCTCCTGCCTTTGTTTTAAGGTAATTTGCATCATCACAGATCCTCACAGGAGGTGAGAGGCTTCATACCATCAGTGATCTGACTGCCCAGAGGAGTTTTCATCTATTGACTCCTCTGTGAAATCCTGTGGACTCTCATTTCTACCCAGGAGAACTTGACAAACTTTTCTCCAATGCCTGATGAAGGGTGTTTGTTCCTGAAAGCTTGTAATTAAAAACATTTTTTTTGCAAAAATCTTGTTGGTCTAATAAAAAATATCATCTCTACTATGAGTCCTGATTGCCTAAAGCCAGTGAGGCAAGCACGGGTTTCCAGTTTCATTCAACAAAGCTATTGCTGACAACCATCAAACCTTCTTTCCAGAAACTCATGAGACTTTGCCTTCTATAAAACCCAGGTCAAGATCGTCCTTCATAAGCAGTAGAGATAGTAGATTTGGTAAAAAAGCAACTGGAATCTGTTATAACACAATGAGTGTCCATGGCTGGCATGAGCCCAAAACTACTTCCCTGTGGCTTTAGTGTCACTTTACTCCTTTGGCCCCAGAGCTGACCTTGATCTGAACTTAGCTTAATTGCCCAGTGCTAGGAACTGCCTTTTCAGGCCCCCATGTCAGCATAAGATATTCTCATGACAGTGATAGCTGCGTGAAATTGCATAATCTTTCCAAAACAGCGGGGTCATCCACCTTGCTGTGGTCAGTGACTTCCACTGAAGACAATTTATTTCACAGCAAACTTCCTATCAAAAGATTCAATGCCTCTGCTTAAGCTACTGTTTGGGCATAAAACTGCTGCTTACAGCATGAGCAGGGCTTGCATAAAGAATGACTCAAGATCTGTTTATTCACCCACCTGGTAGCAAACTGAGGTTTGCTGCTATAAAGGAGCCTGCACAGGCAGCTGGAGGTTTTGCAGAAACAAGCACTGAAGTCAGGGATAGCAGCACAGGCCCTAGCTCTCCATCTAGGGATCCATGTCAGCACACACCAAGCCCCTTGCCATGTGAAAATGAAGAGTGTGTATGTACCAATCCTCTTGTGGGAGTTCATAGATATACCAGTTCCTCCACGGGGTGATGCCCTGGCTGGAGCATTACATTTGGAGGCTGCAGTGTGGTTTTCAGAGCAGCGTACGTGCAAAGGGTGGTCTCTTGAATTATTGAATGTGCAGATAGGTTGGTTAGAACACCTTGATGGTAGCTGGCCAGTGCCTGGAGACTGGGATTGTGCTTGGTGCGACTCCAGCCTGGTTTCTGGGAATCCCTTGATTTCCAGATCTTGTGCTATGGGCACGTGTGCAGGAGTCTATGGTGTGGCGGGGGTGTAGCTGCAGAGTCGGGTGATCTGTTTCCAGTGCCGAGCCTGTCACTGGCTGCCATATCCCAGTTCAGTCCAGTAGCCCCACACAAGTGCAGCTGCATGTGCCGTGGCTATTGTGTGGGCTGTCCTTGCCCTGCCTAACAGCTGCCAGGGGGCCTCTTTCATCATCTGAGAAGCAGATCTGCTCCTCCCTTACTTTGAATTGGGCATCTTATTCATCCCAGCCATGGCCCTGGATTACCTGACTGGTAAAAACCTTTTCCCATTGACTTGTTCCACCAAGCTGCAATGTGGTTGGGCCTGTTGTGCTTGATAGCAGTGCTGGGATGCTCTTTGTCAGAGCTTGTCACTCGGGGCCACTGATCAGGAGGCAGTTGGGCCTGAAGTGATAAAGAGCACAGGGGGTTACACAGAACTGGCTTCTGGAAGTAGGTGTGTCCTGGAGACATACTCTGCAAAGGCATTCGCAGAAAACATACAACCACCATATCACTGGAAAATGAGAAACGCCTTCGTTGTTCAGATAGGACACTCCTGACAGCAAGTGACAGAGGCTGAATAAGAACAAGATGGAGCCTAGGACTGGATTGAGGATGAGACCTTCTTTACTATAGTCAAGCCAACATCTGGCAGAGATGGCTTGAAACCACTCACTCCCCTCTCCAATAGCAAGCAAACAAATGAGAAAAGCAGAGAGAGGAGATGGGAAGGGGAGTGTCCGGGTCCAGATGAGGCCAAATCAGGACAAGGATTTTGGGCTCAGATTCAAACTGTCCTCACAACAGTTTGGCTGCCTGTGCTCGTGGACGTCTCCCAAGATCTGACAGTTTCCAACGTCTTTTGCAACCTTGGCTTGAGATCTCGGGAGAGCCCTCAGCCGGGTGCTGGCAATGCAGGCCCTTTCCTGAGAAGGGAGAGGAAGGCTCTCTGTGAGTATTCAGGGGAGGAGGGAAACAACAGCTATTTAAACGAAAGGACAGTGTTAACACAAGCACAACAGGGAATCAAATAGTCATGAATAAACCTAGGCTGGATATCAGATGGCAGTGTCTAACCATGGGAGGAGGGAGGTTGTGGAACAGCCATTAAGTCAGAGTAAGGGGGCAGCTGGTGTGTGCAAATTTAGCCATGCTGATCTGCCTGCCTCAGTGACCCAGGAGATCCCTTCCAGTCGCAGGGTCTAGATCCCACCTGAAATCAGAGCTGGAGGCTGCTGGGACTCTGCTCTGGGCTTCAGTCAAACCAGTCCTCTATGTGAGCTCCACTGGTGTATAGCCCTGTATGCCTGACTGTACCTACTGTAGGCACTGCATTCAAGAGCACACAGTAACGGGTTGAAATGGACTCTCTTGTTGGCTTGTCCAGGTCCTTCTCTCCATGTGGGAAAGATCCCCGAAGGCCACCTGAGACCACATAAATATGAGGAGCCCTTCTGCTGGGTACTCTTCTTCCCTGACAGCACTGGTAATACAATATATCTGTCTCAGGTGCCGAGGCTGCCAAGGTGCTGCTGTGCTTTGTAATGGGAGGGTCCCCTGACTTCAGCTCTTTCTAGCTACTATGACCTACAGCCCACGAGTTGCCTGGCATGTCTAATGTTGCTGCTGGCTGCTCTGGGGGGAGGCGCACCTTTCCCCATTGTGCAGTCCCTTCTGCCTCCATGGTCTGTGGGATTATGGTTTGTATCCTTCTCTCTGTACTGCGCGTTGAAATGGAAGCATGATGGACAAGGTTACTCGAAAGCATTAAAATGGACGGTAAAATCCTCACTGACTACAATAGGAGCAGAGTTAGGCCAATGCTGTTATAAATTCCAACTTTAAAATTCACATGTGCATGGAATAAACTGGTACAGATTAGGGTTGGTTGTTAATATTTCAGCCATCACTGGCATGTACCACACACACACACACCCACCCAGCCTCAATCTCTCTCTCAACGTTTCCTCCAAACCCTAAACAATTGTAGCACCGATATGAAGAAAACACCCGTATCTTATAGTTATTCTAAGCCCTCTTTTTGTTAGCAATGCATAGGCCACTTTAATTGCTTCAAATATGTGTTTTTCTACTCTGGCTTCTCAGTGCTCTAATGGCAATCCTCCATCTCCTTGTGCTACAAAATCCTCTGAAATGCTGGAATTTGGATTCCTTTTCGAACTGGCAGCAACTTTCACATGACGAGGCTCCATAGCTCTGTAACTAATTCTGCGTTTCTTTGACAGTTGCCACGTTCTTGCAGTGTGATCGACTGGCAGAAAAACCTCCAGCCCTGAGATGTGTTTAAATTCCACAACGCTTCTGTGGTGCAGCAATTTTCCCTTTTCTTCTGCCTCCAAGCGTCGCTGGATTCACAGTTCTGTTATGCTCTATACAACCAAAACAGGGCATGGTTAATAAAGGGCTGGTGTTGTTTCCAGCAAGGAAAAAAAGATGGTCTTAAAAATCTTCCTTAGAGATTGTGTTTGGTGTCTGTAGCACTTAATCATTCCTTATATTTTATACAGAGTATCTTTAATATGTATGGATAGCTATTCGATCCTTTAAAAAAGGGAAAGTACTTATTTATGTGCAAATGTTCCTAAAGCTCCCATACAAGCTACAGTTGAAATGGAATTGGGTATTCAGTGTAATCGGCTGGCAAGTGCACGAGTCCCACTGCCATCTCCTGGATGCAATCAGGATTGCTCTATTCTGTGTCATGGCCCCTATACTGCAGTCAATCCTCAGACATGCTTCTTTGAAGAGACAGGGTCTGGCAGCTGGATTTTTTTCAGCATAGTAACAACTCTGAAGATGGAGTTGATCACCAATAGCTTTTTCTCTTTTTTGTGA
The DNA here is from genome assembly GCF_030867095.1 of Alligator mississippiensis. Lineage (NCBI taxonomy): Eukaryota > Metazoa > Chordata > Crocodylia > Alligatoridae > Alligator > Alligator mississippiensis. Next base: position 16,567,302 of record NC_081826.1, read on the forward strand.
TGAACAGGTAAGCAGAGAACATTTCATATAAGTTTCTGTAGCTAACAGGACACTGCCAACTGACTCCTCACATATTACTCTGGTACGTTTTTTGTTCACTAGTATGAATTACACCTAAAGAGTACTAAAAAATGAAAGCGCTTAGAAGAAGGACTGTTTTCTCTGTTTTCCAATCCCTCTGTTTTGTCCACGTGCACAGTAAGTGTCAGTGTTTTTCTCTGCTCTGTTTGTCCTGCTGTTTATTTTGCACAATTGATGGAGCATTTTCACTGCAGTCAATTCCCCACCCCGGTGTGTGTGTCTTGCACACAGGACCCTTTTAAATAGAGGATAACATGGTGACAAAACCCCATAATTGGCAGGCAGATTAGGAGAGAGCTGAGCATGGTGAGATTTCACGTTATATAGCTATTAAGGGACTATTTGATCATCAATCCTGACCTCTTAAGATGCATAAAAGAATTTGGTTTTAAGATTTTCACCAGATTTAAAATGAATACCGAGGGGTGAAATTAGCCTCCCCCGCAAGGTTTTTCTAAGTTATGATGATTATCAGAGTTCCAATGATTTCTATAACAATAGATTTATAGGGAAAGGCTTTTTTGGAGAGGTGTGATTACAACTGTTGAGCTGACTCCCCGGAAGTGATATGGGCTAGAAACTGGCAAAAACCAAGATGAAAATGCCAACTCTCGTAGAACCAATAAGTAAAATAAAACAGGCAAATTAACCACATACATTGTAAAAAAAAAAAGGAATGAATCTTTAAAGATGAAAAAGCTTAGAAGTCTAAAAAGTTATTGCCTACTGGTACTAATTTGGGTAAGAACATTTGTTCCACTGTATAGGAGGGGTCAGATTCATTCCTGAGTAAATGAATGGATTTCCCTGGAGTTGCATCAGATGTGAATTTAGGCCATTGCTTTTATAACCTGACAGGATACTTGAAAAAACATAGAAGCAATATTTACTATGGCACGGTGAGAGGTGATCATCTAAAGCAGAGGCTTCACCTTCTGGCCCTGTGGGCCAGATGAATGGCATGGGGGTAATCCATAGGCTGGATACTGGATGAAGTTGGCACGTGGGGTTGATTCATAGGTGCGGTCCAGCACCACAGCCTTGACTCTGTGAGTTCAGATCAGACCATGCACTGGCATGATCTGGTGCACAGGATTATATTATCCGGCCTGTGGAGCTCTCCACAGGTCCAGAAATTTGGCAGCAGGGGAATAGCAATTAATGCTGTCATTGGGGAACCTAGAGAGCCAGATGCTATGGCTTTGCAGGATCTGGCCCATAAGCCCAGGAGCTTAGGACCTTTGATCCAAAGCAGTGGTTTTCAACCTCATTAGACCCAAGGCACTGCTTGGAGAATGCCAGCTCTTAGCTTTCACTCCTTTTATTGACTACAGAAAATAACAATGCAATTCTCCCCAAAAAGACCACAGCAGGTCCGAATGTTTCTATCACTGTGGATTCCTTTTTGAAACCTCTGCGTTTATCTTGTAAAACATGTCTGTATGCTTAACAGTGCTAACATTGTGTGGCACCCCATAGCACCCTTGAACGTGTCTCAAGGCACCCCATGTTCTGGCAACTATGGATCTAAAAGTTTCCTCTTTGCTATTGAGTTGTTATTAATGGCTGAATATTACATCTACAAGATGGCAGCTCTTTTGAAAAGCCACTTTTCTGCCCTGCTGAGTCCTAAGGGAAGGGGGTGGTGGGGTGTATATCTGGAAAGGAACCCATTTATACAAGCAGATTGTTTCCCATCTATATCAGTGGGGGAGTCAGTGGTGGATGGAGCCCAAAATGGGGACTTAGGAAATCTGGCTTCTGTTACAGGCTCTGCCACTGGCCTGCTTGGGAAAGATGCTGCATCTCTGTGTGCCTTATTCTCCTTGTGTAGAAAGTGGGAGTGATAGTGCCTCCTATGGAAAGTACTATAGAAAAGATAGGGATGTGTTGAACTATTTCCCAAGTCAGATGATTTCTTGGAAGGGGCATGGGGGAAAAGTAAGTGTGAACACATGCATGTATCTGTTGACAAAAATATGCATGGGGGTGTCACATTTTTCTCCTTTAGTTCAACCCAAAGAAAGGGAATAAGTGGAGGGAAAAAATCCTTTTATGAAGGGGGTGTCCACCCGTCCAAGCACCGTTCTGCCATTAGAAAGGCAGGAGTGAATGTGTAATGGCTTGTCACTGAACTAGGAGACTACAGCTGGCTCCAGCTTATCAGCTCACTATTACGCCGCCCATCCAAATGCAGCTAAACACCCTCTGTTAAACTATTTGCAATGAATTACTTAACCAGGCAAGAGGAGTTTTGTCCTTGCTCCTAATGGGAAGAAGATCAAGGTTGACATGAGCCAGGGTTTGCAGGGTTGTTTCCTTGCTCATGTATTGGCATTGCACTCTCCCTCTTCCCTGGCGGCCAGGACAAAGTCCCCTGCGCAGCAGAAATGACTGTAGATGGCAGCATAGGCATTTGAATGGGAGCACCGGGCTGACTGTTACAGCTGATTTCATCATCACCCCGGAGAAAGTGCATGCTGGCAGGATATGCAGTGCCTCAGCATGGCAGCTGCTGCTGTCTGACAGGGGAAAGGAGGGGGCTGGAATTTTGGAAAGTGGCAGGTCATGAAATACCGGGTTATTATTCAAGTTGTTCAGTTGAGCAGGGATATCAATCAAAACCAGATCTCCAGTGCTTACTGCAGGGGGGCCAGGAGGGGAATAGCTGTGTCTGCGCTGGGTATATCTGCTTTGAAAGAGTTCTGTATTGTAACCCGGGACCTGCCTTAGACAAGTGAAATATGGGTTGTACACTTGCTATGCACCAGACAGCTGCTGACCTGCACTTGAGCTTGTCTCTGGCTTTGATCACCTGCCCCCCTCACCGCACACACTCTCTATAATGGACAGTCCATGTATGGACCAGTCTGCGTGCATAGAGAGGAGAGGTTTAGCTGTCTTCGTGCTGTCTCTATTCTCTGGCCTGTGTATGATGGGTGGGGGAGACTGGGAGGGACCCAGTATAGGTCACATTATAACAGTTCTGAGTGTAGAGGCAAAAGGCTGCAGCAGGGATGACCCTGGGGGATCTACCAGGTTCAGGTGTGAACCCTGCAGCCTGAAGGGCACCCCCCTTGCACTCATGAAGCAATGTGAGTGTGCTTCCCCCTATGCAGCCTCTGGGCCACATGGGAGATCTTGTCACTCTGCTTTCACTGATGGAAACTATGGCACTGATCTCTACCTAAGTGGAAACGGGTTGAGATGAATCCAGCTGGAGTGAGAACAGAACCAGGACCTGGGTTTGTTGAGTCATCCAGTATGTGATCTGACATTGAAGATGAAAATGGCCCTTTGAGGTCTGTTTCCATGTTAGCACCACTGCCTGGTGGAAGAGATAAATGATTTAACCCCTCAACCCACTGATGGGCTACATACCTGCCCTGGCTGTTGATCATGGTTTCCTATAAAGTGGAAAGAGAACAAAGCCAGTGGCTAAACAGTTATGGCTGCAAACCATCTGGGCAGCCACATTTTCTGGCTGGACGGCCCAATTAAAGTTCTATCTTAATCGCTGCTAAGTTACCTTCAATATTTTCCTTTACCTGCTTTCTCTGTAGGACAGCATCTTCATTACAAAATATCATAAAATGTAAACTCCCACAGCTGGGTCCAGTCAACGCCAATGGAAAGATCACCAGGATTTTAGGAGCCTTTATGCCTAATTTTCTCATGTATTAGATGAACCTAATGTAAACCTATGTAAAAAATGCACTCACCCAAAAGGATAAAATTGTGGGAAAAAAGTTTTGAACTTAACTTGGAAGGAATTTTGCTTGGATTGAAAGCAATTTCAGTTACTTTTTGTTACATGGCTTTGGTTAGACGCACCTTAATTTTAGACCATTGGGGGAGTGTCTTAAACACTAGAAAATATGATAATTTATATATGCTTCTGTTCCTCAAGGATGGATGTACACAAGGACTGGGTACATGTGATAGTGATCGCTAAAATAATGTCAAGTCCAGGCTTCAAGGCCAGTTCTGGGTAACTTTAGGCCATGCCTGCTAGTTCTTCTGAGAACGGGAGATAGACAGCTGTTTCAAGCAACATCCTAGCCTCTAGATCGATAGTGCTGCAAGGGCAATCGCGCTATTTATTTTGATGTATAGACTCATGCTATAACAATGACAACTTTTCCTTTGCTCTAGGAATCCCTAGCCAATGTTGTACTAACTGATGCCTCACCACAGTGAAAAGTACTTTCTGCTCCAGTGTCTGGAAGGCATTTCCTGAGATTGTCAAGACTCGGAAGAGAAGTCTAATCCTGGAGCAACAAGAAAAAACTGCTTGGCTCTGGCTGAGAGGGGAAATAGGGCACTGAACTAAATAGCAGCCTGCTGCAGCATTTAAAAGGGAGAGTAATCACAAATAGACATGTGATCCAACCCCACACACAGTGTATAACCTTAGCCCTTGCCAGTCAGGCCTACCCTTGACATATATACCCGAGAGGCCTGACTTTTCTTGCACTGAAGCAACACTTACATAACTTATCACCAGATCTCATTGAATTGTATAGGGCCTGCCATTCACCCTAGCTGGAAATGAGAGACAGGCATGGAGTCCATAGACTTTGAAATCTTTGTAAAACAGCCTGGACGTTCTATGAAGTGATGAGCCAGACTCTGCTCCCATTTATACTGGAGTCAGCCAGATAAAACTGAAGCTCTGATGCACTAGCGCCTGTTTAAAACTGAGATCTGCCTATCGGCCTTGACCTGTGCCTGAGCAATTGCTGTCTTCATATGGTGGTATAATGGTCAGAACATCTGCAGAAGCATTTTAAAAAGCCTTTCTGCATCTCTCATATTGCAGTTTCAAAATAATCAGTAGAGATAATGCACCGTGGTCACTGATTGCAGACAGCACCCCAAGAGGCGTTTCTGCAGAAATGGTCAGGGAAGCTGGTTACCCTCATGTAAAACGGTAATGGACAGATGATGCAAACAGCTGATCTGGAGTAACTCCATGCTGTCTGGTGGGGAGTTATCCCTGGAAGGATCGGGGTAAAACTCTACTGCTGGCAGTTACACCAGGTTTAGGTAATGTCTGTCCTCTTCCATTCCAGGGTAGCTGCTTTCTGAAGGCAGACCTGTGCCTTCTCCACCTATTGTGTGAGCTACCCTGTCTCTTCCTGCTACCAGTGTAATGTATATCAGCATAGAAAACAGATGCAAATCGCACAGGTTATGTGTCTGTCTGTCCATGCCTTGAGGCATTGGAAGCTGCACCATGGTGCCTTCGTGGTCCAGTCTCCTGCAGGCTCATTGTTCCAAGGGGCAGGAGGAGGCAGCAGAGATAGATGCTGCTGCAGTGCAAATGCTTGCAGTTAAAATCCCAGTGGTCTTCAGTGTGTGCAGCTTTAACCCATCAGTCTGCTCACACTGCCCTGTGAACCACATGACACCTGTTGTTGGTTCCTTCCATGTAAAGTCAAATGATAAATGACATTGGGTGCACTGGCTACTGATTGCTATTGGCTGGGTTGAGATGAATGCTTATGTCCTGCTCTATAACTGAGGAGTTAATCATCATGGAGAGTGGGTGCACTGCGCAAGCTGTGGCTGCTGCCAGCTCTTGGGACGATGCAGCAGAGCCATTCCCAGGGAACCAACAACAGTTACACTATTGGTCTGGAAGGAATAACAGGTGGCTTGACCTCCGCTCCCATTCTCTGCCCTTCTCCAAGGAAGATGGAGAAGATTGTATCTTTTTGGAGATAGCAATATGGTCCACTTATGGTATGATGTAGCTAGGTCTGAACCCATCCCACCCCCACAATAGAGCTCTTTGTGGGGTCTTGGGGAAGTTGGAGATGCCAACAAGTTGTCTTACCTGTCCCCACACATGACAAGGAGACTGTTGGCAGAAGGTATTCTCTGGGTGCAGATCTGGGCCTATGCGGTATTCGTGTCATCTCCTCCTCTCTGATGCCTGAGATCTGCAGATGCAAACAGGGACAAGAATTAATGACAAGTAATACAGTGGGTTCAAATGTGCAGGCGGTTTAGGTTGGACTCCCTCTTAGCTAACATATTTCAAAAGCATCAAAGACAATCAGGTAATCAGGTCAGTGCTGGAGACAGTGACTGAGACTTATACTGGGGGGACAAATACAGTAAGTTTAATTGTGATACAGCAAAGAGCAGGGTTTGGCCCACTAAGAACTGGCTACACAGGCTTGCAGGCTACATCTCTGTCTTGTCTACAGTGTCTCTAGGGGCCTTGTTACACCTTACACTGTGTGCCGCTCAAATGTTGATGAATGTTAGTGCTAGCTCAAGTTTGGGGCGGTCACACATTCAAGCCATGGGGGCCTGGAGGACTGAAAGCTAAGCATCTCCCCCTTTCCCATTCTGGGCTTGTCCCCTGCCCCTGGGCTCCTGGGGCTCCCCTCTGCCCGCTCTGCCTCGGGGCTCCCTGCTTACTCATGGTTGCCTGCGCTGTCTGTCCCAGGGGAGCAGGCAGAGAAGGGTTAACCTGCCTGTCCGGCTGTCACTGCCCAACTACTGCCCTTTTCCAGGCTGAGCCCACCCAGAGAGCAGCACCGTTGTGGGCAGCAGCCATGCAGGCAGGTTAACCCTTCCCTGAGACAGACAGCATGGGGAGCCATAAGTAAGTGGGGAGGAGGATGGAGGGTGGTGAGTGAAGATCCAGGGTGCTGGGGAGAATGGGGGGCAGTGAGCTTGATCCAGGCTAGTGGGGGATGAGGGATCAGGTAGAGTATTTACACTAAATTGTAGCCTAGAGTAGCTGCACCTTAGTGCAACATGAACTGGGTATCATGGATCAGAGATAATCCTGCCCTGGAGTGGCATACTGTTGAGCCACCTAATGAGTGCTTAAAACCAGTTTCAGGTGTTAATGTGCGGACAGTCCAGGTATTAAGAGCTTCAGGAGCCAACCAAACTTACCATGTAACAAGGCCCTAGGATTGAAGGCAAAGAGGAACCAGCGTGCTGGGCCACAGACAAGACTGATTGCTCTCTTGCTGTCCAGGCGAGGCGACAGCTCCACAGGCCAGATCTGGCCCATAGTCTGGAAGTTGAGTGCCATAAGTGTAGAATTGTATTTATTTAATCTCTTGAATCAGCTCAGATTTTTCATATAGGAAGGGATCGTGTCCCAGAATATTTTCTTACTTTATTTAGATAAGAAAAACATTCCTAACACCAGATCATATTCAGTACCAAATTTTGAAGGCATAAACCTCTCCTCCATGTTTAGCTGACAGAGATGCATGAGCCTTGAACAGGAGATGCAGTTTCTACGCAGACATGACCAGTGTTTCTGTTCTTTCCTTGTGTTGCTTTCCAGTCCTCTTATTCGGGGTTTATCAATCTGTTTGATCCCATGTTCTACTTTAGTTGCCAAGTGATCTCCTGAGTGCTGGATTTGGAAGTAGTCAAACCAGAACTGGCAGTCATGGACATAGGCATATATAGGATTTTTTAAAGGGAAAAGGGGTACAGATAATGTGGCACATTATTCATCACATATAACACAGAATCTGTTTTTCCCCAGTTAAAGTAAAACTGGAAGATTTACTAATATGCTAGTGAATATGCCCACATAATAATATACCCAGTGCTACATTATTAAGTTTAAGATCAAAGCAGAACCAAATACAGCTTTATTTGGATGTGCACTCATTTTCTAGGTTATATAAAAAGTTAAAAAAAACACAATAAACTAGAAAAATAGTAACAAGATAGCATTTTATTAGTTTTGTTGTCATTTGACTTAAAGGTACATCTCTTATTTAGATGCATAAAACAAAGTGTAGGCTTCTTGAGCATTTTGGCAGTGAATCAACCTTTCTCTGTTAGTTATTTCAAAAGCGGAGTTAATATCACCACACCGGAGTTAAGTTTTTTTAGCTATAATTAAAAACTGTCTGCGGGGCTGTGAACAATAAGAGAGCTATTATGAGGAATGGCTAACAGGCAGCAAAACTGCAGCTATAGGTGTAGCTATAGCGGCACAATACTGCTATGGAGCTGTAGTGTCACACAAAAGCAGCTCTATAACCTCCCATTTAGGAGGTAACATATGCAGAGAAGCTTGGTGTCTGTCATGATGCTGCTTAGCACTGCAGGAACGTTTGCAGATGGAGATCGGATGACTCCCTAAGTCTCCCCTACACCTGTCCTTCTGGTCCAGCAGTGGGCTGAGACCCACTAGCTGGGATCCATTATCTCTGATCACTGCCAAGGAGCTGAAAGTGTGAACTGGAATGATATTTATTTGCATCCCTGCCTTTGCTGTCTGGATCAAGGCTTAATAGAGGATTATGCTTCCACGAGGAGTCAAAATGGCAAGAGCAGAAATTATTATTTTTGCCTCCATTGCCTCTTAACTTGTTTAGAGAGCAAGAAGGAGCGAGAGAGGTAGGTCAGTGAAGAATGCCCGAGGTTCTTATAACTGATGATGATTCCTTTTGGAGAGGGTATGAAGTTTTGTGTTTCAAGAAAGAAATCAATCTCTAAGTATGAGAGGTTAGGGCAGGGGCAGGCAATTATTTTGGGTGGAGGGCTGCTTAACAAGTTTGGTCAAGCTGTAAAAGGTTGCAAGGGTATCTCCAGACCTTGACAGGTGCCTCACCCCCTGGGTGCTATCTTGGGACTGGAAGTCCCACCCCCTAAGTAGGGGTGCACCAATAGAGATTTTTTGAACTGATACCAATGGTCGCTTTTAAATGAGCCATATCAGTTGATACTGATCTGACTCTGATGTGACCCGGCAGCGTGGAGACCAGCGTTGGGCTGCTAAGTCTGTTGCAGGGGAGGGCACAGGCATGGAGGAGGCAGATTGATGCCCCCGCAGTGAGGGAGGTAGCGGGGCTGGAGCTGAAGCAGGGGCAGGTGAATGTGGGGAGGTGGGTTTGTGGGGTGTATGGAGCAGGAAGGTGGCTGGGGGTGTGGGGTGTGTGCACATAGCAGTGAGTGGGGCTCCCCCCAGGGGCACGCAGGTGTGTGCGTGGGGGTGTGCAGATGGGGTTTGTGGGGTGTGTGTGTGGTGTTTATAGGGTGTGTAATAATGTAGGGGGGAGGTTGTGGTTGTGGGGGAGGGTTTCAGGGGAGAGTTTGTGGGTATGGTGGGGTGGGCATGGGAGCCCTCCACAGGTGCACCCCTGAGCCGGTCAGCACCTGCCCCCACCCCACAAGAGCCCACAGCTCATGTGCCCTGCAGTGCCTCCCCACCACTGCCAGTAGTGCGCAGGCCCAGTGTGCCCCGTGCCCACTCCAGACTTACTCTACTAGAGCGGATCAACCAGAAGCTGGGCACAGCCCTGACCTGGCCCCCTGCTCGTGGTGCTTCTTGCTGCACATAGCAGGCCTGGGGTGGCTTTATGGCAGGATTGCCTTTCTAGGCAGCCCAGGCAGTGGCAGCTCCTTCTGGCTGCCACTTCCACAAGCCCCAGCCTCACAGTACCTTTGGGACCCACACACATGGCCTCAACCTCTGTGCCTCTTGCCCGCCCAGGCTCAGCAGCGGCAGCGCAGGACAAAAGCTGTTGCTCAGTGCAGGGGGAAAGCAGCCTCTCCCCCTCCCACTGCCACCAGTTCCCTGCTGTAGCTGCCTGGAGCCTGTGCCGGGCTGCCCTGCATCTACTCTGTGCTGCCATTGCTGCCCCGCAGGGCACTGATGGCAGTGGAGATGCAGGGCATCCCCGTGCAGGCTCTGGGTGGCTGTGGCAGGGAACTACCAGGAGGGAGAAGGGGATGCTTTATTCTTGCACTGAGCAACAGCTTCTGTCCTGCACCACTGTTGCTAAGCCTGGGTGGGTGAGCCCAGAGCAGGTATGGGGTGCGCAGGGTCAGGGCTGTACATGTGGGTCCCGGCCGTACTGTAGGGCTGGGGCCACCTGTGGAAAAAAGCAGTCCCACTGAGGAGCCACCCCAGCCTTGCTGCATGCCCAGGGGTGGCAGGATGTGCCACGGCTGGACTGTGCCTGGGCCAGGGGACCAAGTGACCCACTGCAGGCCAGATAAAGACCTGTTGTAGGCCAGATCTGGCCTGCAGGCTGTATTTTGCCCACCCCTGGGTTAGGGTAAGACCGTGTGTGTGTGTGTGTATGTGTGTGTGTGTGAAGGGAGGGAGTAGACTGTGTTTTGTCCATTTACTGTGGGGTTCTTGTACCTTGCTTTGTAGGTCCTAATTGCCACTGTTGGAGGTAGGAGACTGGACCAGCTGGTGGTCAGCTCTGATACAGTTTGGCATCTCCCCATGCTCTATGTTTTGCTATAAATGAAAACTAGTGCCAGCTGGCCCAGTATCCTACCTCCAGCTTTTGTCCTCATATAACTTCATCCTGTTAGCTCTAGCCCAACTTCCCAGTCTGTCAAGATCCCTCTGAATTGTGCTTGCACCCTCCAATGTGTTCACAGTCCTTCCCAGTTTTGTGTTGTCTGGAAATTTGCTTAAGAAGCCTTCTCAGTCAGCATCCAAAAATGAATAAACATGTTGAACAGCACTGGGCCCTGTGGGACATCACTTGCCACTTCCTGCCATTGTGGCATGGACCCATTAATAATTATCCTTTGCTTGCGGCTATTGAGTCACTTATCTATCCACCTTGTAGTAGTTTTATCTAGCCCACATTTCTCCAATTTGTTTATGAGACGATCATTTAGGAAGATCATCGTCAAAAGCCTTGCTGAAGTCCAGATACACTATATCGACAGCATTTCCTTCATCCACCCAAGGAGTTACTTTGTCAAAAGAAATCAGGTTTGTTTGACATGAATGGCTTTTCATAAATCCGTGCTGCCTGCTTGTGATCAGCCTTTCCTCCTCCAGATGCTTGCAAATGGCCTTCCTTAGGATGCTCCAGTAGCTTCCCAGGTATTGAGCTGAGGCTAACTGGTCTATTGTTCCCTGGGTCCTCCTTTTTGCCTTCTTTAAAGAGGGGCACTACCCTGGCCCTTTTCCAGTCATCTGGTACCTGGTTTGTGTCCTACAGCTTCATGACGATGAAGGGCTCTGAGATCTCTGCCAGTTCCTTCAAGACCCTGGGATAAATTTCATTCAGCCCTGCAACTTGAATTCATTCAGACTCAAAAAAAGCTCTCTGACTTTTTTTATTATTGCCTCCTTCAGCTTGCCCTCTTCCTTGTTCAGATAATCCATATTAGGTGTCTGGCTCTAGCTTACTTTTTTGTGAAGGCTGAGGCAAAGTAGCTGTTGAGTAGCTCCTTTGTGGATTGTCATTTAGGAGTTCTCCTTGGTTTCTTAAGAGGCCCCACAGAGATGGACTCAAGTGATTTAAGTGGTCTCTCTTTGCTTCCCAGTAGACAAGGGTCCCCATTTCCCATCCCAGCACAACTGACGCTAATTAGCAATAATGTCTGCAGCTTCATCAGAGAGGCACAGAACTGAATGGGCTGCAGCAAGCGAACAATCCCCTTCCTCTACAGGGATGTTTCTGTGCTGCTATTCACACTGCGACAGCTCTGTGGAAAGGCAGGGTAGAAATGAACCTTTAAGCTAAGGACAAACCATCTATAAGCCTGAGCCTGAATTGATTCAATTTGGACTGAATTTGCCTGATTTTGGAAGCTTAAGTAAGGGTATTTTTTTGTGAAATCTTTTACTGGACCAAGCACATAGTTGGGAAAGGTGTTAGTAAGTGCCCTTCTTGACCTCCCTTGTAAACGATATCACCAAAAACCCAATTGCTTTTCACATAATTCCTGAACCATCGCAGCTACAACCCTCCAAGCCTCCTGCAGAAGCTTCAGCAGTCTTAGACCTGACTAGTACTATGGTGGGAGATTACCCAGAAATCCTGGGCCAGAGTGGTGGGCAAATAATTGATGAGTATTAGATTGCAGACACTAAGTGGAGAGCTTTTGTGTTCAGTACCATTGTTGCTGAAGAACTGAATTACAGGCATCATCCGTTCTTAACCCCCTTTTCTCACTCACAGCAAATGGGAATCTCCCTGGGCATGTATACACATGCAATTAATTTGAAGCAATAAACTCTGGAGCATATCACGTCAAAGTTTATTGCTCCCAGGCAGCGCATTTTAATATGCACCTGGGACTGCAGCCTGTTGAACTGGGTCAGAGCAGGCCCAGCTGGCAGGGGACCCAGGGGTTAGCCTGACAGCCTGGAGCTGCTCCAACTGGGCTCAACGTGCTGCGGAGGGGCTGGCTGGGGCATGAGGGTGCTTCAGTGTGGGGCTAGCTGGCAGGCAGGTCCTGTACTGAAGCACCCTTGTGGCCCAGCCAGCCCCATCAGTGTCTACACATGTGTAAAAAACTTCACCATAGGACAGTACTTGTATTTACAAGTATTACCCTACGTTGGATTTTATTAGTTTACTGCGGCCTAATAGGGCCGCACAGGTAGACATGGAAAATGTACTGTGGAGCTAATTCAGCAGCTCTGCAATAAACGTCTTGTGTAGACGCACCCCCTGTGTAAAGTACCATTCCTATCCCCCAGACTTTGCTAGCTCAGTGATCTAAACCTGCCTTGCTTTGGTGTTTCAAATCCCAGTGTAACAACACAGCTACTCCCTTGGCGAACCTCAGTACAATTTTTTTTTTTTATGTGACTCGGGCACGTCCATTTAAAACTTCCCTTATCATATTATCATCAGACACGGGAGGAAATATAGTGTGATGTGTTATATCACATGATGGCAATGAGGCCAAGTAATAGTCACTGGTGTGTGTACGTGTGCACCAATTAGGAATGTACCCTACTAACAGTCTATAAGCACTGCTCCTTCAAAAGGGTTTGATTGTTTGCTGGAATAATTTGGCAAGTCTAATGAAGCTGAAAGGAGGTCAGATTACCTGTAAATGGCTAAGAAGTGTTGGAGCAGATGTGAATGTGTCTATAAAACTTAATGTTGCAAAGACTTTAAAATAAAACAAAACAATTTTCTGGGAGTCCTGATGTGGAAACTGAATATGAAAATAGTTGTCTCCTAGTTTGCATAACCTTAGGGACTCAGGGAAGAAACTGCCTGTCACAATCAAAGACTCCCTGCTTTTTTTTGCTCTGTCGCTTGTCAAATCCGATGCTGTCATTTCACAGTAAGCACCAAGATGCAGACATTTTGGATTCATCGTGCTTTGGCAGTAGAGGAAATTTTGTTAGTCAAATGGGAAGAATTAAATATCTACTTTTTTTTTTTTTGATTGGCTGTGGTTTGGCTTCCACTAACAGTGACAAAACTCCTGCTGATTTTGCTGGTGACAGGACTGGGGCCAGTATGTGCATTTGCATCAGTATGTATTACCATCTCACTAGATGGTATTTTAGGGAGGATTGGGAATGCAGGGGCTGAAGCTTACACTTTGTCCTGTGATTATACGGTTCCAACCTTTTACACTCAAGGGCTCCTCTGAAAGTGCCAGCTCTTTGCTTTTACTCATTTCACTTGACTATGGAAAACACTAGAGCAATTCTGGTGCAAGGAACTGAGAAAGCCCACAACAGGTCAGAATCTTGTTGTTGCTATGGATTCCTATTTGAAATCTCTGGATTTACCTTGTGAAGCATGTGTAGGCATTTGCACACCTAACCTGCTAATATTGCACAACATCCCACAGCACCTTTAAAACAAATGAATGGCACCCCAGGATGGCATGGCACCCTTGTTACAAATTGCTGGGTTAATGCCTGAGTTTAGTTGATATAGATAGGAACCTTTTTGTAATTTTCAAAAATATCAAAGCAGGCTAGGCATCTAATTATAACCAATGGGAGATGAACCTCAGATGAGGTATCTTTGAAATTCCCAGTAGGTCCCATGCAGCATTTTAAAATAAAAGATTGACCTTTGAAAATCTGGCTCTGTGCTGTGCCCTGGGTCACAATGGGAAGCTGTGTAAAACTGAGAAAAGTATTCAGATCTCCTGAATCCCAGCCTGGTGCTTAAACCAAAATACCATCTTTACCTTTATTTAATATTGATTTTCTGTCCTACGTGGGAGTGCTGAAAAGCTACATTTCACAATGTTTGCAAGGCATCTGGAGGTTTTAGACTGAAAGGACAAAGTATTATTGGCACTTAAAGCCATTTAAGGCAAAATAAAAAAAGAAAGAACTATAAATTTGCTTGCCAGTGTTACATCCCTTTGTGGCTTAGTCGTTGGTCAGTTCCACATCGCTGTGCTCATTATATAATATGCTGATGTAGAAATTGCCGGAAATTATTGCTTCCTATTACATAACAGCTGCTGTGTGTCTGATGGATGTCCTGCTACTTGGGGGAACAGAAAGTGTGGTGGCTCTCTGCTCCTGGCACAATTTGTACACATTTTTTACTGTAGAGTTTGGTTGGCATTTAGCTGTTACACAACATGCTTTCCACCAGGTGTCCCATTTCTTTTTGAAATATCTTTATCAATATTTGCCAATCCAAAATCAAGGCAAGTCATTTAGGTTTCAATGGAGCTCTGCTGAAATCAGTAAAATGACCTACCACCTGGAGATGCAATGGATTAAATGGTGGGTAATGTCAGAAAGCCACCTTACGGCTGGCCCACGGACAGCCCACATTGACAGTGAATGAAAGCTATTGCTACAAAATGAGGTTATTGGCTTCTCTGAAATGGGTTTGACCCAGTGGATGTCATCATCTTGGTTTTCTATCTTCTTGCCTTTTCCCAGAATTATTTGACAAGGTTGAAGTAGACTGCATCAGCAGAGAAACATTTGGCATGGCAGTTCATCAGTTTCAATGGGCATCACGTAGCTAAATCCCCTCGACATCTTTGCAAATCTCAACCTAAGGTTTTGCCATTTTAAGTACCTCACCTGACCCAAGCTCAGCTCAGTAAAATTTAATACCCACTGCATAACAGAGCCCATAGAATTTCACCCCGTAATTCCTTCATCGATGGTAAAAGGCTGCTGAATATAATACCTATTGTTTATAGAAAAACATAGAGTCTTGATTAAAAAATTGCAGAAAATGGCTGATCCACCAGATCACCAAATGGATAAAATATGGAAATGTGATGTGGCCAGAAGAAGTCATTTAACCATGGAAGAATAATTGTTTGGTTATATATTTCTTCCTTGGCTTTATGTGGCAGTGTCTCTGAGCCCTGGTTATGGACCAGGACTCCATTTTGCCTAGCAGGAACACAAAACAAGAAAACGTCTTTAACCCACACATCATAAAATCAATTGGACAAAAACCAGAAGATAGGACAGGCCAGTGGAAAAGGGAGTACCAGGAAACAATATCACATGATAGAGTGTGGTACCAACATGTTTCCTGCCTGTTGTCTATCTTTGTGGTAGAAGCATAGGAACATAGGACGGGAAGTGGCCTCCCAGCCCATTTAGTCCAGTTTCCTTCATTTGCAAGCAACCAGTTGTTCAAGCTGTCCAAGGGTGTACAAAATCATTTACAGTAGCTCCTCCTGCACACCACCGCCACCAACCATCCTCTGAAAAACAAAACCTCATGCCACAGGGAAAGAGACAAGGCTGCCAGTCATGTTGTTGGAGACAATTTTACATGTGAAAGTGGAGTTGGGAAATGGAAGTGGTATAAACAACATGGAAGACACCTGAGAGTTTTCAGTGACTAAGATGAAGTTTAGCGGTTAATTGTCTTGTGCAAATGAAGAGAGCATCTTTTATGTCATAAAAATCAGTAATATACTGCAGACAAGGTTCTTTCGGTGAATATGATATCTTTTATTAGACCAACTTAAATACTTGGAAAACAATTATTAAGCAAGCTTTCGGGTTCAAAAACCCTTCGTCAGGCTAAGGAAGTGTCAGCAGTTGGTGTGTGCTCTTCCTGGATGGAATGAAAAGTAAAGAAGCCAGGGGCTGGGCTGGGCTGCATCCAAGACAGGCAGTCAGTGAAGATGTAGATTGAGGAGTCAATGGGTGAGAGACAGGCTGGGGAGGTGGGGAAGAGATGGAAGGGGGACGAATAGTGGAGAGATACCAGGGGAGTCAGATGTCAGGCAGGTTATAATGTGTCATAAATCCAATGTCTATATTTAGTCCATGATTTTTAGTATCCAGGAGGTACTGCTGCAGTACAGAAGAAACCCCCCCCACAAATCGCACACCGCTGGTTATGACATATCACCCCTCCCTTGAACTTGTACAGAAAATCCTCAAACAATTGCAACCCTTACTAGAAAGAGCCCCTACTCTTAAAAAGATCTCAGAGCCACCCATCCTAGCCTTCAAACAAGTCCTGAATCTCGCTAACCTCATCACCAGAAGCAAACTTTGTATGGCCCAGAACACACCAAAAGGATCCAGACCGTGCCATGACAAGAAATGCAAAACCTGCCAACACATCTCCACCACCCCCACAATTACTACACTCCACAACAGAGCCATCAGCATCCCTGGATCTTACAGCTGCACCTCCAGAAATGTAATACATCTCATCCAGTGCACCAAATGCCCCGATAGAAAATACGTAGGAGAGACCAAACAACAACTGCGCACCAGAATGAACGCACACCGGAAATCTATCAAAGATGAGATACCCAATTACCTGTGGGGGCACATTTCTCACAAGAAAACCACTCTCTCTCCAATCTCTCAGTCCTGATCCTCAAAGGGAACTTACAAAACACTTCCCTGAGACAAGCCTCTGAACTCCACTTCATCAACCTCCTGGATACTAAAAATCATGGACTAAATATAGACATTGGATTTATGACACGTTATAACCTGCCCTGACTACTGACTCCCCAAGGATCTCTCCACTATACATCCCCCTTCTCTTTCTCCCCCCTCCCCCCCCCCACCTGTCTCTCACCCATTGACTCCTCAATCTACATCTTCACTGACTACCTGTCTTGTATTCATACCAACCCAGCCGCTGGCTTCTTTACTTTTCATTCCATCCAGGAAGAGCCTGCACCAACTGCTGACACTTCCTTAGCCTGATGAAGGGTTTTTGAACTCAAAAGCTTGCTTAATAATTGTTTTCCAAGTATTTAAGTTGGTCTAATAAAACATCAGATTCACCCAAAGAACCTTGTCTGCCTATGTCCTTAGACCAACGTGGCTACAACCTACACCCCTGTAATATACTGCAGTATTTTACAGGCAAAAAGCCAACCTCTGGTGCATTTACTGCACTATGGGATTAATCCACTGGTTTCAGAGACTTCTATTCTAAGGCTGTCAGGATGTGGGTGACCGAGTAACACAATCCCAGCCTCTAATAACTTCCATTTAAGGGCCGAATCCTTTCTTCCTTAAGCAAGCTATACGACTGCCTTAATAGGACTAGTCATCATTAATCTGAATGGGATTCAACTCTGTGACAAACATGGCAAACAAATGCCAAAAAACCATAGGGCATCGGTAGAGGTAAGGAGAAATGTTTGGTTTGTGTCCTTAGGGAGCTTGCAGCCAAAGCCAATATGGGCCCTGCAAAGAAGCAGGTATGAAGGGAGTGAACATATAGGAATTCATTAGAGAGTGGACAGGACCTTCTTACTCTGACAAATGACCTTTTTAAGAAAACAAAGATATTTGCAGAATTTATTTGCAGAATTTCTTTGAAATTTCCAACCAAATGAAAAAAATGGAAGTATTTTGGGTTTTGAAACCAACCCATGAGAGCACTTACATTTTGTTTCCCATTTTCTCACTGAAAAAGGAGGGGGAAGCAGCAAGAGAGAGGAAAAATGATTAATGTCCTCTTTTTTATGAAAGGCATTTGCCCTTTTCTGAGCAGTGTGAAAAGATGTCAGGGGCCCAAGGAGGCAGCCCTGCCTGGGCTGATTGCCTGGACAGCCACACCTGTCTTGGGTCTCTGGCTGGCAAGCTCTGCCTCAGTTAGGTAACTGTCTGGCTTCCTGAATGGCTGCTGGGAGCTTAGTCTCCCCATTTATTCCCACCTATGGCAACAGCTTTGAGGTGGGTGTTGATCCAGTTGGCTGTGGCTAGCCTCCTAGGTCCTGCACTCTAGCTTTCATGGCTCTTGACCCTGATTTTGGCTTGTTTCTGGCTTTTGGCATTGGATCTCCCTGTGGATCTGTTTCCTAGCTCTTGACCCCTGTTTGGTTGTCTTCTTGGACTTCCCCCTGTGGATGGTCCTTTGTATTTGGTAACTCGGTATCTGATCCTGACCCTGACCTGTGTTGTGGACTCTCCCCTTGAATTTCCCTCTTGATGTGGTAATTTGGCTTCTAAATCTTGAGCCAGACCCTGGCCCCCAGTCAGTGACTTAGCCACTAGGCCAGACTGCCTACTCCCCAGTCCCTTGCATGTAGGGGGAAAGACAACTTTGGAAGAACTCAACCAGAACCAAGATGACTGTAATAAATATAATTTGTGCATATAAGTCGTCCTGGTCAGAGTCCTCTCTGACATGTAGTTGAGTCCTACTTTGCTCTTTGCAAAGATCTCCTCAATGCAACAAGATGTTGGTCTCAAAACCTTCTATGGTGGCATGACTGAAACAAAAACTTGGAAGACAAAGTGCTGCAGTGAGGTTAAACTGTCACTGTCCCTCCCCCCAGCCCACCAATTCCTAACATCAGGAGAGATATTTCCATTTTACCCTCATGACTCTTAAATGTCTAGTTTTCAGGTCTGTGTCAATTCTTGTGCTGCTTCGCTAACTCTCAATTGGTAAGAGCCCAATTTGAGGAACACAAGATGGACAACAGGACACAATGTAGATAGTTCAGTTAAATTAGATAAACTGAACTCTTTGAGACGAGGACTGTCTTTTTCATTCTTGGTGTAACTTTTTTGATTTGTACCTGAAAAACAAGAATTTGTAGGGTTTTATTTATTGAAGCAAGAGAGTAGAGACCGAGTCTCAGACCTGGTGGGGATCATGTACAGGTCCAGTGACTTCAGGTACGTGTTCTGCCCACATGTAAAGAGCACCCATTCATGCTGTTATATCTTGTCTTTCACTCTGAGAAGTCCCTTAGAAATAAAGGATCCTTTAGCAGACATCAAGATTGCTCAGCAACTTGCACAATCAGACTTGAATACTTTGTGAATGGGTGGGTGGGTAGGTGCACGGTTGTGTGTGTGTGCATGTAGAGGTATATGGCAGTGTATTCAGGTCCTTATAGCACACCCAGCTCAGAACTCAGGCACATACCATGTCACGCGTGCCTTCGTGCCACAGACGAGATCCAACTTAGAGGCATTTTGAAAACAAATCATGGCAAGTGCCTGCCCTCAGTTGGCTTCTTCACTGATAAGGTCTTATTTTTGACCCATGGGTTGTGTGGGAAGCACAGGTATTGGCAGGGACCAGGACAGGAGGTCTGAGTAGTACAACAGGTTGTTGGGAAGAAGGATACTTTTGTGCTGGAGGCATTGGACAGGGAGTCAGGTGATTGGGGTTTGAGCCTCAGCTCTTCTCGTGTCTTTTTATGTGACCTTAACAAGTTATTTAATTTCACTGCACTTCAGCTCATCACAAGAATGATGATGCTTCCTTTCCCTTACCATTTGTTTTGTCTACTGTGAATGAAAAGTCTTTGGGCCAAGAGCTATGTCTTACCAGACTTATGTACAGGGCTGAACAGAATGGGGCCTGATCTTCATAAAGCCTCTGGACAATACTATTATACTCCATTCATAACAATGGAGACACAGTTCTGAGTCATTTAGGTTCATACAAGCGTATTAAGGATTTTTTCCCCCTAAAAGTTTAAGAATATCTCTGTTTATCGATTCCCACCCCGCTTTTTTAATGAAGAAAATTGTTATTATTCCTACTGCAGGTTTCTTGAGTATCCCCTTAGCTCCGAGCATCCCATGAGACACCCTCTCCCTTATTTTTTGAGTTCTTTAAATGCAACAGGAAAAAAATTGTTGAGGGTGCTTTTGTTAAAGGAAATCAGAAGGAAGAGACCCCTGTTTAAATTCATTTTCTCTACAAGTCTTTCTTCAGCAGTGGCCTCAGTGAAAGAGGGAGAAAGAAAGAGAGTGGAAGTCACTGAATAGTTTATCCACTGGATTTGCAGAGAAGAGCTGTGTCATGTCATGGTTTCCTCTTGGCTATTTCTGGTGGGCTTTTTTCGGCATGCTTTCATCTTGTCTTTTGTCAGAGCTGAGAACTGGGATTTTTTTGCCTAATGTTCAAAGGTTTGCCCAAGTCTCTGGGTGACAGAAGGTCAGGGCAAGCAGACAGAGATGGCAGTCCACAGTTTGGGAAGTGGATGCAAAGGCACAAAGAAAGATCCATGCAGGAGGCTAACCTCAGTCTTTGGGTGCCCTGAACTCAAAAAAGCTTAATCCTCTGTAATGACCTGTGTCTGCGAGAACAGATGAAAAGAGGTGAACCTCCCCCCCCCCCCTTTTTTTTTTTGGTGTTTCTACTCTGAGTGATTCAAAAGCAGGTCCCAAACTATCTCATTTTCCTCTTAATGATGAGGTAAGAAAACAAACAAAAAATAATTAAACAAAAAAGGACCTGTGTGGAAAATAATTGGGTGGTTCAAAAAGGGAGAAAATAAAGCTGGCATGCAGTCGTTTGATGTACAAGAACCCTATCTCACCCCAGGATAGGGAAAATCAACCCAAGGATGTGACATTTTGGGGAGGAATTATTAGAATCTATTAGATCTATGTGGTCAACCAAAGACTGCAGCGCTGGTGTCGTCAGGAAGGCTTTGGCTTTCATGACCACAGCCCGCTCTTTGGTGAGAGAGGCAGCGAGCTGCTGGGAAGAGATGGCCTCCACCTCTCTCCCCTAGGGAGGAGGCTCTTCTCAGCCAGACTGGCTGACCTGCTCCACCGGGCTTTAAACTAAGCCCGCTGGGGGACAGGGGGACTACCGCCACTGCTGGCCCGCTGAGCAATCCTTGCAAAGCCAGTGGATCACAGCACTCAAGGGAGCCCACCCCACCCCCAGCCCTGGTAAAATCTGTGGGCAAGGAAGGAGCCCCCCAGGGGGCACTTGCCTGCCTGTACACTAATGCCAGGAGCTTGGGGAATAAGCAGGAGGAGCTCATCCTCCTGCTCAGTGCAAACAATTACGATGTCATAGGGATCACGGAGACCTGGTGGGACTCCACCCATGACTGGACCACGGGGATAGATGGCTATACCCTGTACAGGAGGGATCGTGTAGAGAAAAGGGGCGGGGGTGTAGCTCTCTATGTTAAGGAGAGCTACGCGTCCCTGCAAGCCAATATTGGCGACCAGGGTGGATGGCTGGAGACCCTCTGGGTTAAAATCTGTGGGGAACACGGCACAGGGGACACAATGGTGGGAGTCTATTACAGACCTCCCACCCAAAGTCCTGAGCTAGACCAGGAGTTTGCCCAGGAACTGGCTGAGGCAGCTTGCTCCAGGACCATGGTTGTCATGGGTGACTTCAATTACCCAGACATCTCATGGGAGGATTGCTCAGCAAAATCTGAGCGGTCGCAGAGCTTCCTCTTGTGCGTGGATGACCCCTACCTGACTCAAGAAGTCTATGGGCCAATGAGAGGCAAAGCGCTGCTCGACCTGGTACTGGCTACTGGGGAGGACCTAGTTGGCGACCTAGTGATTGATGGGAAGCTGGGTGACAGCGACCACGAGCTGATCACCTTCACCATCCGCCAAAAAGCTGGCAAGTCAGTCAGCAACACGCAAGTCCTTGACTTCAGGAAAGCCGACTTTGACAAGCTCAGGAGGCTTGTCAGTGAGGCCCTAAGGGACTGTGACCACAGGGAGAGGGGAGTTCAAGAAGAGTGGTTGCTCCTCAAGGGAGTGAACCTCAATGCACAAACTAAGTCTATTCCATCTCGGAGGAAAGGCAGCAAGAGGGCACAGCAGCCCCCCTGGCTCTCCAGGGACCTAGCAGACCTCCTGAGGCTAAAAAGAAAGGCCTACAAAGGATGGAGGATGGGAGTCACCTCCAAGGAGGATTATTTTGCACTGGTCCGGTCCTGTAGGGAGCAGACCAGGAAAGCCAAGGCTGCAACTGAACTCCAGCTAGCTTTCAGCATCAAGGACAATAAAAAGTCCTTTTTCAGATACGTGGGGAGCCGGAAGAAAAGCAGGGGCAACGTTGGACCCCTGCTGAACCAGATGGGGCAACTGACAACTGACGCCCAGGAAAAAGCCAGCCTATTAAATAGGTACTTTGTGTCAGTCTTTCATCAGCCCCATGGGACTCCCATGCCCGCTACAGGGCCAGGAAGTCCAGGTGAGGGTGATCCCCTGCCCTCCATTAATGATGACTTCGTGAAGGAACATCTTGAGAAGCTGGATACCTTCAAGTCAGCCGGCCCTGACAATCTTCATCCCAGGGTACTCAAGGAGCTGGCGAGCATCATAGTCCAGCCTCTAGCACGGATCTTTGAAAACTCTTGGCGCTCTGGTGTAGTGCCCGAAGACTGGAAGAAGGCCAATGCGGTGCCTATCTTCAAGAAAGGGAGGAAAGTGGATCCGGCTAACTATAGGCCCATCAGCCTGACTTCTATCCCGGGGAAGATCTTAGAAAAGTTTATTAAGGAGGCCATCCTTAATGGACTGGCCGACGCCAACATCTTAAGGGATAGCCAGCACGGGTTTGTTGCGGGTAGGTCTTGCTTGACCAATCTCATTTCCTTCTACGACCAGGTGACCTATCACCTGGACAAGGGAGATGAGATTGATGTCATATATCTTGACTTCAAAAAAGCCTTCGATCTGGTGTCCCATGATCGTCTCTTGGAGAAACTGGCCAATTGTCACCTTGGGTCCTCCACGATCCACTGGCTGGAAAACTGGCTCCAGGGTCGGACCCAGAGGGTAGTAATTAATGGAAGTCACTCATCGTGGTGTCCTGTGACCAGTGGGGTCCCCCAGGGCTCTGTCCTTGGACCCATACTGTTCAACATCTTCATTAATGATGTGGACACTGGAGTCAGAAGTGGACTGGCCAAGTTCGCAGATGACACCAAACTTTGGGGCAAAGCATCCACACCAGAAGACAGGCGGATGATCCAGGCTGACCTGGACAGGCTCAGCAAGTGGGCGGACGAGAATCTGATGGTGTTCAACGCCGATAAATGCAAGGTTCTCCACCTTGGGAAAAAAACCCACAGTTTCCTTATAGGCTCGGCAGTGCTATGTTGGCTAGCACTATGCAAGAAAGAGACTTGGGGGTCATCATTGACCACAAGATGAACATGAGCCTGCAATGCGATGCAGCGGCTAGTAAAGCGACCAAAACGCTGGCTTGCATCCATAGATGCTTCTCAAGCAAATCCCGGGACGTCATTCTCCCCTTGTACTCAGCCTTAGTGAGGCCGCAGCTGGAGTACTGCGTCCAGTTTTGGGCTCCACAATTCAAAAAGGATGTGGAGAAGCTTGAGAGAGTCCAGAGAAGAGCCACGCGCATGATCAGAGGTCAGGGAAGCAGACCCTACGATGACAGGCTGAGAGCCCTGGGGCTCTTTAGCCTGGAAAAGCGCAGGCTCAGGGGTGATCTGATGACCACCTACAAGTTTATCAGGGGTGACCACCAGTATCTGGGGGAACGTTTGTTCACCAGAGTGCCCCAAGGGATGATGAGGTCGAATGGTCACAAACTACTACTAGATCGTTTCAGGCTGGACATAAGGAAGAATTTCTTTACTGTCCGAGCCCCCAAGGTCTGGAACAGCCTGCCACCGGAGGTCGTTCAAGCGCCTTCATTGAACACCTTCAAGATGAAACTGGATGCTAATCTTGCTGGGATCCTATGACCCCAGCTGACTTCCTGTCCTTTGGGTAGGGGGCTGGACTCGATGATCTTCTGAGGTCCCTTCCAGCCCTAATGTCTATGAAATCTATGAAGTAACACTAAGGGCTGGTACTTTTCTGGCCCATGTAAAAGATAAGGCTGTATACTTGACACATTTCATTCATATGGGCTAGGGACAGAAGTTACACACAAACTGGTTTAAGTCATCAGAATCTGGTTTAAACCTGTAACAGAACAGAAGCTCAGTGCACATAAACCAGTTTCAAAATGGCTGAAACTGGATTAAGATAAACTTGGTTGAATGCAGCATCAAACTTAACTGATTTGGGTCAAACCAGTTTATGAAACTTCTGTCCCAGACCCCTTCCTGCTTTAAGTTAACTCACAGTCCCCCAGCATCCCAGCATGCTTTGCAGCCCTAGGCTGGGCTATGTTGTCTGCTCCAGCAGAGAAGGGTTGGAGGAGGGAAGGGGGAGGCAGGGACTGCCCCTCCCCTGGGGAAATCCTGGCTGGGGTTTGGGGCCAGGGAGGGGGGGTTAAACCCACCTTCCCCTGAGTACAGAGCTGCCCTTCTGCTAAACTTACTTCTGGTTGCAAATGTGGACTACAAATCCCAGAGGCACCTGGAAGCAGGCAGAGGAAGTGATGAGCAACCCTGCAGAGTCCTGTGTGATTGTGGACTGCAAATCCCAGAGACGTTGGGGGCAGCAGGAAGAGGAAGCGAACGCGCAGTCCATGCTGGCTGTGTGCCAGAGAGCCGTGCTCTAGCACTCCCTGGCTTCTGGTCTGAGCCACAGCAGGCAGGGGCCTGCATTTTCTGAATCAAAAGTGACTGTGTGTCTATTTTTTCTCAGTTTAATCTCTGCAGTTTAGACTAACCTGCAAAGACTGAATTGATTCAGCCTGGGGCTTTTTGACTGTCTGTACTTAGTGTGTTGTATTGCTGCAGCACAGCCTAGTACCAAGCAGAATCATTGGTCTCTGAGCCCAGCATGTGGTGCTTAAAGTGATAACCATTAACCTGTAACCACTGGCTGACACTACTTCCCTGAGTAGGAATTGCAGGACCAGCACCTTGTATTGTTCTCTCTTGTGGGAGCTTAGGTTTAGGTCCAAGTGCTGCAGTTATGTAGTTACTGTGTTAATCTCATTTACATTGAGTGAGAGTTGCACTCATTGTCCACACAGCCTCTTGAGCTAAATGGGAGTATTTATGACAATAGCAGTTGCTGTACCAAAGGTCTATTAATCTAAAATCTTTAAGTCCAGATAAAATCTCAACATATGGTCTACTTCAAGCACAATTCATAAGTCTCAACGCAGGAATGATGATATAACATTCTAGGACCCTTAGTCTACTAGAGGTTAGATTGTTGCAGTACTCACTTCTGGCCTTCACAGCTATGAATTAAGCTTTATTTAGGACCGGACGAGGATTGAGTGGGGTGATACTCACTTGAGTTAACCTACAGCCTGTATAAGGGCTAGATTCTGATACATTTATTCATGAATAATGCCTTGCTCCTCCAGGCTTGCCTTTCTCCTCAGTGGGCCTGCATGATGGGAAAGATGCTACTCCTTGTGTGTATGGCATTCTGTGATTCATTCATCACTTCTTGGAGTGGGTGGCATACCATCCAGCTCCTACTGGCTTATTTTTTTCCCAGTAGAGTTGCTCCCATTTGGTATAACATAGAGCAGAATTAGCCCCTGGAGTTTTTTTTCTCTTTTGGTTAACTAACACTCATGAAGAAAGAGGAATAAAAGCTTTAGGCTGAGATTTTTCAAAGCCATCCAATTTACAGGAGATTAACTATCCACATTCAACATGCTGCCCCTGGCACAGCACTTATGACAAAGCCACGCTCTATCGCTCAGTCTGTGAGGTCTTTGAAGCAGTGATTGTATCCTCTATATCCATCTCTGTATAGCACCTTGTGTAATGGCAGTATATCTTGCTTATGTTCTTTGGGTGCCACAGAAATGTAAGTGTCTATTTAAAAATACTTGAATTGTGAGCCATTTATTTGATAAGAACTTAATTCATACACATTACTGTTAAAAATGAATTAGGAAACCACTGAAGCAGAATCTGTGAGTAATATTTGTTGCCAATGGGAGAGTCAAATTTTGTCTATCCAAGGGACATAGTGACATCCTTCCAGGAGCCTGGATGGATCATTCTGTAAAATTGCCAAGCCCTGCAAACAGCTTAGCAGAGAAGCAGGGTACAACGTGCCAGTCTGGCTCTGAATTTTGCCACAGCTCCAAAGTGTGAATGCCTGTGTAGTGCTTTCCTTAGAGATGTGTCCCACAGGGAGTACCATCTTATCAGTGTAGCCATAAACTGCAGTGTAACAATCCATACGCTTTACCCCCTGTAATATCATAGTCCATGATATTTTATGATGGCATTGTCATTTTTTTTTTGGATTGAGAAATCCTGCAGCCTTTGAGTTGTATCACTAGCTCAGGCCAAATATTGCATGCCCTGTCAGCATCAATCTTTGTACAGAAAATATCTAATGTGCTGATTCTTGCTTACAGCCTTTTAAGCCTCAGACACAGAGATTTTTTCCTAAATCCTCCAGTTGCCATGCTGACTTGGTACAACAGTTCTCAGATGTCCATTTTATTTTATCCCATCATGTTGGAATTTGCTTGCGTCATTTCAGCACTTTATTTTCTGCAATTACATAGGGTAAGTCTGTAATCTTTTCAGACTCCAGCTCTCTTGGAGATTGGCTGTTTCTTTTGCTCCACAAAAGCAACCCATGGAGAAATGGGTCAGAAGGAAATAAAGATGCTAATTGGAGCATATAACCCAACAGAAGAAATCAGATCTTTGGCTAAGTCTGTGGTTCCCTCAGCCTTTGTCATAAGGAATTGCCCAATGTTGACCGGCTCTAAACAAAATAGACTTTGTAAATCCAACATCACTGTGATCTACCATATCATATTCATAGCTTCCAGCTGTTAAATGATATAACAAGACATGCTCATTGCCATTTTTAATGGTAGGCAGTTTAGAGCGTTTTCTTTTTCTTTCTCACAATATAAACTAAACATTTTCTGTAGATAGTGTAATGTTTCTCCAGCAGTGGAGACGATTAATGAAAATATACCATTACACACCGTTTATTTCCAGAGTTCTGCAAGACTGCGTGGGAAAAAACCAAGGCAGAGGAAGACTGACGCTGTGATCTGAAATCTAAAATCATTACAGTATTAGCCACTGAGCCATGCTTTTGGTTTTAATGCAGGTGCTTTATAGACAGCAAAGCTGCACAGGCTCTGGGATGAAAATGTATCCCCTTGGGATTCAGCAGAACGCATTTCTTTCTGTAAGAAGGCGTCTCCTTTGCCGCAGAACTTTCCACTTTCCATCAAAAAAACCCAAACTTGAAAACCAAAAGTCTTCAGCTAAACCCCCCAACTTAACTAATTCAATCTGCAAAAAACACAGGGCCTGGAAGGTAGCATGAATGGAGGAAGGTTACGGAGAAGAGAAGGAAAAAAATGAGGAGGAAGCTAACTTTGATGCCACCTTCTAACCAATTCATGACCTTTTTAAGGATACCACCTTGTGCAGTGTCGTCAATATAGGAAGAAACTGGGTGTATGAAGTGTAGGTAAAACTGAACCAGCATCTTGGATCTGAACACAGCCAAACTGTGAGGTTGACATTTGGATTTTGGTTAAGGGGTTGCGGCATATGGTTTATGAGGAAAGGCTGAGGGAACTGAGTTTATTGAGTCTGAAGAAGAGAAGACTGAGGATGGATTTGACAACAGACTTTAACTACCTGAAGGGGGTTTGAAAGAGGACAGAGCTGGACTGTTCTCAGTGGTGGCAGATGACAGAGCAAGGAGCAACGGGCTCAAGTTGCAGCAAAGGTTGGATATTAGGAAAAGCTTTCTCACTAGGAGGGTGGTGAAGCCCTGGGATGGGTTATCTAGAGAGGTGGTGGACTCTCCATCCTTGGAGGTTTTTAAGGCCTGGCTAAACAAAGCCCTGGGATGATCTAGTTGAGGCAGGTCCTGTTTTGAGGTGACCCCCCTGAGCTCCCTTCCAACTCTACTTTTCTATGATTGTATGATTTTTAGATACAAATGAGAGCTGCTATGAATATGTTATGGGGAGGCATAGAGGTATCCATTTATTAAGACTGAAGGTGATTCTGGAAAGATATTGGAAATCGGGAATGTATCTACAGTACAGCATCCCAGAAGGGTCCTCACCAGCATATTTCCAGATTGGGAGTAGTGTGCACATAGGCATAGGTGACAGGTGGTTGTGGCATGTTTGGGACTATCCTGGCTGTTGCTGTGCTGTAGAAATATGCCTGGTGTTGTGCTACTGACTGTTGCTTTCTCACTGGTCTTAAGCAGGATCCTCACCAAGCTCTAGTGGCTTTTAGCTATGTGTTCCCTTTCTGGACCTTATTCAGTCATTAGGCTTGACTTGGCAGCAGCCAGCAGCACCTTTGTTATCTGATGGTTAGGTGATTTACTCCCTTGCTCAGCTAGTTGCTTCTTGCTGTTGTGGTAACCCTGCCAAGACTACATCATTTCTGTATGGCCAGTTCTTAATGTAAAAATCTCTTGTTTGGATCAACTCAAGTGCCAATACTTGGGTGATCTCTCTTGCCTTTTCTTTCCTGTGGCCCTACAGCTCATTAGCCATGAAATATCAGCTCACTTTGACACTCTTGCAGCAGTGGTTTTCATTTTCAGATGACTTCCCAGCCTTTTTCTTTGATTTTTGATGGAGTGAAGGGCATCTGAACAATTAGAAACTAACTTGGTCTGAAGAGCATTCAGTCTACATTTTCTTAATTCGTAAGCTTGGGCAATAAGCTGACCAGGAAGTGGAGATGCAGGCATATTTCTTTTCCCCAACTGCCTAAGGGTTAAGAGTGGATAATTGGTGCTGCTTATTGTGCTTCTTTCTCATTTGGTGTCATCACATCATGACATGCCAGAATGTGTTGCTTTAAATGGTGTCAAATAGTCAGGGAATGTGACATGATATATTATCTGACAGAGTCTCTCTCACCCTGTCATAACCTGCTGTATTCAGAGATCAGAGGGAACTAAAGTTCATTATGTCTGATTCTGCTGGATAAGTCAATCTGAAGGGAGGCAAGGTCCTTGATTATTTGCATGGCTCTTCATCGCCAAAGTGGGAGATGAGGTGTGGGAAGGGAGAGTAATGTTGTCATTGTGATTTGGTGGCACATTGCAACTACTTTGCATGGGTGTGGGTGCCTGAAAGTTGCATTAAGAAGAAGAGCTCTGAGAGGAGACCCTCTTGACTTCGGAGGGCTATGGTTCATTCCCCAAGAGAGTGAAAGGATTCAGATGATGTTGTGCTGTTGTACATATGAGACCCAGCAGCATAATATAATAACGTGCTTGCTGAAGAAAAAGTCTTCTCAAGCAATTTACCAAAATAGAGATTGATGTGGCCTTTTTGTCTTCCTCTTTTATTTGCTTGTCATAGTTTCTTTTATTTCAATGAACATTCAGTAGCTGTAAACGTTGGCCCCCAATTGAGGCTTTATCAAGAAACAAGATGAGTTTTGACCCAGACTGCAGCCCAGAGGTTGCATTTTCTAAGGTTTAGCTTATTGGATCAAATCATGAAAATAGGAACATAAGATTGAGTTGACCAGCTCAACTCAACACACAAACCTATGGGATGCTGGCTTCATCATAAAAAACAACCAACCTGAGAACTATCAATGTATGTAAAAATGGCTTAGAAATAGAGAGAATTTGTGCAAATGTTTTTATGTCTGAATTTATGGACCAGCAGATCAGGGTTGGCAAATAACTCATACCACTATGGCCTGCTTCAATTGGAATTACCACACTTATTGGCCTGCAGCTTTAGGCATGATTCATCCCATGCATGTATTATGTTTCCTGAGCTTCTGCTTTTCAGTTATTATTCATCATTATTTTCAAGGTATCCTGAAAACTGGCTTGCAAAGTGCAATGCAGCTAGTAAGTACTGTTGTTATCAGGGTGCTGCTGTATGCTTTTAATATCCAGATTTGCTTGTAGGTCCAGATTTCCCCAGTGTTTCTCAGGCCCAGGGCTGGTTTAGTGTGCAGCCAAGTGGAGCTCTGGGTGAAAGTTCACATCAGCTGTCCCTTGGTGCATATTGGGTTATCCCTCCCTCATCAGCACAAATCTGCAGGGATAGGGTGCTCCTTAAACGTCTGCACCAGCAGCTCTGTTTCTTGTGGTAGGAAATGGTGTTCCTTCGGTTTGGCTCCCAGCTTTCCCTGGCAATGCCCCAGATTTGTAAAAAGGGACGATATAGAAACTAAAGCATCTCTCTGAGAAACAGGATGGGAAGCAGTTGCTGAGCACAATGGCAAATCAGCAGTCAGAGAAGGGGATGGTGCTTATTTCTCTGCAGGGCAATGTCTTCAAAGCCTTTCAGCTTGTTACTTGGGATCTGGGGAGGTTGGGTATTGGGGAGGAGTCCACACGTGAGGTCAGGATGTTGGTGAAAAGCTCCATTAGTATTTCCCCACCCTGCAAAATCATTGCAAACTTGACAGCAGAGCTAAGATCCTCCTGTGGTACATACCAGCATCCACACAAATATTGAATATGTTTGAAACTCAAGTTACCCACTACCCGGGTACATATCTAGAATCCCCCAGGATCCTGTGCACACAGCCTGGTTGTAGGGGGGTGGGGTGGGGGGGGGGGGGACAACAGCTTAGGGAAGATCACTCTGTAGCTGTAATTAGATGGGGTCTTATTCTCAGGCAAGACAGAACAGTAACCCCAGAATATCCACAGGACAGAGTAACCCTTCATCAATCCCTTCATCCCTGTGTCACTTCAAAGCAAGCGCTGTGTGACATAGCAGATTTACTGTGTTGGGTATTTTCATCTGTTTGCGGAAGAAAGTCCTTCTGCTGCCAATGTTTAGTTTGGTCCAAACCAGAAAAGCTAAGTTGAGTGGGAAAGGGGTTATGGGTGGGACTGCAAGGCCTTTCATCAACCATGGAATTAGAGCAGGGTAAGGAGAAGAAAAAAATATCTAGGTTGAAGCTTCTCTGCAAACACATATTTAAATCAGGGAATGAGTTCTAGGAAATGGGAGTCCTTGGTCCACAAAGTGCCTTTGCACTCTTTTGTGGTTTTAGGCCACAGATCTATGTGGGAACCAGCATGGAGATGCACGACCACTGCAAGGTCATGGGGAAGTATGGCACCCCGCTCTTCAAGGTCCAGGACAGGCCGGGGAGGAGCATGCTTCATTCTGTGCCTTTTTAAGGGGTGAAACACTTGTTCCTTTCCAAGGTCCGGCACTGCCTCTAGGTGTGTGGGAAGCAGGAGTCTGAAAGAAGGATTTTGCAGTGCCTGCATTCAGAAGGCTGCAGGAACTGGAGTATAGCCTGCCCCTGCGCACTGGCTTTGGGGGCAGGGCTTATGGTGAAGAAAAGGCTCCTTGTTACCATCCCCTGCCCACTAGTACATCTGCACTGGGGCTACCAACTGGCCTCAGGTTGGCTTTGCTGTCTGTGAAGGGCAGCAGAAGTAAATTTGCTGATGTAACCAGCTGTAGCCAAGTGGTCCAAATGCTGCTTGCTGGAATCCTGCGAGTGGGCTTACTTCAGATATGGCGACCAGAAAGCCATGAGCGCCGCATGCCCCCGGAGGCTTGGGGGGCACAGTGAGCTCCCGCAGGCTGCGGCAGCACCGTCAGTGGCGGGAGCATGGCGGTGGCAAGCAGGGAGCTCCCACAGGCAGCCATGGCGCTGTCAGAAGTTGCAGGGGGATGGCAAGCGCTGCCACCTGCAGATGCCACTGGCATCAGTCAGTGGCGATCGTGGACTGCCTGCGGTGTCAGTGGTGGGGGGCGGGGGTGGGGTGAGCAGTGACCACCTGCAGGTGCCACTGGCAGTGTTGACGGCACCTTTTCACAGAGGTTGCACCGCTATGCCCAGGTGGTGCACGTGCACCCCCTATGTGTCGCCAATGCAGAAAGCCTAACCAGGGGATGAGGATAAGATAGAAGGTGACCTCAAGTCGTGCAGAGGAATCGGGGGAAATAAATTGAAGAAAACATCCCTGGAGTGATTTTATTTAACTTGGGGCTGTCCAGCTACCAGGCAGCCAGGGGCAATACCCCTCTCTCCTCCCAGCTGCGTGCGCCTGCACCCCCCACTGTCCTCCCCTTGCAGCACTGGCAGCCTGGCTCTCCCCTGCGGTGCCTCCCTGTCCTTAGAAGTGGTGGCTGAGAGTAGAAGCTGGAGGTCGGTGGGGAGCCCAATGAACCTGGCTGCTGTGGCAGAAACAACAGTGGTAGAGGGCAGTGGCAGCTGTACTGGGATACTGCAGGCCGCATGCTAACCCTTTGGGGGCTGCTTGTGGCCCATGGGCCACCAGTTGGACAGCCCTGACTTATATGATGGCATGTATATCTCTGACTATTCTGGATGTTATAATTAAATAACTGCAGAAGATTCCACTCACGCCTGTGGGGCCTGAACTCTGGTGTCAACAACAAGGTTTTCTCTAGACTTCAGTGGACCTCATGGTGTGGCCGTGGAAATTTGGAAACAAGTATTTGATAACCAGTGCAAGGGTCCAGTCTCCTCTCTGGCAAAAGATGTGATTGATGACTGTCTGAAAAGCTACGGCGTGCAAAGAAACATTAGAAATCTTGTGAAAACTCTTCTTTAATGTTGTAACACTGATTCCATACAGAGGTTTGGTCACAGGCTTTGTGTCACTTCACAACTCCCTCCCCTCTGGCCAGTTCTTCTTCCCTTTAACCCATAACTTCCGGTCAATAGACCACAACTTAGAGAACTCTTTCCCCCTCCCTCTGACCCATGGCCACATTTTATTGCTTTTATCCTCTAAGGCAGCTGATAAGCTAAACAATTATGAGTTTCTTCAAACATTAAATATGTCCCATGTTAGAAATTAAGACACCAATAAAGACATGAAAACCACACAAATGATTAAAAGCAGTGAAAGGTTCTTACTAGAAAAAAAATGTTTGACAATGATACAAGCTCAGGTCCCAAGATATACTGCCCTCTTGCTTTACAGACCCAGCCCTAGTTTGAATGGGAGTTGCCAGAGGCTCAGTACCTTCAGGATTTGTCCTTGAATAGTTGTATGTGGTGTGCACTTATATATCAATAAAAGCAGAGCTAGAACAGCACACATCTTGAATACTTTACTATGCTGAAGTACTCCTATATAGACCAAG
The DNA here is from genome assembly GCF_030867095.1 of Alligator mississippiensis. NCBI lineage: Eukaryota > Metazoa > Chordata > Crocodylia > Alligatoridae > Alligator > Alligator mississippiensis. The sequence goes on from NC_081826.1 coordinate 16,600,304, forward strand.
GGATTAACCTTTTCTCTCTTCCACAGACTATTGACGAGTGGAATACAGCAAGCGAGAGAAGAATTTGGTTTACTATATTTGCATTGATATAACAATAATAATAATAATAATAATAATAAAACAACTGGATAGCCAGCTCTGAAAGAGAAGGAAAATAACTCTATGTGCTCAAGACCACATAACTCATGTAGTCTCGGGAATGGGTTTTAAATTTATGCTGTGAACTTTATACAAATATCAGTTTCCCATAATGTGGGTTGCTGTACTGAACAACCTTTGGTTGAAAAACAGAAGGAAATAAATAGCATGAGATTGCGTGGCAGATAGAGTACACTTGATCCACAAATGAAACAGAGTCTTATTGGAATGAGATCCGTTCCTAAGCTTACAGTTTCTCTCAATTTTCTTAATTAATTATGGCTGAGTTTGAGTAATTTGTGTATTTCTTCTCCTTTTTTTCCCATTATGAACATATTTCCTAATGGAGTCCGGCTCATAAGGTACTCAGTGGTCTATTACATTACATTACATTAACCTGGTGCTATTTGATCATGGTCTTTGCAGAGATTTCCAGTTTATCATACTGTTCTTCCATATCTGCTCTGCTCGCTATCTGAAGTCTATGCTTTGGCTATAATGATAACCCATTCATTCGAAGTGTATTGAAGGCCTGGCTGTAAAATTCTTCCTTTCTTTTTTTCTTTTCTTGCAACCTAATGCTGCTGATCGCTCTTTGATTGTAGCTGCCTTTTTACTGGATTAAGGGTTTTCTGTTTCCTGGAAGGAAAAAATATGGCTATCTGAGTCAGAGGGAGTAGGAAAGCTCTCTGTAAACTCTTTAATGGGAGTTTTTATGGGATATATTTTTGACTTCATTTAGTTTTTATTTCAGTATGGCTCTTTCATCAGTCTGAGCACCTGAAGGAAATGAGAACATTATGGGAATGCAAAGGAGAATCTTTGCATTAAAAGAAAATAGGAACATGGAGCTCGAGCGATGGTAAAGTTTAGTAAGGGGCTAATGCAGTACTGACCACCATCAACATAAATAACCTTGTTGACTTCAGTAGACATTGAGTTGACCCCTAAGGAAAACAACTCCCTGAAAACCTTTCATCTTTCACCAAACTAACCCAGGAAAGGAGTGTTGTATTCTGCATTCCCTTTCCAGATGGATAAGATCTTGGGGTACATATACATATGGAGCGCGGCTGCTCCGACAGTGTAATTACAGTGCATCAGAGCAAGCTTGATTAATTGAGCCTGCTGGAGTGTGATAGCTCAATTGGCGAGCTTTAGTTAAAGCACCTCTGCTGTCATTTTTCAGCACAGGGATGCTGATACACAAGACGCTCTGGGTGCTTTAACTATAGCAGCTCTTGGAGCCACTCTAATTAAAGCGTTCTTCCCTCCTCCCTCCGAGCATATGTATAAACGCCCCTAGGGTTTAAAGCCAGAAGAGATGATTCTGGTTTTGTTCAATATCCTGCATAACACAGGCCATTGGAGGCTTCACCAAGTGAAGCCTCCAAGACTATGACTTCTAGTTGAGGCAGAAAGCATTTTTTATGTATACAGTCTTTTTTAAAGGCCTTTACATGGTAGAGAATCACCATGTCCCTTGCGAAGTTGTTCTAGCACTTAGCTGTATTTATTGTTAAAAAGTAGCCTTTATTTCCAGTTGGTATCTGTTTAGCTTCAATGTCCAACACTTGGGACTTTTTATGCCTGTCTGTCAAACTAAAGAGCTTTTTAGCATTAAGAATCTTTTCCCCTATGCAAGTATTTATAGCACGTGGTCCACTCACCTCTTAACCTCCTTTGGGACAAATGGGACAATAGCCTAAGCCTGCGTGGTTTGCTTGAAGGAATATTTTCAATACCTTCAGTCATTCTTATATTTCTTTTCTGAACCCTTTCGTTTTTCAGCTGCCTCACTGAAATGGATGTATACTAGTGATGATCTTGCCCATGCTCTATACCGAGGTAAGATAACCTTATCACTACCACACAATATTCCCCAGTTTATAAATCCAAGAATTGTATTTTCCATCTTAGTCATATCTTCATAATGACAGCTCATGTTCAGCTGTGTTTGCTTTCTAGGTCACAGTCCTCTATGCTGTAAATGTGACCTGTATCATTTGCTACTAGAAGTATGATCTTGCATTGGGCTGCTTTAAGATGCACGCTGTTCAAACGAGCTCAACTTACCATATGTTCTGAATAGCTGACCTGTCCCTGTTATTATTTGCCACTCCTCAGTTTGCACACTTTATTTTGTCATCCATGCTTTTATATTGGCCTCTGGATCACTGACAGGGGTATTAAATACTATATAGATCTCTTGAGGGCCCCTCTGACTGGATTTTGCCATTTGGTGATGCCCCATTAGCAGTTCCTTTTTCAGGCTCGGAGACTGGAGGGGACCTCCTTGGTTATTGAGTGCAGTCCACTGCTGGGTTATATTAACCCAGGTAATATAATCCCTCCTTGGAATTACCAGCCCGATTTTAATCCTTTTAATATGTGCTGTATTGATTTTATATAGTAATATTATTTTAATGAGATGTTGTGTGATCAAAACTTATTATCTCATTACTTTTTCCTGTAGCAATAACAAAGAAGTGACGGAGTCAATTTTATGCACTTATTTTTGTATATTGCATCTTTGGGTTAGAAATGATAAGCAAAACTAGGAAAGAGCTGCTTTTTCCACATTTGAGTAAGGTATTTTGTATTTTATAACAAAAAAGTCGATTTCTTTAAAGTACACACCCATAATGCAGAGACCAGCATTGCTGAACTAAGAAGACAAACAAAGCATTTTGTATTCAGAAGATTCAAAGTGTTAAGTGGATTTTTTTTTAGTTTACCGGTTTGAAAATAGGCATTATCTTTATGTGCTCAAGCTATGTGTTCGTAGGCTATTCTGAGAGAAAATCCCACACAGAGTAACTGTGTTTAGATCCAGCTGAGCATCTCTCAAGCAATCTCCACTCTCACAAAATGTAATGGCAGCCTTGAAGTCCATGTTCTTCAGAGAATCTGGTTTTTTTGCCCTGCTTGTATGCAGGATATTTTCTTCCTCAGGTGTGTGCCAGCCACAAAAAGAAAGAGAGAGCTACAGTAATCAGAAGAGATATCTTTGCGGGGCCGGGGGCTAGTGACTCTCCACAGTACACTTGCCATCTGACTTTGTACTCTGAAGTTTATCATATGTCTCTCCGACCTGCCTGGTGTTCAGCGCTCCAGCATCTACAATTGATTTATCCACGAGAGCATTGTTATACAATGCAGTTATATCACTAGTTGCAAAATGGGCATTGAGAAATGTCTATTTTCTCTTTTTGTGGTTGAGACTGAAGGAACTCTAAGTGCCTTCTTTGACTGCATGGGGGAAGGGAAAGAGAGGAAAAATTGTCCTGGTTTCACTTTCTTTTATGAATCCAATCCTTGATCTTGGTTTATGAAGGTTTCCAAACCTCTGGAAGATTTAAACTGACATTTGAATAAGTCTCACCAACTCCAGGGAGACTCGGACAAACTTCTGAACAAATTTCAAATGGCTCCGAGCTAGTTCTTGGTTTGGCTTGTGGTTTCCATTTGAGATGCTGAGTTCCTGAAATTCAGCACAAAATTTCAGAGGTGCAAACCCTGTTAAACAGACTCATCCTAATCTCACTTGACCTCAGCTCTTCTTGGTTCTTATGTACACACCCAACCCCATGTATTAGTTGTGCGTTGACCTACACAGCTTGAGACCAGCCCAAGATAAGTAAAATTTCCCTATGTTAGGTGTAATTAAACCAGGAAGGCCAATGAAGATCTTTCAATTCAATCATACAATAAATGAACAAGAACCAAGTGCTGGTATCAGCAAAAATGGGTTTATTCACCCTTCCTCTCTTTCCCTGGAAATAGCCAACCTGAAATTGCTGAAAACACATTTTCTCAGCACTTTGTATGTCCTTTCAGTCTGAATCGTAGTTCTGCAAACACTTACCCATGTGACTGAAATCAGTGAGACTACTCAATGAGTTACACATGCACGTAAGCAGAGTGTACATTGTACTTTCCTTTAAGACTAAAATAAAAGAACCTCTCAATAACTTAATTCCTGGTAGAGTGGAAGGGAAGCCTCCGAGTGACTGCTTTGATATTTGGCAATTTGTTCTTCCTTTGCCATGATGTTTTGTGGCTGTTCTCAGAAGGAAAGGCAGTCTAGGGATTGGGACACTAGCCTAGGACTTGGGAGACTGGGAGTTTAAGCCTGCGTACTGTCACAGACTTGCAGTACTACATGCATCAAGTCACTTTACTTTCACTCTGCTTTAGTTCCCCTTTTATACAGTGGAGGTATTTAACATGTTCAGCTCTTTGTTGCAGGCTGTTGTGGAGGCCAACTGAATTGGAAAAAGGTTCAGACAAATATATGGAGGATAAGTCCCTCAAGGGCTATTAGACACAGCCATAAGATATGTAGTTTCTACTGATGGTGACTGGGAGGGAAGGTAGGACAGAAGATGAATACCAGGGGTGTTCAATCCCGGCCTGCAGGCCAGATATGCCCCCATGGTGATGGGTAAATTGGCCTGCAGGGCTTCCTACAGGTATGTGGGGAGCACTCATTGAAAGCCTTGTAGACCACAGTTCTGCAGGCTATAGCAAGTGTGTAGGGCAGCACGGGAGCCCGAGGCCCCTAGCATTAGGCTAGGTCAAAGCAGTTTGGGGTCCCATAGTCCTGATCCATCACATGGGGCTCGGCAAAGGTGGCACAGGGACCTGGGGTCCAATCCAAGTGCATGGGGCCCAGTCCCAGTGCATGGAGCCCAGTCCCAGCGCACAGAGTCTGATCTGGCCCACAGACCAACCCCATGTCATTCATCGGGCCAATGGTGCCAAAAATTGAACACCACTGCTGTATACAAACTCGGTTTATCATACTCTTCCTCTAAAGCATCCATTACTTGCCATCGTCGGAGTGGACCTTTCATTTGACCAGTATAACACACGTTCTTAGGTAGTATTTCCCTCCTCCTGAAAAATATTGCTTTCAAATGTTATTAGAAGCCACTAATTACCCAGAATATATACTTTTTAATTTTAAAAGAATCTGTTTAGCAACTGCAGCTTGCAAAAAAAAAGCAAGACTATATAAATTCCATCTGTGAATATCTGATCAGTTGTTATGTGGGTGGAAAAGTATGCTTCGCTGCAGTTCTGATTCTTTTATTCCTTTAAATCTTTACAAGTCATAAGCGCACAAAATTTTACATTTATATTCTCACCCAGTCAGTCATGTTTTTTCTGCACCCATATGTGAATGTTTAATGCATTAATGCAACTTTTATGGTGAAATCATAAATCCATGCTGTCATATTGCTTATTGTAAAATCTTTAACCTAGAGTTTAACTTTAGTATAATACTGTACTTCCGCTGATGACATGTGCCTTTTATTAAGTGCCACCCACTTTCTTCCAGGCTACTTTTACTTATTAATCTCAATTCTTTATGCCACTTCCCTCCATGTTGATGGGAACTTTGCTTGTGCATGTATAGGTATCTACAGAGGACAGGACAAAAAAGGAATGCACTTCACTTGCAATAAGGCGGTGTTAGGTTACTTATTAGGCAGAATTTTCTAACTATGAGTGTCAGATTAACTGCAGAGGCTGTTGATTTGCCAATAAAAGTTTTTAAAGTCAGGTTAGGTAGACATTTTGTCTGGGATGGCTTAGATAGGAATGGCCCTGTTTCAACTGGAGGTGGACTGGATGATTTCTTGAGGTCTCCAGTCCTCGTTGAAGGTGTTCATCCTTTGGTGGGCCTGTCTCCTGCTTTGCCAGCTTGAGTTTTACATACCAACAGTGGTATAGCACAAAGCAGAGCCCCGACACTCCAGGGCTAAGGTCAATATTACCAATATGACTTGGTAGTAAACTGAAAAAACAATGGACAGATTGGACAGAAGAAGAAATGATGGGACTAGGCCTACACATTGGTCAACAAAATGCTTGAAAACATGCCTTTCCTGACTGCCACACTGTTCTTTTAGTTTTCTCAAATCAGAATGAATGATTGAACTAGATGTTAGGCAACTGGGATGGTATCTATGCAGAAATACACATGGGGGAAGACTGAGCTATTTTGAGATAACCAGAGAGTGAGTGTACCCCTAATAAGGTGGTTTAAAGCACAGGCCTAGGAGTGCAACTGCAACCTTTGAGGAATCCTCCAGAATGCAGCCAGGATGCTCGGGCTGCCCGCGGGACCTAGGCTGAGTCCCATCCACAGGCTTAGCAGCCGGCTTATCTTAAAGCACAATACAAGCTGCTGTAGGTTGCGCTGGGGGACTGGCCTCACACACAGCTCTCCCAGTACTGACAGTGTATAAAGGCTATCTTCTCATCCCTTCTGCTTAGCTGCACGGTGTGCTTCATGGTCATTGCTGAGGCTGTGAGCTAGTCACTGTTACCTAATGGCACCCCGGTGGATCTCTCCCTGGTTCTTAGCAGTCAAACATCTACATCACAAAAAACACAGTGGCAGCTGAGACTAACTGGCAACTTGTGGAAGTGTCAGAAGAAACATCAGGGTTGAACAAGCCCCAGGAGCGAGCGACCCTTACCTGTAAAGTTTGATCAAGACCTTGGCATTTACAGCCAAGCAAAGGCAAATCCTGCCATGTCTGGGCCATGTCCAGGCAAGAGCTGCTGTTGCCCTCTACTTCTGTACCCCTCCAGTGCCCAATGGTGTAGGCTCATGGCCAACTTACTGCAAAGCTATTGTCTCACTATTCACCCATGTGCACACATTCACTCCATAATACAAGTGCAGTGGCATTCCCCAAATAGGAGAGAGGCAAGCTGCCCAGAAATTACCATATCGTCAGAGTATGTATCTGGGCAATTACCATGGCGTAGCTGCTGTGCTGTGGCTTCTAGTCCTAGGTTACCTCACAATAACTTATTCATGTGGCCATACTTTAAAGGGGTTTCTGATTTTCAAGGCAATCTGCCATTTTTGTATTCCAGTCTCAATCCAGCAAGGAACCTAGGACAAGATTCTTCAAGTGATTTAAACAGTACTGACTTCACCATTCACATCTTTGGATTTAATGATCCTATTGACATGTTTAAAGGTACACATGTGCTTCAGAGTCTGATTTATCACAACTTGGAAGCAATGAGTGCCTCTGGGGTCGGTCCTGGGGTTGGTTTTGTTCAGTATCATCATCGATGACCTGGAAGATGGCAGAGTGCACCCTCAGCAAGTTTGCAGATGACACCAAGCTGGGGGACTAGTAGATACACTGGAGGGTAGGGCAGAGACCTTGAGAATTGGAGGATTGGACCCAAAGAAATCTCACAAGGTTCGATAAGAACAAGAGAGGCTGAGGGAATTGATCTTATTTAGTCTGGAGAAGAGAAGACTGAGAGGGGTTTAAATAGCAGCCTTCAACTACCTGAAGGGGGTTTGAAAGAGGATGGAGCTGGACTGTTCTCAGTGGTGGGAGATGGCAGAACAAGGAGCAATGGTTGTCTCAAGTTGCAGCAAGGGATGTCTAGGTTAGATAGTAGGAAAAACTCTCTCACTAGGAGGTCATAAAGCACTGGAACAGGTAATTTAGAGAGGTTGTGGAATCTCTATCCATGGTGGTTTTTAAGACCCAGCTAGACAAAGCCCTGGCTGGGATGATCTAGTTGGGGCTGGTCCTGCTTTGAGCAGGGGGTTGGACTAGATGACCTCCTGAGGTCCCTTCCAACCCTCATTTTCTATGATTCTATCTCAAGGCACCCCCGGGTTTTGCGGCATCCTGGTTGAGAAGCACTGTTTTAAACACATGAGTAGTTTCATTAAATCATAGACTATGACTCCTTTGGTTAGGGTTATAGACACGGCTCTGTGCTTTGTTAGTTTGTGGCATACATTCGCTCAAAAATTTAAACCCCACTTGCTCCTATCTTAAAACAAATGACATATTTGCCTCCAGGAATGTTGTGCTTCTATTCCAGTATATTTTTGGGGGGAGTAAAAAAGAAGATTATCTTTCAGAACTTGGTCAAGTGCCAGAATTGGGAGGTGTGGTAAAGAGGAATAATGCATGATGGATTTCTCTGCTATTCCAGAGCTGGATGAAATGCCTGACACAGCTGTTAGCTTGCAATGCTTATGAGAGGGGAGGAATCAGTCTTACCAGATGTTGCTCATTTCCTCTGTTGCTGTGTGGCCAGCTCTCTGTAGTACAGAGGATATGGGGGGGAGGGAGGGGAGGTGAATCTCAGTCTAAATTACACAACAGGGCCCAATGTGGGAATTTTGTGTGAGCAGGGACTGCAAGATCAGAAGTGGAAGCTGGAAAGACTGAGACTCTTCATTCACAGGTCTGATTCCTCTGCCGTGGAACACAGCAGTCTCCAGTGGATCAATATAGGATTATTTTACGAGTTATCACACAAGGCTCCAATATTCCATAAAAACCCGGGGGTGGGAATTAATAAAAAGAGAGCAAAGCAAACAGCCAGTGATCCAAGGGCTTGCATCTGCAGGCACTATAGTGCAACTCTGCATTGCGTTTCTGTGAGCTGTTGAGCACTAGCTCGCATGTGTAGCTCCTCCAAGGAGATAACAGTATTCACAACCAACCTAGACGTTGTAGCACCGGATCCTGCATGCTACAAATTGCTCTAAGGGTTGTGGGAAAGGTCTCATTAGTGGATCAATGCTGGAAGGTATGGATTGAAGGGGAATAGATGAACAGAAGGAGGGAAGGAAGGATTTATCGAGTGGCTTGTAATGAATGTAAAGATTCCTAAGGAGAGAGAAACAGATGAGCTGGGGAGGGGGCGAGGTTTTGTATTTAAACCTCTAATGATGCACTATTGTTCTCCATTTCCTTGTGCAATTTTGAATGTGCAGTTCCACACAGCATCAATGGACATGGCCAGCCTGTCTGCACAGGCCACATGGTCCTACTTGCCACCAGGGTGGCAGGGTCAGGAGTGACAGAGCCATTGCGTATACGAAGTTGTGCCTGGGGAGAGGAACGAATGCACTGTTCTGACATCACTTGATAAGGTCAAATGTCCACCTGAGACAAGTGTGGCGAAGGCACACCAGTTCTATGGCCAAGAGCACGCCAGGGAGTGATGTGGCCAGGATCACAGCCAGCTGCCTTTGACACCCAACCCAAAGTGATCAGGTACTCATTTGCAGCTGCACCAGTTGTGAATAATGGTCTCCAGCACAGGGTTGAGAGGGGCTCAAGTTCTCACTTCCATAATGGTATGGAGATGCTTTAACCTCTCTGCCACTGCACTCCTTACACATGCCAACTGGATATAAATTGAACAATAAGGAGTTGGGGAGGAAACATGAATCCCATAATGGTTTCCCCTACATTCAGGAATTAGACTTACACTCACTTGCTTACAGTCTGGCAAGAGCTAGGCAAAGCTGTATTAAGTCTGGACCGTTAGTACTGGAGCACAGGGGAGGGGAATACCAAATAGTAATTTACAGTAATGGGACAACATTTAGTAAATTCTCAAGTAAATTAGTCTAAATGTAGAATAACCCATAAAAGTTAATATCTTACTCTAGATTTACACTGGTGTAACTAAGAGCAGAAACAATGATCAGGTTGCTAAAAGGCCCATATAGTAATGTTTTTCCTTCTTACCCACAGTATTACTCCCCCTAAGACTTTCTTATACTTCCCCCTGGATATTGTCCAATAGAAATACATTGGCATGAGGTACATAGAGCAACTCTATTCCAACTATATAGTTAGTCCAATTAAATGTATCACTCTAAGAAGTCCTTTCCTCTCACATTTTAGAAAGGGGGAAACTTGAATAGTGAAACTCACTTTCCACACCTCTGCTACTCTAGGGATATGATAACTACTGTAAGTACTTGAACAACGGATAGAGGGAGGAGATGTTCATGGCAATCTCTCACTATTGATGTTTAGGAGGAGATGTTTCCTTGGGCCTGTTCCAGACACTCTTCCTCTAATGTAGCTCATACCATCAGGGACATGGTATTGCATGGGCTCCTGTAGTGTGGCAGTTCTTATGTTTTGGGTGGCATAAGAGGTATAAGTAATCTAGGATCAGTGCAATGAAAATTAATGAAATGTTTGATTCTGATGGAAATTAAGAGTTCTACTGAAATTAATTTAGTTTCTCTGTGACGTACACTCTTGTGTCTCAGAACGTAATTTGGTCATTTAGACTGTATATCAGGATCAATTCCCTACCAATGAATACAAGAGTCTTACAAGGGAAGTGCTATTCATACAATATGATGACAGGAATTATTCCAGGGAGATGGACTCAAAGCTACAAATATCAAACACCTTGATTTATCTTCCCATTGTTCAAAGAAGGATCTCCAGAGTGCTTGCTTTTAGACACAATCTCTATCATGCCAATCGTCTCCATTTCGATTCATTGTGTAGGCAAGTGGTCCCTTTGATGTGGTAGTCTGCTTTGAAGATCACCTAGCGGACTGGCTACAGCTCCTGTAGTTTAAAATGCTCTGGTCTGATCCGTCTAGGAGACACTAGCACCACCTGCTTCTTCAGACTCAAATCTGGAAACTTCTGAAAGTGCCATCCTTTCTTCCAGCCCCTTCTTTAAAATCACCCAGATTGAGACAGTGCATGTGCAGTTTGAAGTTACAGTTAAGATTACATGGAAAATAAAGTGACAGGAGCAGCTGTCATATTTTTAACAAAATTTGGTCACTGCGGATATGAAACCTGAGAACTTGCATAAGAGACCCGCTCCACCGAGCGTTGGTTGAGTCCACCGAGCAGCTGCACAAAGGAGGGACCTTTGGGTTCTTTTCTCGAACTCCTTGCCTGGGGAATTGCGGCTGTCAGTTCCCGAGGGCCGCCTGGTGTTTTGCGCAATCTATCTTTAGAGAACTGCAAGTTCATTTCTGAGAAGGGCACTGGCTTTGAGCAGGGACTACTTCCAAACTGACAAACCACTTCCTGCAATCGTTAACTGAATTAAGAGCTTGCTGCCCCTCTAACCCCACCCCCCTCGACAGACCCCTCTTCTTGGCTTGGCATCAACAATTATTGGTAAAGACTGAAGACCAGGGAAAGCTGAAGCAACACCAGTAAGTCACAGAGAAAATAGCACCTCCCCAAGGGCTTTCAGATACCTCTTCCTGCTGGATTGAGAACTGTTGTGGCTTCACTTTAGTGTTGGCTCAGCCTAGGAATTAATTTTATATTCTTATTGGTGGCGAATATCCCCAAGTCTATGGCTATTCCTGTGTGGGCCAAATCCTGAGACGAAAAAGGCATCTGAAACTCCTGTGGACTAGGTAAAGATTCCCAAAACCTCATATTTGGTCTGATTAACCAGGAGTAATGGCCACAAAATCCTGGAAGACTGTTTCAGGCTTAACACTAGGAAAAACTTCTTCACAGTCAAGGTGTCCAGACTGTGAAATAAGCTCCCTCCAGAGGTGGTGCAATCGCCTACCCTGGAAATCTTCAAGAGGAGACTGGACGGTCCCCTTGCTGGGGTCACCTAACCTCAGTTGTCTTTCCTGCTTGGTGCAGGGGGCTGGACCCGATGATCTTGCAAGATCCCTTCCAGCCCTTACAATCTATGAATCTATGAGCCTACTTTCATAATACACAATAGCAAAGTCTGATAACCTCAATGGTGCATGATTGCAGGCTTTGAGAATAGGATCATACAAGGCACCTCTAAATCTACTGATTTTTGCAGGTCTAACATCTACTCTTTCTGAAAATGTGTGCAGTGATGGTGTCCCCAACACTTCCTTCCTTTACTCTAATTGGGATTACTGTTAAGAGCCTTTCCTAATATTTGGAGTCAAGTTTTTCTCCTTTAGCTTCCTGCTTCTGGTCCCACCATATCTGAAAGAACTGACTCTCCAGAGAAGCTTATCCTGGAATGGGATTTATGGTGCCAACCTTTTCTTCTGAAATAAGTTTGTAGAGTGTAAGCAGTGAAAAGTATACCATAAAACCATTTCAGTTATGGCTCAAGGCTTTGAATTGAATTAAGTTGTTCCTGTCATTCCTTAACATATAGCAATATCAGTAGCAGCCTTGCAAAATTGTATTGGTTCCACTAAGACAGGACAAGGAGTTGTTACAGTATATAGAGCTTCTGTAACACAAACAATCCTGTTTTACTTTCCATTAAGACAATGTTTGCTGACACTTGGAATGGCCACTTAAGACATCTTTATCTCTCATCACATTAACTGGCTAGCTATCTCAAGAAGTATTTGAGTACTCTGAGAACTATAAAGGAGATTTTGCATTACAAGCATAGAATTTATCTTAAATCAGTTATTTTGTTACTTTGCTTTGCCACAAACACAATGCCACTGAGATACAACTGGAGCTAACTTAGCGCCTTTTAAAAGGTGGGGGGAAATGGGAAGTTGCAGAGATGGGAAATAGGCACAGAGAGGAGAGTAACAAGAGGACAAGACTTGAGTGATGGTGAATAGACTGAAGGTTATGAAGGAGCTTATTTATTCAGTGCTTGACTTGTTTATTGTGCCATGATGAGGTGGGAATTTTGGAAATACAGAAGTCTTTGGTTTTTGGTCACACTGATGACATTGGTCATGATGAAGTATTTAAGAAGGAGGTCCAGGCTGAGCTTGCCATATTTTATCACATAAAGGAGCCAATGAACCAGGAGGAGAATTGCAACTGGAGCCCGTAGGCTGTGCAGCAAGGCTAAATTATTAGAAGACAGGCTGTGGTTACACTGAATGTAGAGTTGGTTTAATTGGTTTGGCTACTATGGTGACATGGTGAATTTAAATCTTGAAGAAGACAAAAACGAGATTGTAAGCAAGGCAATGTAGGCCTCAACACTAATATGTTCAGATAGCTCGGTTCTACTTCCCTTACCCCACCGAACCTCTGCCTGAGGTTGGTTAGGAGTTTCTGACTGTGATCGGAAGGCAGGATTAGAGCCGTTTGGACACTTTTTTCAAGAAAATTGTTCTCCACTGGAATTTGCCAGCTTGTTGAATCTGCCATTTTTTTGTAGGGATGTACCAGATTTCAGCAAAGCTGTAGTTAGGGAAGGTTTTTTGGCTTCAGGGACAAATTTGAGACACCTCCTTCCCTCAAAGTAGCCATTAGCCTGGAGGTTAGTGCACTTACCTGGCAGACACCCAGGTTCAAGTTGCTGGCCTGAGTCAGGCAGACTAGGAACTTAAGCTTGGACTTTCCAGATCCCAGGTGAATTCCCTAACTGCCAAGCTCCTGGGTATTTTAGAGTATGCACATGTGTATGTCCCTCCTTGCCCTTATTTTCTGGAGACTAAGCAGATTTACAGCATTGTTTATTATCCTTTTACAAAAACACTTCAAACAGACCTTAGCATTCTAATATTAAATATTAGAAATAGCATCCTAACACTGAACAAAGTTCTCACAGTCCAAAAAAGCAACTCAAGCAATGACTTGTCATAGCATTCAGCATATTATTCACCTTAGCTCACTCTTGTATCTATTTAATATTCAATATTCTAATTCAACCGCCTTCAACACAACCGTAACAAGAGGCAAACTCTGATAATTTATAAAAAGTGAAATGACATATGAAATGTCTTCAGGCACATAATTTGAACATGACCCTTTGAATACAGTGTTTAACGTTTCAACCCATCAGGAGACTGGAGCGTACAGCACAGGTTTTGCCATATAACTTAGTGGGAACAGGACTTAGCTTTTTCTATGAAAGGCAAGGAAGCAGAGGGAAGTTGTGTTAAGCTTATTTGCAGGACTTTTTCACTATGTCTGTTGAGCACTGGTTTTAGTTGCAATAGATTTAATTTGGGAGGAAGCCATTTATTTCAAGGCTATAAGTCTCATGCATCTCTCAGTTGTACCAATATCAAATCAGGAGCTGTTCTTTTAAAGTAAAAGAGCATATTTTGGTGTAAAACTGGAGTGAGTCAGGTAGTATCAGTCTCTATTGTTGTAATAATTATCTAGAAAGCTTTCTTGGTGATAAGTAGATAATAGTATATCGCAAGCAAGCACTGAGCTGTGTCATTCCACAGTGTATGCAGTCCTGGGTTTGGTTTTCTTGGGCTGTTACAGTCATTTAGTTTCTTTCTCCCTTTATAAAGCTTGAAATTAGTCTGTAATTGTAGGCCAGTGACTATTTCTTCTTGGGTTGTGATCCTGTTGGTTCTTATGAGTGAGGCAGAGTCTGTACTTTCTAAAGAGATATTACAACTAAGATTCAGTGTTGCTTTACAGATCCTGGGCTTATGGGAGGTCATGTGAAAGAGCAAAGATTTCAATGAACTATATTGAAAGTGAGTATTACTAACTGAGCCAGCAAAGCACCTGAGGGCAGTGGGGCTGCTCTGTGCACTCACACATTCATAGATGGTTTTAAAGCCAGGAGACATCGCAGAATGATAGAAAAGTATGGCTGGAAAGGATGTCCAAAGGTCATTTAGTTCAACCTCTTGCTGAAGGCAAGATCATCCCTGTCCAAACTGTCCCATACGAGTCCTTGTCTAATCTGTTCCTGAATGTACACAATCAATCCTGCCACACACATTGCCCAAAGATACCAAAAGCACTCTAACCTTCCACAATTAAGTAAGGGGGCAAGTGTTGTCACTCTGCCACCTCTGCCAGATTGTGAAAATACACTTGAGAGATCAAAGGAAGAGGGCCATTTCTCCTGCTACAGAGGACCCTTCCCGACTTTCCCACACACATAGTATCCATCACAATCTGAGCATGGGGTGAAATTCCTACCTGATCCCAAATATGGCATCGTTATGATCATTTAGTCTGCTTTCTTGAATAAAACAGGCATAAAAAACTCTCTGAGTGGCTTTGTACATCAAGTTCATAGTTTCTGTTTCAGCTATAGCTGATATCCCAGAGGCACATCCAGTCTTGATTTGAAGATGGAAAGGGATGGCGTACACCCCACAATCTTTGTTAAGGGGAAAGCAACCTTCTTGTCTTTATTTTGCCTAGTGTTAGCATCGAATCATTGAATGGCTTTATGCCTTTTTCTAGATTAAAGAGCCATTTCCTACGGAAAATCTCTTTTCTAGGTATGGACTTGTGCATACAGGAATTTAGGGCCAATCTTTTTAATGCCAGTTTCCTAGACCTTGAATCATTGCTCTAGTACTCACCAGATCCCTTTTCAAGTTTTCAACGGCCTTTCTGAGGTATGAATAACAGAACTGAGTACAGATGTCCAGTGATGCCATAGACAGATAATACTACTTGCCTTCCCCTTCATATACTACCACCTGTTCCTCCATAGGACTCAGCATCACCCTGAGAGCATATATTGAGCTCATTATCTGCTGTGGCCCTATCTCCTTTTCAGTATCACTGCATTGCAGGATACAGTCCCCTACTTCGCAAATGTGACCAGCATTGTTTGTCTGTAGCTGCCTGAGCTTACATATGGCTCATTCAGGGATTTCCCTTCCCACTTATACAGTGATCCCCTTATGCAGTGGTATATAACTGACCTGTCCCATAATTATTTCCCATGCAACCAAATTTTATGAGTAATTATATATATATATATATATATATATATATATATATATAATCTTTTTTCTAAATTATTAGGCAGAAGGCAGGGCAGGGTGGCACCTTAGAGACTTACTCATTTCGAGAAGCATAAGCTTTTGTAGGTGATAACCTTAGTCAGATGCTGTGGTCTTCCAGATCATTGACGGAGAAATAAAATAGCAACAGGCCGAGAACAGATCTCTGCAGGACCTCACTAGAAACCCCTCCACTATACAACTGCTTCTCGGGTACAGTTCCTTTTTGCAATCTACCTTTTAACCAGTGTTTAATCCATTTAACATGGGCCACATTCATTATGCCTAGTATCAATTTGTTTACCATGCAGCAGTCACTCCAATGCAAGAGCCACAGATTTGTTTTTAAAATCTCCGAACCGGGAATGACACTTTCCTTTTACAGACAGGAATCGAAGGCAGGGAAGGCCATATATATATATGGATTTGAT
This sequence comes from Alligator mississippiensis, assembly GCF_030867095.1. NCBI lineage: Eukaryota > Metazoa > Chordata > Crocodylia > Alligatoridae > Alligator > Alligator mississippiensis. Next base: position 16,616,366 of record NC_081826.1, read on the forward strand.
GTAAAAAAGGCAGGAATAGAACCTGATTGTCTTGACTCCTAGTACGTTGCTCTAGCCCAGTAGTTTATGCTGCTGTTTCTGTAAGACATGAGCCTGTGCATTTCCCCAAGCCACTGGCTTGGTTTCACTGCTGATATGCAATCTCCTTTGAGTCCGATTCCTTACATCTAGCTAAAAAGGGGAAATATTAAAACAAACATCCCACCACAGAAAGATCAACCATCCGGCATAAGCTATCTATACGCCTGCAGCAAGCAAACAGTGTGTTTTGGGGAAGGAGACTGATGATAGCCCTGTCTCTCAAGACGACACAAATGCTTTCCAATCATCCGGCTTGGAGCTTGCTGGTGACTTGGCTTATCTATTCTATACTACCCACTGCAAAGAGGCTGATAGCCTTCGGTTACGCTGGAAAATCTACACCCCTGATCTTCCCAGCACAGATATAATTGACTCAGGATGTCCTCTCAGTGTTGGATTTCCCCTCTCAGGGAAGCTTGCTCTTTAGATTTGTACGTGAAAAGGAGGGGACAGGTAGAGGGAGTCCAAGGTGCAAACTGAGGTGGGACTGACTGTGATTGATGCTGAGCATTGGTGTAAATCAGACTGTCCATTCATTGCAAACAGGAAATGTTTTTCATTCTTGTACAATCCACTCTCTATCCAGGAGTTTTCTTTAACGCTCATCTCCATAGCAGCCAAGCGCTTTCCCTGCAAATTGCTAGGTCTGCAGGATACGAATGAGAAAGCATTTCCTTGAAAATAAATGAAGGTGCATTTAGCAATGCAACCTATACATTTCAGGAAATTATAATGGTGGGAAGAGAACTAGTCACAATTGTTCCAAAGATAAATTTTTGGCCCAAAACCACTGCTTTCAAATTTGATTTTTTGTGAGAAAAAAATATATTTCTTATGGTTTTATAGTAAAAAAAAAAACCTTTCACTATCTTAAAATATTTTTCATTTACCTTTTATGTTTGATCTTGTTGGGATTTTTTTCTTTTCTTTCCTCTTTCTTTCTCTCTCATTTTTTCCCTCTGAATCTTTATTTTTCCCTGTCTTATAAGAAGTGGAGCATAAGTGGAAAAAAGGCCATAAAAAGGATGAAAGTATGCTAAAAAGGGCTTTAAAAGGGAAGAAAAATGGTTCCATTTAACTTGTGTATCAAAAACAATTTAAAAATATTTTCGCAATTTATACAATGTATTAACCAGCTGGAAGGAAAAGCAAGAAATGCCAGCTAAAGTTCCTCGGTTCTTGGGCAGTAAGTTCTAATCTCCCCATCTGGACCCATTGGGCACATCTATGCATTCATTAATATGCTATAATTAGGGTGCATTAAGTCGAGTCCTTGTAATGACAGGTATGAACTTAATGCACTGTAATCAGTGCTACCGCACGTTAGTGCAGATGAATGGGGTTTTTTTGTGACACTGCTGCACATTACACTAAATCTGCTGCTCATTAGTGCGTTAGCATGGGCTTTGGCCGCTGCACTAACGTGCAGTAGCACTAGTCTGCTGCACATTGAGCATCTGGTGTAGACACTCCCACTGTCTTAGTCCCAGTTTTCTTGTTCAGCCCTTCCAACTCTCCTACCCTCCTTCCCTCATCTACTTAGGGCTCCTCATATGATGTATCACATTTATACATCCTGGTCTGAGGTCACCTCTCTCTGCCCACATTCTTCAACACTATTGGCGCATTTCTGGTATCCCTCCTCACGCTCCTTATCTAACTTCAGTATTTTTTCCCTGTAGCTCTTTGTCCCAGCCCCTTTGACCAGTTATTCCCAGTCCTCCCCTTGTCCTCAGATCCTCACCAGATCTGTGTCTCTTCCTCCCTCAAGTCGCTACTGGTTCTTAGTTTCTTTTTCCCATGACTCTTCACCTGATCTGAGTTTCCTCCCTTCTACTAGCTCCCAACTCGTCTGAATGTCCTTCCTTGGGTCTTAGTCCTAGTTTTCTTGCCCGGACAGTCCCATTCTCCTCACATGCCATCCCTGTTATTTTATCAATTGACTTTCCTCACAGCTCCAGCTCTTGCCCTTCTGAATTGCAGTCATGTACCTTCCTCCTCCAGTCTGCCTGGACCTAGGAGGATGGTAGCCACTAACAGGAGAGATAGGCCGTGCGGTCAAAGGTAACCTACTGTTGTAACTTCAGGGAAAGTCTTGTTTCACTCTCAAATCTTGAGAAAAATTAGCATTTATCTTGGTGAAATGTTGGCAGATTTTCATGGGAATGAGACTGACAAAACAAAAGCATTGGTCGCCGACATTGCATTTCAAGGCCTTCCTTTGCAGCAGAGGCTGCTGGGACATTATTTGAAAAAAGGTCACTAGAATTTTTTATTAGGGCAAAATGTCTCCTTCCCTAGGCCTATTCTCAGAAATGATCTGACTGGAGGCTAAAATCTTCCAGGCTAATTCAACCTGAGGCAGATAACCAGCACTTATAAGCTGAACTCATATGGTTAAAACTGGACAAAGTTAGAAGCAATCGGAGACAGGTTCTTGTAACAGGAAGAATGGGGACATCTTCAGTAACAGGTGATGATAACCAGTACCCACCTCATAATAGACAGGCAGTCTGCTGTGCAAAGGGCTGCAACTGTATGGGCTTTATAGGTGCTTTACTGAGCTGACTTGCATAACTATATTTACTGTTTATTGTGTTTAAGTAACATCCCACCCCAAATTCTTGCCAACTAAACCTTGATACCACTTGATTTCCTGTTACTGGTTCCTACTACATGACTGTGCCAGTCCTGTTGGCCACAGAGTCTCTGTTGGCCTGTTGCTATTTACTTTAACTGAGCAGCCCCTTACCCTTGACCAGCCTCACTGAAGTCCATGGGAGATGGGAGTCGCAAGTTAGTATTCAGGGAGAATAAGGAAAGGACATGAGCTTTTCCTGTGTGATGTTGGGAAGTTATTTCCTGTTCAGTGGGCACATCTACATGTGCACAGTTATTGCGCAGTAATTTAGGGTACTGTGCAGTCACCTAAAATTACTGTGCAGTATGGGAGCATGTCTACATGCATGGTGCAAGTAGCAAATTTATGCAAGAGTAGTTACTGTGCAGTAAGGCATATGTAGATACCTGACTGAGCAGTAACCCTGTGTGTGTGGACTGACTTGGGACTAACTTGAGTTCTAAGTCAGTCCGCACACAGCAGTACTGCGCTGTTACACCTGCATGTGTAGATGCCAGTATAAAAACCACTTACTGCTCAGTAATTTACTGTGCAGTAAATGTGCATGTAGACACACTCTGTGTCTCAGATGACCCTTCCTGCCTGTTCTATGTAGAAATAGCCTAACAAAGCCTTCCTTCCAGGACCACTGTGAGGCAGTTTACAACCCCGTATGAATGCAGCATAATATTATGATTGCTACTATTTGCAAAAAAGAGCCTTTACCTCCTTATTTTGCTTCAAGGGAGGGAGGAAAAGTGTAAAGTGTGATTTGAAGTACTGATAGCCACATAGCTGTGCATGAGGGTGAAGAGAGGACATATCTTAGGTCTGGGAGGTTGTGCGAGTTCAAGCTCTCTCTGAGATTTCATCCATGTACAATGCATTTCTAGCACTCTAAATAGGTATGCTGTCATGAGAAAAACCCACATATCTAGGATTGGCTGCAAACCAGAACTGTTCGTCGAAAACCTGTAAAATGAGTAGGGGTCACATGTCTGTACACTGATGTAAAGGCTACATTCGGTTAAATCCTGAGTTGGTTTACTGTGGATCATTTGGGACTTCTAAATTAGCACTGATAGGCTAAAGCAGAGAACAACTTTATGTCATTTCATTCACTACAGTTAATGAACCCATTGTTTTTGTGCTGCATATGTAAATCTGTAAAAGCTCTTCTATTTTGATCCTGGCTAGAGTCCTGGGGCTTAGCTACACAGGGACAGAGCAGTTTGTCTGAATTAAATCAACATGTGGGTATAGAGTGGGTTGGTTAACTTCATTAAACACCATGCAGACATACTCATTCACTGTTAAAGTTCAACTTGGATTCATTCATTCCCATACCCCAGTGATCAGAGCTCATATCTTCAATTTGGGTTTTCAAGGGCAGATCCAGGATCAGGTGAAGAGTGATCTTTGAGCTCACCGGTTGGTCAGTGGAGGTGTTGATGAATCTCTATGAGTTCACTCTGACAGGCCCTGTACACGTGAGCTGATGTAAGAGCTTACAAGAGGCCTAGCCGAGGGAAGGAGTGTCAATGTACCCTTGTAGGCATCCCAGGTCTGCTTTCTGCCTGATTCAGGCAAGAATTCACACTTAGGTTTCCCACCTCCTAGGAGTGTGCCCAGGTCCTGTAGAGTAGACCATACAGATTTGGCGGTAGTCTGCTGCTCTCACTCTCCTGTGAAACCAGTTTTGCTTTGCATAAGACACTTAAAGGCTTGTTGGGCAGAGAAAGCATGGGAGAAAGCATGCCTGGTGGTTCTGTGGGAGACCTTGTTCCTGGCCAGATCCCAATGAATAATTGATTGTTTTATGCAATTCAATAATAATGATTATTTATGACATCATCATAAACAGAGAGGTGAAGTTTAAAGAGAAGGAGTTTCTGGATGAAAAAGGAAGCATTTCCTTTAGGCTAACCTCTAGTGATGTAAAATGCAGCCTGGAGCAAGCTATTATTCCTTGTCAGAAAAATAGTCCTAACAACAACACAATCATTTATGAACTATCTCGGGTATCTTGTGGCAGAATGGCCTCAGTTTCTCACCCATGTGTTTACTTGTCTTAGCCTTACCCTCAGCCTGCTCTGATAGATCATTTTAGCAGATGTCTTTCTGTAACTGATACACTGACACAAGGGAATTATTACCTCACTTGTTGCAGAGCAATTCATGGTTGGTTTGTACTGAGCAGAGCCCTATTTAGCTTGCTCTTTTCAATAACCCTTTATGGCGCAGGACGTTAGAGGAAGTGTGCTCTGACAGACTTAATGGCAAGGAATCTATTACTAGAGCTGGTTGAAACTAGGAGCATCTATTTCAGAGAGAATTTGGGATTTTTGTTGCAATTGTAAATTGAATAGTTCAACCAAGTTTCAAGCTGGTTTCATGACAAAACAAGCAAGATACTTTGGTTTTGAGACGAAGATAAGATGTTAAGCATTTTTTTTAAAGATATAAAATGGAATATTTCCACTCTGATGGCATATTACAACATGCCAGTATGAACACAACAATTGTTTTTCAAAATGTGGAAGCTAAATGTCAAAATTTCCTTAATGAAACTTTTTAATTTTATTCTTTAGGTGTTGTCATTGAATTTGAAAAGATGTTGTAAAAAACAGTTGGTTTAATTGAATCAGCTATTTTCTCACCAAAAGGAAAAATGGTGGACATTTTCTGGCCATCTTTCAGGAAAGGGCCATGTCTGGAGCCACCTCTGGAATCAATGTGCTGGGGTACTTGGGTATGGGCGATGATTGCATCTTGCAGGATCATCAGAGAGCTATGATAATTAGAGCTGTCATGATTAGAATGAAATGTCCCATTAGCATATTCAGCAAATCCTTTCTGATAGCCCTTTAGTGGTATTGTACAACCAGTGAGATGGCAGAATGTTAATGCTTCATATCCTTTAAGAAAAAAGTCCCATGCTATTTAACCTTATCAGCTTTCGGTGTGTGCAGGCGCAGCACCTTAAATGTGACCTCATCAGATCATAATCTAAGCAAGGTCAAGCGAGGTGAGGACGCAGGAGATCTCTAGGGAAAATTTAGGGGACGCTGGAGATGGTGTTAGCGATTCAGCAGAAAGGAATGCTTCCCCCAGAATTAGTAATGGGCAGGCACCACAGCACTTGCCAGTTAACATATGAGGCATGAAAATGAATCCTGACCATACATGGTTGTTAACGACCCCATAGCATTTTTCACAAGAGTAGATGCCTCTCTCTGTCCTGCTTAATTTTCAGTTTGAATTCACGTCACATAAATGTCCCCCTTATGCTTTTCAGACGGATGAGGCTTACCTTTCGCTTTATGTCCTAGAACTTATCTTCTGCTTCCTGGGTAAACACAAGCTATAAGGCCACACTACAGCAGATCCTCCACTATTGTGATGGTGGTGATGAAGTGGCTACAATGCAATAGCTGCTCATGGCGGTAAATCTTGGGCACTGACAGAGGTGACATTTGTTGCAGATTGGTCACTTGAAAGTGCTCTACAGATATGTCCTGACAGAAGTGCACAGCTGTAGAGCACTTGAAAAGTGTCTGATCACATGACAAATTAACCCTCATTTAATGAGGGTTCAGATGCAGGCGCTCCAAAGCAGAGTGCCTTTATTAATTTCAGTTTGTCCGTGTGTGAGTTGGGCTGGGTGGATACAGCCCATCCCTCCTCCTGGTGCTGTCCATAGGATGGGAGGGGGAGAAGGCAGGGGAGGGAGCTCTGTTTTGGGGTTTGCCCAGCCTGCACTGGAGGGGGGACAGGTGGATTGAAGCCCTCCACCTCCAATTCACAAACCCTAGAATGGAGCTTCCTTCCCTGCCTTCTCCCCTTTTCATGCTGCAGACAGCCCCGGAGCTGGGGGAAGGAAATGCAGCCTCTCTCTGTTGGATTGGCTCCAAAATGGAGCTCAATTTCCCCTCCCCTCCTCCCCCACCAAACAGCAAACAGGGTTATGGGGAGGGGGGTTGCTGTAACTCATTGTGCTTTTGGTGAAGTGCCATGTGTTATAGCAGGGAGCTGCATGTGTGTGACCACCCCTTATGTCCATGCACATTTCTGGGAGAGAGGCTAAATGCTACAGATTATATGGAAACTGAAGATCTATCAAGGGCATGCATCCCAGAGGCTGGCCTCATCTACATCCATGCTCCTCGTCCTTCAAAAACTGGGTTTGACTGTGATTCATTACAAGTGCCATTCTGCCAATGGGTACCTTGTCCAGAGGGAAGTAGTTAGCTGTGTTAATCTGAAATCAGGCAGAAGGCAGGGTAGATTTGTACCATATAGATTATGTAAATTGAAGATTCATAATCTTTGGTAATCAGTGGCGTACACCATCAGTTCTATGATTTAGGTAGTCTATAAAGTGCAATGCTTATATTGTGCAGAACATGGTCAAGTGAAAATGTTGCTTGGTCCCCAAGTAGACTATTTTACTGGGACCAGGATGTTATATAGAGTCTGGGCTTCGATGCCTTCCTCTTCCATCAAGCCTTATTCTCATTTTACATTCAATATTTCTGCTATGTTAATAGCATGAGGGAAATGTTAAGGAATTGTGAGTAGCAGATACCTTTACTTTTATCACAGTCTCCCACAACCTTTCTTTATGTAGGGAAAGACCTTTGGCTCTCCTCTGTACTGTATAAAGGTTGAGGGGCATGTGGCCCATGAACACCTGTGTGATGTTACCACATGGTATTAAATAGATGCCCAATGGTGATCACATATAATCACTGGGCAAAAGTCTGGGACTATGTATCCAAACAGTAAAGTTTAGATGCAAAACGTGGACTAAGTTAGAATCATAGAGAAGTAGGGCTGGAAGGGGCCTCCATAGGTCATCTAGCTCAACCTCCTGCCTGAGGCAGGATGTTCCCTATACAAACCATCATATACAAATCCATTGTTTAACTTCTTAGCAAAATTACACAGTCAACCCTGACACAACACAATACATAACACCCTAACCTGCCACAGGTAAAACAAGGGGACCAGCAGCCAACATTTTTCTTCTATAAATTTGTTACTCATTTCTGATGATGTTCTGGTCTGCACATCTCAAAAAGGATGTAGTAGAATCAGAAAAGTGCAGAGAAGGTCATCCAAAATGATCAGGGGCCTGGAGCAGTTGCCATTCCAGGAAAGACTAGAAAGGCTAGGACTTTTCAGTTTGGAAAGGAGAAGGCTGAGGAGGAATATGACAGAATAAAATCATGAGTGATGGGGACCAAATTAACAAGGAACTGTTGTCTACCAAGTCCCAGAATACTAGAAGTATGAGGGAGAGGGATGGGCACCTGCTGAAATTAATAGGTGATATGTTTAAAATTAACAAGAGGAAGTACTTTTTAATGCAATGTGTAGTTAACTTGTGGAATTCATTGCCACAGGAGGTGGTGGAGGTAGATAGCATAGCCAGATTCAAAAAGAGACTGGATACATTCATGGATGGTAGATCTATTAATGGCTGTTAAACAGAAAGGTTGGAGATGTTTCCTTTGGCATCCCTAACCCCATAAATAGTGGATGCCAGAGAGGGTATTGAATAGGGGATAGATCACTCTAGAGATACCCAGTTTGATGCTCTCCCTCTATAGAATACACTTCTGGCAATGTCAGAGATAGGGTAATGGGTTAGATGGACCACTGGCCTGACCCATTATGACATTTTTATTTCTTATGTTTTTAACCCTGTGGGAAGGAGAAAACAGAGTCATGAGCTCCTGTTGTTAGTTGCATCTCTGCCACAGACTTCCTATTTGATCCAGATAAGTCACTGAGGTGAAGCCTGCTGCAAACAACGGGAGTATTCCCACCAAGTCCTGTGTCTATGTTTTACTATTTGTAAAATAACGTGAATAATAGGGGTGTGCGAAGCGTCAGTCACTGATTCGATTCAGAGAAGATTTGGCCTGATTCAGAGGCCGAATCACTGAATCAGAATCAAATTGATTTGGAAAAGATTCGGAAAAAGATTTGGAGATTTGGCGATGCGGAAGGCAGTCTTGCAGGGAGGCCGAAATTAAGAAAAGGGAGGGGGAGTAGGCGGGGGAAAGACTGACATCTGTAGCTGGCCAGTGACTGTGATCTTTCCCCGAGTCCCCTTCCAATCACAGTGCTCTGGGGGAGGAACATACAAAGTCTGCAGCATTTCTGTCCCTTTTGTGAGCTGTTTCTGCCTGATCACTGGGAAGGCCCTCTGTTACAGGCCCCCATCTCTGCTGTTTTCATCCTGCTGCACCTTACCACACACACAAAGTCACACATCATGAATTTTACTTTGAACAGTTTGAGGTGCAGTTTCCCAGAAACCCCTGCACCTATCTCCTTGAAACTTGGCAGGCGTCATGCTCTCAGATGGAGCTACCATTCCTGCTCTTTTCATCCAAATTTGCCTTAACACACATACATATCATGGCTTTTGCTTTCTATCCCTGCTGCTCTCAGACAGGGCTACTATCCCTGCTGTTTTCATTTACATCTGACAAAAAAGGACAAAGTTATAGGTACTTCAGTGATCCCCCATTATAGCCTATGGCTGAATCACCAAATCTCCCCAAATCAGTGCTGAATCTTTCAAAGCTGATTTGGTCGAATTGATTCAGGACAGTGATCTGAATCTTTGAATCGAATCACTGTCCTCTGAATCGGCTGAATCCAGATCCAAATCAAATACTTCCCTATTTGCACAGGTCTAGTGAATAATGCTCGCTTGCTATGTACACATAAAATCAGTCTTAATTCATTAAATTCAAGATTATGCCACCTTAAGGCATATTCTGTAATACTCAGTGGGCACATCTACACATACCCCTGAACAGGTACCCGCTGGTACTGCGCAGCCCTGGTGGTGCATAGTTATTTTTAGATGCTATGTCCTGACATAGCTTGTTGCTATGGCGAGGTACCATTGACATTATGCTTTGTGCCCACTGATGCTATGTCACCATAGCAATGAGCTACGTTGCTGGAGCTCATCGCTACAGCAACATAATGTCTCATGTAGAGATGCCCAGCGAGACCATCTGAGGAGTTAGGGTGCATTTGCACATATTCCGGGGGAGGGAGCAGTTAATCAGAGCGGCTCTTGGGAACCAGTCTAATTTAAATGCTGCAGCATCTGATGCATTCAGTGTCCCTCATTTCAAAATGGCCACAGGGGTGCTTATAAGCGAAGTTCATTTGACAAGCTTTAGTTAAAACCCCCCATGGCCATTTTGAAATGAGGGATGCTGAATACAAGAAGCTGCAGCACGCTGGAGCATGATTAATCGAGTCTGCTCCAACACGTTCTAACTAGAATGCTTTGGAGCACGTGTATAGGCATCCTATTGAATGTGTTCAGGATCTGCCTGCAAGTGCACCGAGAGTTGTGGCTGAGGAAAACAGATGAAATGCAGAGTATTAGATGAATTTTAAAGAGCAGATAAGCAAATATGGGACGTTGAATGAACAAAGCATAAAAGAACAAGGAAATCAAATAAGTTAGCCCATGTAGTGCCATCTTTATTTTTACAAAAGGGAGTACAACATTGACAAAACACCTCTGAAGTCACTCTCATAACATCTAGCTTGTATTGTTTTACCCAATAATGGATATTCAACTTAGGCAATTAATGAATAAGGAGGATGAGTCAATAAAAACCTCCCAAAGCAAGTACATTTTTTCATTTACATTTTTTAAATGAAAGTGCCTATGCAGAATGGTTTTAGAGCACAAAAATAACCATGGTTAAACTTAACAGAAATGGAAAGCATGTCTGACTGACTCACTTCATTTTAATTTTCTTTTCCGTACTGTTTTTGAAGTTTTATCTTTCTTTATTTTTCTCAACTTGCAATAGCACATTTTCTTTGCCAGAGTAAAAACCCAATTTACTTCCATGTGGATAATACAATCCCTCCAGTGATCAGCAGGGGGTACTCTGGCACTTTGATATAGTTAACTTACACTTCATTGGCATGAGAGAGTCTCCCATTGCTCCTGGGAAGCTGCTACCAGGTTCATCTTTAAACATGGATCATTTAATACCAGTGGAACGTATTGTTGGGTCTTTGCTGGAATGTCCTAAAAATTTAGGTTCTCATCTACAAAGTAGAATAGTTCAAATTACTAACACTGGCCATCCCAATTACACATTTTCTGTATTACACTATTTAGGCAAATAACAGTAGCATCATAGTTTCTGTTTGAGTTCAGAATTTAATTTATGGATGTTAGCAAAATATTACAGTACATTATATAATTAACTTGTATAAATGAACGAATGGGAAACCCAATCCTTTCTTGAGAGTTTGAGCTCTAAAGCCATAAGCAAGTACAGTGGTACAAGTCATGGAAAATGGCTCACTGGCAGGTTTGCTGGACACCTGTATTTTCAGAAGAGATTTGAAGGAAGGGAGAAATCAGCATCAGCATAATCTGAAATGGTGCCTTTTCTATTTGAGTGTTTATGAAGAATTATTGAATTCTTCACTGAAAATCTAAATAGATTATTTATTCAACTATTTTCCAGTAGATCTATCAATAAAGAAGTGTTCCTGGAATGCCACGATTTATCATAAAGAAAATAGTCTAACATTGACAGCAGCAGCTGTAGATGTAGCTGTGGATACTCTAGCTAGCAGGGATCCTATTTACAGGTTGCCCTGTCCATCTTTGTTATGAAGGTTTTAAATGCTATTACAATTATTGGTTCAGTTATTTAGTCAAATTTCCCTCTTCTCCTTTTAGTAATAATTGAAATTCTTGGCTTAGTTTATTTGAAAAGCAAATTTTGAAAATACTTCCTTGTATTGTACTGATCTTGCAGGAAAATAGGCAGCATCTCTTTCACCCAGTGAAGTGGATCAGATGTGCCAGGACACATCCACTGTCTGTTTATACCCTTACTTTCTCTTTGGCCTTCACCTTCCAAGAAGGCAGGCCTGGAACAAGTTGTTTCCTTGAACTCTTAGATCCTGCATGGTGACCACCACTTAGACCTGAATGGGTGAGTTTCCACCGCTGTGCCCTCTGTCATCCACATAGTGCCAAGCATTAAATGCTAATGCTATGAACTGGCAGCGTATCACAGGCAACGTGCACTCATTTTGCACATGCCTGAATTGACGCAAGGCAGTGGAGACTGTCCTCTACATCCTCCTAAAGGCAAACCCATATAAGTTTTACACAATTACTCACATAACGATTCCCAGTGAACTGAATGAGAGCTGCTTAACGTTCATAAGAACTGCAGAATCCCACTCTCATTAAGTAAAATGGAGGACAACTGCTACCTGCAAGGATTCATGCAAACTTCACGAACCCTGCCACAGAACTCTATCCAAATGCAGACCACAAGAGCAGGTCTTTAACTAGCCTAGCAAGTTGCCTACATGGGAGTTAATGGCAAAACAAAATGCTTGCATTTTAATAAGCGTGTTAATTGATGACAAAATGTAAATGCTCTTTTTTTTCAATTCGTTTGCAATGGCTGAAAGAATTTCCCTCCACCTTTGCGGAGAGACCACACATGGTGGGGAGAACATCACAGGGACTTATCCCAAATTGTATCCAGGAGTAACAACTGAGGGTTTATAATATAAAATCTTTTGCCTGTTGATGTGCTGCACTGTATCAAGTGAACCCTACCACAGTGACTCCAGTTTTTAAGCTATCTAAACAAGAAATTCAAATGCCATCTCTTTCCCCCATAAATCAGCACTCATCATAGCCCTTATCATAGCCCATTTATAGCCCTTATCATAGCCCATTTATAGCCCTTATCATAGCCCATTTATAGGCCACTTATCATAGACTTTATCAAAGCCCATTTGATGAAGTCAGATTTCCATTTAGATGTCCTATAATGAACACAGGACTAAAAGGAGATTACAGGGACACCGGGTCCAATTTGCTGCATTTGCAGGCAGTCTTTTACCCCAGGGGTCCCTAAAATCACCACTTCAAACCCTTACTCACCACAACAAGACAACACCAGAAACACCAAGAACACCCTACACCACGGTATTGGTGTCCCCCTCTGAAAACTAGGATTCCTGTATTATTAGTGTGTACGTAAACCAGATCCAAACCCTTCCAAATGTGCAAGGAAGGAAGGTCAATTTAATACCATATGTGATAGATCTTTGGAGCCCAGAGGTCAGACTACGTGATCCCAGTGGTCCCTTTGGCTTTAAATCTACGAATCCATGAAAACAGAATCACATCAATCATGTACTGCAGCTCATTGATCTCGTGTTTACCTTGTACACCATCTCAAGGAAATCCTAGGCAGCTGCAGCAAGAGCCACTGGAAGGAAGACTCCTGCAGAGAGGGTTGTAATGTCAATGTCTTCTGGCCACCCCTAACAAATGGCATTGCTCTCAGCAGGAGCTTGTCCAGAGGCGGGAGGAATGTGAGCACAAACAACAGGTCAAGAATGTAAATAGAATCCGGCCAACGCGCCGAGCCGAGGGCGCTGCTACACGCAGTGTTTTGACTGGGTTTCTGGCCACGGCAGTGATGTGTCCAGGAGTAATCTGCGTTATCACGAGAAGCCAAAAAAATAAACTGCTGCTGTTTCCAATCTGAACCACTCAGATTCCGCTCTCCTATTTACAAAAGGCAGGAGGAACACGTTTGCCCATTGCCATCAGTCATGGCATTCTCTCTGCTTACAATTACGGCAAATCTGATACATGTACACACTGCACAATTAGCACGTGCAGCTTTTTATGCGTGCCCACTGTGCACGGAATATAGTATTGTTATTTATGACTTATCTACCAACATCAACATGCTGCACTCGCTCCTCCTCACTCTGAATCATGGAGTTACTACCATGCAGCCCTGGCATGCACTTGCTGAACAGCGCACTGGGAGGTCCAGTCCCAGTACTGTGAAAAATGTTATTTTTTTTCTTTTCAATTAACAGATTCCAATGTCACAAATCGCATTATTTTATCTGGTGCTGGACATCTATCTGTACATGTAATGCTGCCTTCCTGGCAGCATCTTTGGCTACCTTCTCAACTGCATGCTTCAGCCATCGAATGCAGATTCAGGGAAGCCAGTACAGGATGCAACTCGACTTCCCTCACTCAGAGATCCGCTCCATGCCAGGACAAGCACACTGTCCTTCAGGGCAGACGCACTTATGCAGGGGTCCAACACAGTTCAGAAGCTGGCCTTTGAATGCAGCAATAATTACACTGGAGAAGTTCCCTCGAAGTTTCCAACTTCCACTCCCCAGCATGCTTATCCTCAGCCCTAGCCACTCCAAATCACTTGAACAGCTTTACTGCAGACAAAACAAATAGCTCTAACAAGATAAGCATATCCCAGAATGTGAGGATTTTCCAACATGTAAGGCCATGTGCTCTGTTGGTGGCATTTGGCACGGTTGCATTGAACTGAATGGATAGGTGCCAAATGACAGTAGCAGAGGATTTGTCCGGTTGAACTGCGGAAGTAATATATGACCTTGTGGACTTGCACAGATGTCTTACCTAAAGCATTTCACTCTTCCAGCCTCCTCTGAGCCTCCAAATGCTCACACAGTATGGGAATGTGCTTATTGGCACTAGTAGCCGGCACAATGACCGTAGAGAAAGTTCATTACCATCCCTCAGTGATGCTAAAATAGATCAGGTAGCAGCAGCAGCAGCACCAGCAGAGAGCAAGTAAATCTATCTCTCTTTCCAGGAGGCTCCCACTGCTATCATGCATGACTGTCCATCCGAAGTCATGGGCTTTGGATCAGGCTCCATGCGAGGGAAAGCAGTGCTAATTATAATCACAGCTGAACACAATAAAAACCACTGAAGTCTCCTGTTGTTGCTGCTGCCGCAAATGGAGACGACATTCCCTTCCACCCACTGGGGAAATTAAACAGGGAATAATCAGAAAAGTTCATCATTCATAAGCCTCTTGATTTGGATGCATGTGTTTTGGGTTTTTTTTCCCCCATTGAAATGTGTACCCTCTCTTTAAATCTGGTGGTTCATTAATATATTGTGGATTTCTGGTTCTTGGTTTCTGGGACCCTCCTGTCTGACTTAGAAGCTTTGAGCTAGTCTGTGGTACAACTATGAGCTATTTTTTAAGTTTAGATGCCACTTTGCACTCTGAACTTTCATCCCCCAAAGTTTGGTGCGAGTGGTCACCACTGTTAAATTCATCTGACAAACCTGGGACCAGAAAAGGGACATGCATCTGACTAAGGATTTCAATTGCTCACCCAGTTGCCCCAAACCTAAGGTAAAATCTAGCCCAACCTTATGACAATAGCATAAAGTTCAAAGTGCTTTTAAGGTACTAATTCACACCAGTCCTGGAAAAGAGTTGCCCGGCCCCAGGAGAAGCACAATGCATCCTGACAAATAACGCCTGCTACTTCATTCCTAAATGAGATGCAGTGCACACATCTCCATGGATGGCCTGTTTCATCTCCCCCAACTCTTTCTACCAAAGCTTGTGCCAGAGGTAGTACTAATTCTCAGTAGACCTTGAATATGCCTATGTGGCTTACTCAGGACTCCTGAGAGCACGCTGAGAAGTAAGCTGTGCTCACCCACACCCACACCCATTGCACACCTGCCAAACCTGAAAAGGAAGGAATGAAAAAGATGCCTCAGGGTTGGTCCAACACAACAGAGACAGAGATATTGAGAGTGGAGGCAGGGAGATAACCCCAAGGCAGGTTCACTGGGTCTCATCCAGTGCATGCAGAGAAGTGTCCTATAGGTGGGGTGTACTTCTCAGTGGCCCCCTTGGGAGCTCCACAGAAGAGGTACAGACACACCTGGGCCTATTGGCAGGAAATGCCAGCTTTTTATAGGATGCAGATAACTGTTTTTACAAACTCCACGTTAGGACTGCACACCTGGGAGTTTTTAAAAATCCCACTAGATGCCTGCTCTGCTTCTCCAGGTTTCTAGACACCTTTAAAAATCTGCCCTGAAGGAACTGAGCAAGCTATGTCTTCAGATAGTATCTCTTCACACAATTTTAATGCATTATTTATTGAATTCATCTCCTCAGAGATGAACAATTGCTGTCCTGTCACTAGAACAGGGCTATCTTCTGGAAAGCCAGACTTCACAGAAAGGAGTGACCAAGGCCGGACATAGGCATGGGCGAACTGGGCAGCTGCCCAGGGGCCAGACAGAAAGGGGGTCCCAAAATGGTAATTTTAAAATTATTATTATCATAATAATAATATGGGACCCAATACTAAAAGTTCGCCCAGGGCCACCTGGAGTCTAGGTACAATGCTGGGAGTGACACGTCCTTGGGAATGAAAGCTAGGCCAACTGCAAACACTTTATTGCCACTAGAGTCATTGACTTCCATAAGCAGAGCTGCCAGTAATACCTCCAGACAAGGGTCTTTGGGTGAATCTGATATCTTTTATTAGACCAACTTAAATAGTTGGAAAAAAAATGTTCTTAGCAAGCTTTCAGATATCAGATTCACCCAAAGAACCTTGTCTGCCTATGTCCTTAGACCAACACGGCTACAACACACACCCCAGTAATACCTCCATTCATTTGGGAAACAGTGAAGACCAAGCTCCAGGTAAGTTCCTCTGCTGACCAGCTTTAGTTTCATTCTGTCTTGCCCTGCCACATGATGACATTCATTAGGCACATGAAAATTGCAGTTATTTCCCTGGTGGAGCTGAATAGCATGATTGCAGAAAAGCAGAAAAGAGCTAGTGGGTAAAAAATGTCAATTATGGTATAGTGGAATCCCTCAGAGCAGCTGTGAAGTCACAGGGCAAAGCTCTTGATGGGAGGCCAGAAGTGCAATGACTGATAGCTCTTTAAGGGAAAGGTTTTACAAGTCCAACACTGGGAAGTTGTACCGAGAATCTGATGCCCCAGAGAGAAGAGATAAAAGAGGGGAGAGTCTAGGGGCCAACCTACATGACAAGGACAAGGACCAACGGTCATAAACTCCTCCATGGCCATTTTAGGCTGGACATAAGGAAAAACTTCTTTACTGTCCGAGCCCCAAGGCCTGGACTAGACTCCCTCCAGAGGTGGTGCAAGCACCTACTCTGGACTCCTTTAAGAAACATTTGGACACTTATCTTGCTGGGATCCTATGACCCTAGCTGACTTTCTGCCCCTGGGGCAAGGGGCGAGACGCAATGATCTCTCAAGGTCCCTTCTAGCCCTAACGTCTATGAAAATTTATGAAATCTATGAAAACTTGTTGGTATAGCTCTAACATTACAACAGCTGGACTTAGGATCACCACATGTTATTATTAAGGTTGTAAAGAGATAAAGGGCCAATTCATCTCAGCTGCCTTCAACAGAGCTGCCATTAATCGATTTATTCGAGGCAGCAAAGGGGGGTCCTCAGAAAAGGTTTACAAGAACAGGGCTTGGTGGCCTTAGGGATCTGTTTCAGACAGAAGATATAACGCAAAGAAGTTGTGAACCTCTGTCACTAGTGCATGAGCAGCAAACTATTTCACAAGTCGATGAAGACCAAGAAAAAAAAAATCTGTAGGGAAACTATGTTTTGTTGCCACAGAGGGGTTGTGATTTAGCTCAGGTAGTTTTCACAACCTAATGGTTTTCTTTGGGGAAACATTTGAGCAATTTCCCACAAAAATGATGCCAGGCTTCAAACATCCACCAGCTTTTGTAGGATCCTTGCTTCACAATGCCGATGTGTGCAAGTGTGTGTGGTGACTGACCGCCTCGGATAAGAGCACAGCGTAATTCTTGCAAGCCACAATTGACAAGGTGCACTGGGAGATTGGAAGGAACTTGTTTCTTCTGTTAGTAACCGCAGGAGTTTCTCTGAGTCTCTTGTGGTTAATAATTCTTAGAACAGGAAGCTGGAGAAACCTTAGGTACAAGAGATTCTTGGTCCCAGCTTGCTTTACCCACCCTCCGGGGCCAACTGATTAGGAGAGCACACAGGGTTACATAATGATATTTCAGGGTCGTTTTGTTGTGTAGGTGTGTGGCCACTTCACAGGCAAAAAAATTTTGTGTCCAGAAGAAAACGCAGCAGAATTTTTCTCAGTGTTCTTAGTGGGATTTTTTTTTTTTGGCTTTCAAATATTTTTCAAAAGCTCTCAGTGAGGCGCCATCGAGCATCAATACAACTGAAAATCTGCAGCGCTGGAGTAATCATTTCAACAGGAACTCAGCCAGCCACCTACCAAACTCCTTTCCACCCCCTCCTCATGCTGGGAAGCCCAGCCTCAGTCAAACAAACGTTTTTTACCGCGTGGCTGTCTCAAGAAGCACCATAAAGGAGCCAAGAAGAGAGGGAGGAAGCTCCAGACACTTCACACAAACCCCCCTGCCAAGCTGCCCCTTCTCTCACAGAAAGGGTGCCACTGCTGAGCACGGCTGTGGTGCGTCTTAACTTCATGCTTGCAAATGGTCCCAGCCTGTTACCTTCTACTTGGGAGAAGCTTTCTCCTAAGCAGAGGGACCAGCGCAAAGCTTATGTATTATTTAAGTCCTCTGAGCAGAGTTAAAGTGGAACTGAGAAGTGCAAGGACTTTATTCTTTCTGCCTATGAATAATGTTGGCCAACCCATGTATTATTCCACATAAGCAATGGCTGTACAATGCTACCCCAGCCTACCCTGTACAGGTAGCATGCCTCCAGGCTGCCCTGGAGAGACTCTCTGTAGCAGCCAGGGGAAAACTTAACCTTCAGCCCCTGCTCTACCAAAATGGACAACAATATTTTGGTTTAGGCCAAATGCAGTCTTATGTTTTTCGTTTAACCAATACTCTTCAAATCATTTTGGGCTCCATTAGGCAGGGTTGTAATTTTCCTCCTGCTCCAGATGCAGTTGGTTTGTGTGCTAAGGAAATCCAAGGGCAGCTCAGCCACCAATGCAAAATGATTTAGGAAGTTGAATATATTTCCCATTAGACATCATATACAACCAAAAAATATGTGCAGTTCAGTGGATGATAACAATTTTCATATAGTATCACCCCAAGTACAGATTCGAACCCATAGCTACAGGGGAAAGGTGGGGGATACACATTGGCTGCAGGGCATGTAACAGAACAGGTGCCATTGCCCAGAGCTTTCACTGTGCGGCAATATTTCTGTAGACAAAACACTTTTCCTTATAACACAGAAACTGTTGAAGGGATTTTCCGCAAACTTTTCAATACAATTTATCTTAGGGCAGAGGGTAATCACAGGGGGAAAAATCCATCATACAGAAAGAGAGAGATTTCTCTTCTGGTTTCTTTTGGCTGAATGAACAGCTGGCCTTCTAGAACTTTAAAAATAATTTCATGAATCTAATTTCTCTTGTTTTTTTGTGTCTTTGGGTTTATTAGTTTGTCGGGTTTTTTTCTGTTTTTTGGTTGGTTTGCTTTGTTAAGCTGCTGCCTGTTGGGGAAGGAAGGTTAGTCACTCTGACCTTACAGATGCAAAGAAACAACTCATACACACTATAGCAAATTACTAGACAAAATGATGTTAAGAACACAATATACATTAGTGACTGAGAAAAGTTCTTTGGAAGGAAAAGTATTCTGCAAACCCCTGAAATGCAACCCAAGGAAATTCTTGTGGAATTTCATATTACAGCTTCACTGATGCCGCTCACGTTTGTCATGATTAATGTTATCGCAGTGAGTCCCAAGGGCTCCCATAATGATTGGCCACTTATCAAGAAGTGTTGTTGAATGGCTTTTATGCTGCGCATGCTAAACATTGAAATCATTTAAATGCCACAGATTAAGAGAATCCAATTATATTCACCTACCAAACAGGCAAATGCTCTCTCTCCTCCCTCTTGTAGCTTCTAAGAGACAAACATTGTCTGTGCAGTTCTCCAGGAATTAGGCATGCAAATCCCATTAGCTGTCATGAGTGTTGTGTGACTGAGTCCTCAATAACCAGACTTAAAACTTATCTTTGCCTAGTAATTCATGATTGTATGTGAATCTCATAAGTGTATCATACAACAGAACAATGACTACCAGTTTGTTTAAGCCCCTTATGCACTAACTAGAGCCATTGAGATTTTCCTTATTAACTACATTATCACCTGTATGACATTATTGTATAGAGGCCAAGCAAACTAATAATTATATATGTGCATGCATATGGGCTGTCATAGTAAGAGTCAGTCCATGCCCAAATAGCTTACAGCTAAATAAACAGGAGACACAAAGACAATCGCATGCTCTGGTATAATTTCTGCTGTCCTGTATACTGAAATAAATTGTAACAGGAACAGGAATGGACAGACATGCAGCAATCCCAGGATAACTCACATAGTAGGCAGCTGTTGCTGTACTAGGTGGCCAGGAACAGGCAACAGCCAATTTGCCTTGAGCAAATGGTTCCCCCCAAATGGACATAGACAGACACAAACTAAACGTTTCAGGTTTAGTTCTTTCAGGGGAAACTCTCCAGCTGACTGATTGAAGCGTACCACCGTTAGAGGTTTTTATAGCCTGTCCTCAACTGTTACAGTGTAATACCAACTGCACCAGGGTGAATGCTTTGTCTGTCCAGACCCAAAGCGTGACAGTGGTTGAAGGGACATGGACAATGAAGCAATTTGCCTCATTCTACAAAATCCTATTCATTGAGCTACAAGGCCACTTCATGCTGAAACCTTCAATTCATGGCACACACATGGCAGTACTGGCAGTAGTCTCATGGCAGGATGGCACTGGCCCCAGCTGAGATCCCAGGTGCTGGTGGTGCCTGGACGATCTAGAATAGACAGCATTTGCCAGGGTGGGTCTTGCAGTCAAGAAGTCAGCTCAGCATCCGTAATGCCTCTCTTGAACAGCTCTTCTTCCTGAGGAGTTCAGGTGTGGTTTAATGCCTCCCTCTTCTGCCAAAGTAAAGCAGAATCAAAGCCACCACCTGACCCTTTGGTGCTGGACAGCTAGGCCCTTGCGAGTATTTATAGGAGATGGATTCCTAAATACTTTAAAGCCTTTGCGCCTTCATAATTTACTCTTCCCTAATGCATGATTTCCGTCTCCAAGTCATTTGGAAAGACCCTGGAGCCATTTTAATCTGTTAAATAAAATAATGTTAAATGTTAAATAAATTCTGGAGGGTTGACACAATGAACCTATTTGATAGTAAAGTAGATGCGTATGTGTGTATAACAGAGCACAGACTGGGGAGTCAGCGTTGACTCTGCCGAGTGAGTCTGCACAGATGGGAAGTGTTGAGCACAACCCAGGTATTAGTTTGAAGACACAGCATTTCAGCAACCGGTTGCATTCTCACAGTGTCAGTATCTATGTGCAATGTTGTTCGTTAGGAAGTACAACAGTCCCCCCCCCCCCAGTATAGTCCTGCGAGCGCCCACACAAGTATACACCTATATTATTCATATGCAGGCGCATTTGCAATCATGGCTCCTCCAAGGCAAGAGATGGAATCAAGGTCTAACACCACATCGCCCTTCAGAGCTACAAACACAAGCATTGCTTTCCAGTCTAACACGTAGCACTTGTCCACATTATAGTTTCACTTGCACTGAGGCTTCAGACCTTCAAATTATGAAATGGAAATTTTTCTGAAATAGGCTCTCTAAATGCTCCTAAAATGTGCTGGTCCCAATTTCTTGCTCGCTCAGCAGTCTGTGCAGTTGGATCCGTGGTGATCAGCTTTGCTTTTCCATGTGACATAAAAAAAATGGTAATGATTTGGATCAAATGGAGACAGGCTCAAATATGTTTTTTCTGGAAAAGTTTTGGCACCAACGTGAGGGTGTGAAGTGACATGAGGGATACACTTTCATCCCCTTTGAAGTAAATATTGAAACCTCCAGTGACTTCATGCAGGCCAAGATTTTGCCAGGCCTTTTTTGTAACTCATTCAGATTTCCCTGCGTCAGTCACTCCTGATTTCACCACTTCTAAGTCACATAAGCAGCATGGACTCGGTACTGATGGTTTCACTGCTTCTTTGGTCCTGTTCATGAATCTCTTCATAGTAGAAAGGGAATAATTCTATTCTCACTTACACTTCTGTAAATCTGCAGTAATTTGAAGAAGTTCCAGGGAGTGACATGGGTTCAAACTGATACCAACAGGTTCAGAATCAGGTTCTTGTATAAATAAGCAATGCACAGACCAGGGATCAAATTCTCAGCAATACTGAGCATCTGCAATTCCCACTGAAGTTACCCTTCAGGAGTTGTCTTTTGATTTGACAAACTTCCTCTCCTGTTAAAAGAACACCAGCCTTTTAAGATGATGACACAGGGTGTCCTGTCTCAATTAATACAACTAGTGGTTCTCCTTGTAACTCAGTATGGGGATGTCTAAATCTATTGTTTTGCAAGTAGAAACGTGCACAAGTTGGATATCTTCTGTCATGGACTAATTGTATGGCTTGCTGAAGACTGATAGATAATATGTTGTGCATTTTATAGTAAAACAGGTGGTATGTTGGATTCCAGCAGAGTGCCAGATCAAAAAGGGGGTGCAGTGGGTCACGAATACAATCCACCAGCAATTTTTGGCCACGTGCAGTTGCGCATTTGGTTTACTTTAATGTATATGTGCTTGATTAGAAAGATTGCCTTTCATACAAGGGTTTTTTGTTGAATGGATGCAAATAATCATGTAATTATTCATTTATTCAGCCAAGTTCATCTATTGAAATTAATCAAGATATTTGAAATGGAGAGGCATGAAATCACGCGCTGATTTTTTTTAATGCTCTAAATTTGGAAAAGAAGTCTTTTGGATGATATTGGACCAACTTGGAGCATGGGGAATATTTCTATGCTCCAACCTGGAGCATAGAAATATTAACACTAAAAAGCCACAGAACTTTCTACTGATCGTTTTGAAAGATTTTAATATCTTTTTCTCCCCTATAAATTCTACATTCCACATGTAGTGTTCATCCTTAAAATTATGTCATTTTACTTGAGATAAACAGATAAAGGTTATTTCAGTATTTGCAGCATTTCTTCTATTTTTCTGTACTTCCTTTGAAGAGTATCTAATACCAGCCATAGTCAAAGGCAGAATTATTTAGTTATCCAAGGCAATTCATCAGGTGTGTGAATGTGATTATTCCACATGTAAATTCATTGCATAACCTCAGTGCTGGTAGCTTACTCATTTAGATGGACTAAATGGACAATGTATGTTTGTAATCTTTCTGGGTTCTCTTGGGATCACTTTGTAAATGAAATGTTACATGCGCAAATCTAAGCCTAGTGAAGTCTCTTTCAGTACCAATAAAGAGCGGTCATTTCGTAATAAGTGCATTAACAGCTGGAAGCATTGTTCTGCAGATAAGAGAAAAATCTTTGCAAGAATTAAACATCTCTATTAAGAACAGGATGTTGTTCTCCAGGGGGTCAGTCCTGAAAGATGCAGACATACTAGGCCTCCTTTACTTCAATGGGTCTATGCATGTTCTTAGAGTTAAGCATTTGTCTGAGTGCTCTGTTGATTTGTGGTCAGAGGACTCACAGGGCATAGCTGTAAAATACCAACTGAGTCATTGGCCAGAGCAATACATTAAATGAATTTTAATAGTGTTTCATAGGTGGTGAGTCGTGGCCAGGTATTTGTTCTGCTTTAGTGGCTACGTACAACCAGATATGTCCAAAAACTTCACATCCCTGTTACTGAGCATTTGGCAGCACAAGCAAAGGAGAGGCTGACAGATTTTGAACGTCTGTACCTAGCCTGTCTGCCTTGGTCATCTTTCCCTTTCTATGTAGTCGAGGCTATACAGTCTAGGCAGCATCTGCAATCTCTTCCAGTGAGTTCCCATTGCTGCTCCTCTGTTTTTGCTCTCCTGTCTTATCTATCAACCTGCACCATTAGTGGATGGGAAAACAGAAGATAGAGACCTTATAACATGTAGAAGAGAAGCTAGCTGAGGCTCCATTTATTTCATTTCTCATTGGCGGGGAACCTTAAAGTTAAAAGACCTTCTCTCTCCTTATACCTTAATGTCACAGATGTGATCAGCAAAGGGACAGGAATATTGATCCCTGCCATATCCATGACCAGGTGCCACAGTAATTATCATCATCATGTAATCCCTGATGTACACCATGAAGAGTGCCATTTCTTGCTATATGTTTCTCTTCTAGCTCTGGCTACTACTTCAAGAAAACACTTAAGTTAGATGCATCAGGACTTCAGACGAGGTGCCATTTCACCTGGCCCAAAATGTCAGGAAAGGGGTAGAAAGTCTTATTTGGGCTATTGAATTCAGGCAGCTGTACATGTGTGGGTGCACCTTACCATCTCCCCATTTCACCTCTTCTCTAATAGTGACAAGTATCACACTGGTTGAAGCACCAATAGATCATCATTGCTATTCCCGTTCTTGTTATAACTCTCTATTCTGGTAGTGCTCAATACAATTGGCTTATGAGTGTTAAGCACTCTTTACCCATGAAACAGAAAGAGGCTCTCTGTCTTTGAAAGCATACAATCTAAGCGTACGATGATGAAGGTTTCTTGTATACACTGGTTCAGTAACCTGTGAATGGAATTTAACACTTGGATTTGCACAGTCATACATTACATTACATCTATTACATCTACAAGTGGGGAGCTTATCTAGCAAAGTGCATGGTAATGTGCTTGTAAGTAGGCCTGTGCCTTGGGTGTTAGCTGGTAGGCAAGCTGTTCTGCCTAACAAAGATAAGTCCAAGTATTTTCAACTTGCTTTGTAGCTGGTATTCTGAACCTGTGCCTTTGAGAGGAGACCTGGAATATGAATCTTAGTTCCTCTGGTGTACAACTCATCTGTTTACTACAAATATTTTTTTACCTCCTGGAAAGATTTTGGGCTCTGACTTTTCTCATTTCCGCTGAGGCAGATAAGGAAAAACTTAAGTCAGTGGGTCTGCTCCAGGGTGACAAAAATGGGAATCAAGGTTTGGCTGATAGCATGCAACCCTTCCCCTGGAATAAAAAAAATGGACAGGCAAGTTGTTCCTGTTTGCAGGCTAACCCAGCTCACTGGCAATACCGGGCTCTTACATCGGTGCAGTTTTAATTGGAAAGGCCCTAGATAGATCTGTGACTTAAGTAACAGTTAAAGATATGCACAGTGCTACAGAAAAAGCTGTGAGATTAACAAGACCTTTCCACTCCTTTGGGATATTTCTCTTTGGTCTCCCTCACTCTGTCCCTACATAAGGTTTTCAAGTCAAAGATATCATGTTCCTCTTGTCTGCAAACTGCCTAGCATATGATCTAAAATAACAAGGCTAAATAAATAATCAGCGGGGCACTTCAAGTAATTGGCTTCCATCGTTTCTTTTAGGACATTCTGCAGGGAGGTATCTCTCACTAGCAAATGAGTTTATTCCAGACCAAACTTTTCCATTGCTAACTTCATTTCCATTCTTTTAGCTACTAACTTGTTCATCTGGGCTAGGGGCAGAAATGACACATCAACTGGTATAAGTGATTGGAACCCGGTTCATATCTGTAGTTCAGTGTGCATAAACCATTTTCAAAATGGCCCAAATGGGTTTAAGATACACCTGGATGGATGTAGTATCAGACTTAACAGAGTTAGGGTAAATTGGTTTATTGAAATTCTGCCCCATATGCCCTCCAGATTCAAGTTAATTTACAGTCCTCCAGCATCCTAGGATACTTTGCACCCCTCCCACAGACACCCCCCACCCCCTCACAGGGTGGTCTGGTGAGCCTTGGCCCAAGCTGTCTGCTCCAGCCAAGCAGGGATGTGTGCTCTAGCACCCCCCAGCTTCTGACCTTGGCCACTGCAGGCATATGACTGCATTTGCAGAATCAAAAGTGACTGTCTGTTCGCTCGCTCATCATTTCAATCTACTCAGCTTAGACTAACCTACAAAGATTGAATTGATTCAGCTCAGGCTGTTGACTTTCTGTACTTAGCCCATGCTTGATAATTCCCCTTCCTCCCTGACCCTTAGACCCTTGCAGATAGCTATCATTTAGTTCAGTTCAGCCCTGGGAAGTACTGGCTGTGACTCTCCTGAAACGTCTTCCTTGTCACTCTCACTTTGTTCACATCTCCACGGCTCATGTTCCTTGTGGCAAATATGAAGCATTTTTCTGAGTAGTTTTGGTAGGTAATCAGTCTCCTCAACAACCAGCCGGGTTTGACAGTCACTACTATGGTAGAGGAACTTCTTTCAGAACAACGATTGAATTAAGAGGATAACAAATGGTGACTGGGGAACAGATCTAGGATAGCTATTGCAACTCAGAAGACTTATAGCAGAGCAATAGTGGTGCAAGCAAGTCAAGAGAATCAAGCAAGAAGCAAGCGAGAGAATCAAGACTAAGTGCAAGTCTCTCACTGCTGGAACATCTTTGAGGATAATTCTGGGTCAATATTAGAAAATACCAAGAGCTTTTTAGACCAGTGTTTTCTTGCAGGTCCTGCAGGCCTCATACTTAACTCTAGTAGTTGCTGGTGCACTGAGTCAGCACAGGGAATGGTTTAAAGCTACAGTCCTGCCCCTCATCTGCACAGTGAGACCAGCATAACTCCAGTCAGTGCTTGCCAATATAAAGGAATGGGGAATTGCATGCATTTTCTCACAGCAAAATCCATAAAAGCTTTCCAAGAAGTATTCTACCTTTCTCAGCAGCTCCTGACAAAGAAAGGAGGGGAGGGGAGAGATGTGGGTGGGAGAGTTAGATCTTGAAGCAAGCTATGGGACATGTGGATGGGGGATGGGGTAGCTGGAGGCACCAAACACTGAAAATAAGAAGTGGTTTCATTCAGATAAGCAGTTTCTGCTTTTCATTCAGAGCATGAATCTTATGATGGGATCCAGTGAGGTGAGGAAGTAACCTTTATGCTTGCACATTTGCAGTGGGAAGACTGACTTCTGCCCAGCAAGGGAGAATCTGTCAGATACCAAACACGTTCTCGTTTTTATGAATGAAGAGTAGGAAACTACATGCAAGGCAAACAATTCCCACTTCCTCTGCAACTGGAAGCATGACAACATTGATAGGCTCGCTCTGGGGCCTCATTAGAAACTGCTATCTGTGGGGCTCAGGCTTCACAGATCTCACTCCTGCCCATGAGTTATACGCTTAATCCTTCAAAGAGGGCTGCGCCGCAGTTTAACATTCCACAAATTCCCATTCCCTGCTGACACTCGGAGCTCATTCAAAAGCAGTAAGTGCCAGTGGAGCAAAGGCTGTAAAACACACCAGCAAACCTTTTCAGTGGCTAATCGGGGTTAACTCTACCCTTTCTTATGTGGTCCATGTTAAGCATTCCTTTCTATTCAGGACTGCTGGGAGGATGAGCAGAAAGGGAGAATAGAGATGCAGAGAATCAGGAATCCTAATAATAATCACTTAAAAGACATGGTAGCTATAAACCTATAGCACTTAATGATTGTTCATACTTTCAGCCTCACAACACCCTGATATAGATTTGTCACACACATTCACCTATAGTGAAGTTGAGGTCCAGAAGGCTTATAGCCCCAATTTTCAACAGTGACCTCTAGTTTTGGTGCTCACATTTCAATACTACTGGTGGAGCTATGAAGAGAAGCTAGACCTGTGCCCAGTCTTGTGGGTGAACCACTCAGCTACTGTTTCTCCTGTGCCCTGCTGTCATAATCCTGCTTGAATACCTAAGAGTTAGGGATATTTCTTGCATTTCCAACATTCTCCAGATTACAGATGCATACACTCATCATCAGCTCCCCTCAAATCATTGCAGAGAAAAGGCCCACTTTTTCCAGTCTATGACTTTCTTGATTGCAGACTTGGCTCAAAATGTACTCAGCACTGGATGAAATCCCTTGGTGCTATCTGCAGTGTCTCCATAATAGTTGATATCTCCTAGGATGATCTGAAGTATCTCCTTTCAAATATTCACGGGGGCCATCCTGAGCAACTTTGGTCAGGTGTTCTTGTTTCTCCTGACCCTGTCCCCTGTGCTTACTTTTCCTGAGTATGATACACTGGTTGTGGGGGGATCTTGTACCCTTCCCCTCTTTGAACCAATGCAGGAGAAATACAATATACCCTGGATTTGAAAAACATCTGAGCAACACCCATTGCAGCAGTAATTTTCACTTAAGGTGAGCACTAGACCTGACTTCCAGAAGATGAATTCCTGGTCCCATAGCTCCAGTGGAGTCACACAACCGGGGCTGGGAGGAAGGGGGACCCTGTGCAAGGGACCCAGTGCTGCATGGACACACAACTCTGTTGTACATGTGGTTCTGGTTTCACATTGACCCAGGAAGCTCTGAGGTTGGTCCCATGCTATGTTCTGTCGTGGGACTCAGGTAAGTAATGCTGCAGGATGAAGCTTAGGAGTCTGAGTTACTGTTGTCACACACTTAAAAAATCTTTTGTTACTGCCTAGTGGTAGGTACTCGGATACACTGGCTTGGCTCTGGGGCCTTGACAGGATCAACCTCCATGCCTTCACAGTGTGGTTCAAATAGAGCCAAAGGAGGTAAGTCAGCTGATTAGGATGCAGGGACATTTATAGATGTGCTCTGGGAGGTGGGGTGGGAGCTTTAATTAGCGCAGCTATAAGAACCATGCTAATTAAAAGCGCTCGGAGCATTACATGTCTCAGTGTCCCTGTGCTGAAAAATGGTGGCAGGGTGCTTTGAACTAAAACTCATCTAATGAGCTTTAGTTTAAAGTGCCCCACCACCATTTTTCAGCGCAGGGATGATGATAAATGTGATGCTGGAGTCTCCTGGAGCACGGTAATTACCAGGCTGTAATTACAGTGTGTCAGAGCACGTATATAGGAGCCCCAGGAGACGGTTCAAGCTCCTTGCTCTGCCACATAGGATGTGTATGATACAAGGAGAGTCACTTCATTCCCGTACCTTGTTTTCCCATCTGTGTCAAAGTGCAAGACTCATTTTCTCTGCCACGTCTTGCAGAGCGGGGTCTGATTCTTTGCATGCAGGCGTACGGGACATAGTAGAATGGGGCCGCGCTTTGACCCATTCTACTGCAATAGAAATAATAAGTAACTACAGTGATGGGAGCCAATCTGAGAGCCTATTCCTGCATGCCTTTACTACAGCAAGAAGTCCAGGGGGCTTCAATAAAGAAAACACGCGTGAGCGAGGGTTGTGCATTGAAGCAAAAGTTTGCAGAATGGATCCTGAGTGATTGCAGCATGAGACTTGCCAGTATTTGTTTCCTCAGTGGGTCGTGGTTTGCAGTTTTCTAAGAATTTCAGTGACAGGTAGGAATTTGGAAGCTCTTGTAGACTGATAACAGTGGCCGTTATGATTTGTCAAGTGTGAAAGTCAGGCATGTGTTGTCCCCAGAGATACGCAATTCTAGGCAGCCCCGTACCACCCGTAGATGAGTGTTTACAACTTTCTGAATCAACTGTCACTTTTTCCCCTTTTTTTTTCTTTGTTCTATTTTTTTTTTTTTTATGAATGAAGTCTGAAGAAAACCAGACAGAAAGGAAGGCTGCAACATGTTTTATGGGTTCAGTTTCCTTCTGGTGAGGATGTTACACTTACTGAGGTGAATTTTTGAAAGAGATGTGGAAGGGTTTTCTGGCCATGGTCAGGGGATATTTCATTCATGCAGGAAGTTGCAAAAGCCGAACAGAAAGTGTGTATTCTGGAAGTTTCAATTAAAAAAAAAATAGGTGAAGGTGAACTATCAGCTGAGACTGAGAAACTCAATTCATTTTGCATTCCTGAATAATCAAAATGGGCTTTTTAATAAATAATTACTAATAAAAGAGCCTTTAATGCCAAGTCATCAGAATAATTTTCCAACTGCTTTCTTTTACCTAAGAATATTGGAAACACGGGTTTCAATGGCAAAGGCCCATTCGTAATCATTACAATCTTCCCCTTTCATTCCCAAAGTACTTAGACAGGCAGCTTTTCTGAGCAGTGATTGACCTTTTTGTTGTATGTTTGTACAACACTTAAAAGGACCCTGGTCCTTGTTTGGCATATTCCTAGGGGCTGCTATAATGCAAATAACAGATACCAATAATGATTAATAATGGCAAATGGAATTGCTTTATCCAAAGCATTGCTGTTACCTTCCAGTTACATCAGCTGTTTAACTGGGCACATCCATGCCATGTGGCACTTATGGGTAGGAAGGACACCGGTTTAATTTAGGAACCTTTGAGCAAAACTCATTCACTATCCCAGGACGTGAGTGAGTCCCAGGGAGGTGGAAGCTGGGGTACGCTGACATACTTGCTCCTCTCCTTTATTTTGACTCTTTAGCATGCAGTGCAAATGCTCACTTAAGACTATGAAACCAGTATTGAGGTGATATGTGTAGGTTTGGGAAGGGGGCGGCAGCGAGGAGGTGAAGAGGGAGTAATATCACATGAACCACTGCTAGTTGTAGATTTAAAAAAGGACCTTTATGATCAACTACCCTGACCCCCTGTGTAACACAGGTCAAGGAACTCCATGCATCAAGGTCATAACTTCTATCAGAGCCCTTTGTGTGAAGATATTCCTTTAAACGCTGACAGTGATGGGGAATCACCCTGCTGTGCCAAGGGTATTGTTCCAATGATTAACTGCACTTGCTGCTATAAATAACTGCACTCTCTTTCTGGCTTCAGCTTCTTCCCAATGGATCTTGTTTTGCCTTTTCCTGCTAGGAAACAATCAGCCATGTGTACTGCTGGATATCCCACCTACATCTAGATACTGGCGGGTCGTGACCATGAGTTGAAGGGCGTCAAAGCTTGTTGATTGGCCCTTTTTTTCAGCCTCTGAAGGGCTCAGTTCTGCCCTGCACTCACCTGTATGAGCAAGGGTAGAATTTAGGCCTTGGTGCAATATGCACCAGCTCAAAGTCAAACTGCCTTTGCCTGATCTCCCCCTCCCAGATTTGCATTTGGCCCATGGAGTCCAAAGGATGTTAAATTGCTGTACCTTAGATGTTGATGGAATGGGAAGAAAACCTCACCTGGATATGGAATATGAATGCTTACATGTTTCATTGGAATAGTGAAGCAGGTATTTAATGTTTGATTGAGCTACATTAAAACTGGCCCTGGTGCAACAAATCCAGTTAAAATGCATGTGGTTACATCAGTGAAGTCTTTCCAGGCAGCTACATGTAAACCAATTTACCTTGCACTTGAATTGATTTAAACAAGTTTAAATCAGTTTAAGTGCACCCAGTGCTGGTTGTTTGGACTGGTAGAGCTAGAACTATCTTGAATTAATTTTGTTGCCCCTTTACAATTTTTCTAGTGTGAATCAACTCTTAGACACACAGAGCAACACTTAGATGCACTTGAATTTAACTGACTGTGTGCAGTTGACATTGCAGAGCAAATGAGAGCAGTCAGAACATAAGTGGTCCAGCGAGATGCTGGCACTCACAACGCAGACTCCTGGGATCTATATTGGCCCAACCTTTGAGAACCTTAGCTTATGTCTGATCCAGCTCTGAATTCCCTTAAAATCATTCAGGGCTATTGTTGTAAGTCAGGTCCTGAATTGCTCAGCTTGATCATGAGATCCTGGCCATTAGAGGCATGTCAAGTGACCGAATACATCAGGCAGCCTTTTTTAATGATGGCTGTACAGCTTGTGACAGCCATGAGATCAGTAGCTTGCAATCATCTTATGGAAACCCAGATGTCAAGAGATTTGGGCAAAGCAAACTCAAGCTTGCAAAATCAGCCAGCCAAACACCCATGGAAACAAGACTGACAGCAGCTGCAAACTGTATCAAGAACAGATTCCCTTTACAATCCAGGCAGTAGGTTATGTTGTTATTCAAGCAGCTGGCATGAGGCGCTAACACTAGAACAGATACGGCTTTGGGAAGTTCACAGATCTGGTTCTTTGGGACATGCCCATGTCACCTCCAGATTATGGTAGGGGGAGTGTTAGTGGAGCACACTATCCCCACTTGGAAATGCAG
The DNA here is from genome assembly GCF_030867095.1 of Alligator mississippiensis. Classification (NCBI taxonomy): domain Eukaryota; kingdom Metazoa; phylum Chordata; order Crocodylia; family Alligatoridae; genus Alligator; species Alligator mississippiensis. The sequence goes on from NC_081826.1 coordinate 16,647,978, forward strand.
TTAGTCCCCTTTGAATGTTGCCAGAAACATGCCAATAATCATGCTCACGATGAAGAGGTGGTTGGAGCACACCCAGTACTTTTCCAAAGTGTCTTCACTGTGTCCCTTTCCAGATGCAGCACTGTGTGTCATGGAGGTGCTCCCTGTTGCAAGCTGGGATCTCTGAGGATGTACCATGGGTTTCCCTTTTCTTCTACTTCCAAACAACACCAGGCACAAGGGGCCTAAAGTAAGCAGTGGAGAATGCTGTGAAGAAGGGTGAGGCGTGGAGGACTCAGATGTGGGAAACCTTGGTCATGTCTACACTGGAAACCTGCCATGTCCAGCCGCAGTGCACTAAGACATGCCTCGCTGCTCCGTATGTGCTGCATCCTGAACTGGAAGTGGCACAGTCATGTTCCTGTGGTGCCGTGGGTGGATTTTAAGCACTGCATGAACCTGGCCTTGCTGCTTCCCACCTGGGAGGTAGTGTACTTGGAGCACTGTTGCAGAGTTGAGCACGCTGCTGCCTGGCTTGTTAAGCTTCTAGTGTAGACATGTGCCAGCCTATAGCACCCTCTCTGGGGTTCTACATTTTGGATGTAAATACTTAAAGGTGTAGCTCAATACCCTTACAGATCTAGCCCAGGGTGTTTTATACACCTTTAGGATCTGCTTAATGGGAAGCCTTAACCCAGAGCCTGGAGCACAATAGAGAAAAATGCCAAGCAGATTCCAGGAAGAAAAGTTTTACCCTGAGTGGAACCAGTGTCACCAACCTGAAGAGGGGCTACAAAGCACCCTCCCAAATGTGCCCCCTGCTCTGCATTGCCCTTGTGTTTGTTTTGCCACAAATAATTAAACTTTATTTTTTTTTATAATCCATCTGAGCTAAAAAATAGTGAGTAAAGAGGGAAGAGGATTTCAAGGACAACTGATACTACTAAAGATGGGGAACTGTATCGCCTTCCCTCCCCTTCAAAACATTTTGAAACTAACTTTAAATTACCATGCTGAGGAAGCAGTATTATCTCCATTTAACAAGTGGGGAAACTGAAATGGGGAACCTGAATGACATGCAGTACCACAGACCAAGTCATGGTTAGAACTGGGATTAGACAACTGGTGTTCAGGCAACCACTCTCTATCTCAGCTGCATATTTATAAGAAAAGTGCATACGACCAAAACTTTAAAACAATTCTATAGGATTGTAGTGCACTGCAGGCCAAGGAGCAGAAGGAATAATCCTCTTAAAAGGCCAAAAAACCCCAAAAAACAAAAACCCAACCCAAAAAACCATGTGAAGGAAATAGCAATTGGAAATACATTTTTCTAGCATGGAGAGAACACAGTGAATATGGGGAATCAGATTGGCACTGTATGGACCTGGTGGCTAGGTCCCCAAATGCAGGGGGTGCACTTGTAGAGGTGCAAAGAGCAGCGGCACAAATTTGTGCTACTGATTTGTGACCCATTGCACGTGCATTGCACACGCGCTTTGGCACGTAGCAAATTGTCTGGGGTAGGGGAGGCTGGCCCCAGCAGTATTACCTGGAGTCCTGGTGCAGCAGGGGTGCAGGTCCGGCACGCAGAGCCAGTGCATTGCTCTGAACGGCCAGTCTCCATTTGTTCCAGTACACGCTACAGATATGTACTCTGTGCTGCTTTTTTCCTCAGGGTTTTTTTATTGCTACCGGGATTTCCTGGTAGCAAATTTTGCCACTGCGCTGCAAATTTGCAGTGTGCTGCAGAGTTTCACATTGCCTGTGTGCAGTTTGTGGTGCCACAAAGTGGTTTGTGGTGCCACAAAACAAACCTCGTGCCCCTACACATGGGGACCTGCCCCGTAAGTCTTTCCTGCCTTGCGTGTAAAGTGAGGCACAAGGACTGTGAAGTTTCCCGCCACAAGCCAGGTTCTGCCTGGTCAGCCAGTTTCTGGAAGAGTGTCATAGGATTATGACCTTAGGCCATAATCGCAATCCTGATCATGCTGACCTCATAGTGACTTGTCCAAAGCATATATTCTTTACCAAGTTGTGGCCTCCACTCAATGCAAAAGCTATTGATTTACTCATCTTAATTAAGTTGTCTAGCGAAAATGATTATTCCTGAAGGACTTTGTCAGCAGATCCCATCTTCCTTTGGTCTAATTCTGTCCATGTCAGATTAACTCATCTGTAATACACACTCCAATTAAACAAGGTCCAGTATAGACCAAACGCCGTCTGGTGCTTGCCCTCTAGATGGCAGCCTTTCCCTAATTTTGACTCCATGCAGGACTAGTGGGAGTTGGCTCTGACTTGCAGCATTCATTAATCTCAAACACAGTTTCACTGTGTAACCCTGAATCTGCTACACAAAAAAAAATGGATGGCTAAAATAACAGCGGAAGATGAGAAGGAAAATGCCGAGCCATAGGAAGTTTGTGCTTCATGGGCCTCGTGGAGTCTCATGGAATGAAACATGAAATTAAAGGCATTTGTTACTTTGCATATTTTCAGTAAGACGGTCTTCACTTCACAATCGGGGCTGTATGGCTTTCTAGGAGTTAGTCATCGAGGCATGCTGTGCAGAAAAACTCCACTCCTGGCTAGAGGAGTGATTGTAGCAAGGAAATATTTGAATGTTTTGTCCAGTCGGTGAGTGGCCTGTAGATGATAGATAAAGACATAGCATCAAAATAAAACTGGTTTCTCTTTATAAAAGCAATAGATGAGGCTTCAGCATGAGCAATGAGATTTTGTTTGGTTGAGTTCACTTTCCCAAAAGAAATACAACCACGCCAATGGGAAGCGAAGGAAATCATACAACTGTTGAATAGGAGAGCTGGAAGGGGCCTCAGGAGGTTATCTAATCCAACCCTATGTTCAAGGCAGGATCATCCCTATCTAAGCCATCCTAGGCAGGTGTTTGCCTAACCATTCCCAAAACTGCAAGCACCACCACCAGGCACAATGCCCCAAAACATCAAGTCCCCACCCCCTCCTCCCGCCCCATGACCTTGCCACAGGTAAAGTAGGGGACGAAGGCACTGTCAATGTCCTATTGCAAGGACAGGAGGTTGTTAAGAGATCCAAGGAAGAGGACCACACTGTGCTACTACAGAGGAAAGCAACCTCCCCACAGACTATGCCAATCTGACTGTAGGATAAAATTCCTTCCTGACACAAAATGTAGCAATCAGTCTGATCCTGAGTGGAGAAGCAAGACCTTTTAGCCAGGGTTATTTAAGTCCTAGCCAGAGTGTTGGCACACAGTAGTCAAAATCTCCAGCCTTGGATGCAGCCAATACCAGTACTTCTGAAGAAGGTGAAAAAAAATAAATTTGACAACCATAACAACAGGAAAGGAAAAAAAATCCTCCTCCATCCCAGCAATGCCCAGAAGCATGTACTTGAGGACCACAAACACAACGCCATGCATTGCACACCCTAACTAGAGAGCTAGAACTCCCCTTTCCAGGGGTGATGCGTAAGGGGTGCATGGGGGTGCACGTGCATGCCCTGAGAGCACTGGTGCACCCCCTGACAGGCCACGCTCCCTGCTTAGGCGATGGGTGGGGGGGCAGGAGGAGGTGCTGGTGTCCCCCTGTGAGTAACAGCCAGGGAGCTGAGTGCTGGATGAAGCGCCGTGGCCACTTCTGGGAGCACCAGGGCTGCTTTCCAGTCGGCGCGATCAGCTGCGGGAGGACCCCCTCCCCAGTTGCTGACTGGTCGCATCTGACTAAGGTGGCACCAGTTGCCCATGCCCCTTTCTGTCATCCTGCCCCTCTAATAAACATGTCTCTGTTCTTTAATTTTGTTTTATAACTCAGTCAATTGTGTAGCTCTGCTTCCTTCACTCACTTCTGAGCACTGTTCTCTTCAATTTCCACCTTTTCTGCACTACACTGCCCTTTTCATAATCATCAAGCATGTCAGGGGTCTCCTGAGCTTGCGACTGTTGCTTTTCACAGCACACTCTAGGCATTGCTACTCCTAAGTCATCCCTGACCAACGCTTATCTAACCTCTTCTTGTAAACCTCCAATGACGGAGCTTCCACAACTGCCCTAAGCAGTCTTTCCACTGCCTCACTGTTCAAACCATGAAGGTGATTTTCCTGATATCTAATTTAAACCTAATTGGATACAATTTCCAGTCATGGCTATGTGTCCTACCTTCTGCAGCAAAGGAGAAAACCTTTTCTCCCTCTTTATGGAAACCCTTCAAATATTTGAAGACTGCTATCATGTCCTGTCTTGATTATCTTTTCTATGAGCTGCACACACTTATTTCTCTCAACTGTCCTCATATGGCTTGCTTTCGATGACATTTATTATTTGGAGGAATGGAGAGCAGTGGCCATGATATACCTTGTCTTTAGCAAGGTTTTTGACATGGTCTCCTACAACATTCTTGCAAGGCAGCTAAGGAGGTACAGGTTAGATGAATGGACTGTAAGGTGGTCATAAAACTGGATGGATGCTCAGTCTCAGGGGGTCATAGTCAATGGCTCAGTGTCTAGTTGGCAGCTGGTATCAAGTGGAGTGCTCCAGGGGTTGGTCCCAGAGCTGGTTTTGTTCAATATCTTCATCAACGGCCTAGAAGATGGGATGGAGTGCACCCTCAGCAAATTTGCAGATGACACCAAGCTGGGAGAAGTAGTAGATATGCTGGAGAGTAGGGCTAGGATTCAGAGACCTAGACAATTTGGAGGATTGGACGAAAAAAAAATCTCACGAGGCTCAGTAAGGACAAGTGCAAAGTCCTGCACTTAGGACAAAAAAATCCTATGCACTAGTACAGTTTGAGGACTGATTGGCTAAGCAACAGCTTTGCAGAAAAGGACTTGGGGATTACAATGAATATGAAGCTGAATATGAGCCAAGAGTGTGTGAAGAAGGTTAACAGCATACTGGGCTGCATTAGTAGGAGGATTGCCAACAGATCAAGGGAAGTGATTCTTCCTCTCTACTCAGCACTGGTGAGGCCACATCTGGAGTGCTGTGTTCAGTTTTGGGCCCCCCACTGCAGAAAGGATGTGGACAAATTGGAGAGAGTCCAGCAGAAGGCAACAAAAATGGTTCGGGGACTGGGGCATATGACTTCTGCGGAGTGTCCGGGGGAACTGGGCTTATTTAGTCTGGGGAAGAGAAGACTGAAGGGGGATTTAATAGCAGCCTTCAACTACCTGAAGGAGGGTTGCAAAAAGCATGCAGCTGGGCTGTTTTCATCAGTGGCAGATGACAGAACAAGGAGCAATGGTTTCAAGTTGCAGCAAGGGAAGTTTAGGAGAGATATTAGAAAAATCTTTCTCATGAGGAGGGTAGCAAAGCACTGGAACAGGTTACCCAGACAGGTTGTGGACACTCCATCCTCAGAGGTTTTTAAGACCTGGCTAGACAAAGCCTTGGCTGGGATGATCTAGTTGGGGATGGTCCTACTTTGAGCAGGGGGTTGGACTCTATGGTCTGCTGAGATCCCTTCCAATCTTACTTTTCTATGATTCTATGATTCTCTTTCTTTACTTAAAACTCACCTGCCTTTGGTTCCTCCGAGATTCTCTTGCTGCTAAAAAAGAGGGGAAATGTGAGTGGTAATAGTGTAATTTTTCCAGAGGGGACCTCCAAGCAAAGATCTCAAAGGTTTTTACACCAATTGCTAAAACCTCCAAAACATTCTGAGCTATAGGGAACTTCTTTTAATCCCATTTTGCAGGTGGGTAGTTTGAGGCTTCAAGCGGTTACATTACTCGCTCATATACACAGCAGGCAATTGGGAATAGATCGAACTGCCTTTGCCCCCCATGAGTGGAAGCTTGAAATCCAAATCCTAACTCCCTAGCGTCTAACCAGTAAGCAATATTCTCTGCTGGCGTCATGCAAAGGGTTTGCCAATTCTGTCTGCAACTGCTGCCATTTACACAATGCTTTTCCTACTTTGTGGACAGCACCGTACCTAGACTCCTGGTGGCCCTTGGCAAACCTTTAGTATTAGGCCCCCCTTCACCAGAGGTAATGATAATAATAACTGGAAAATGGGAAAAAATTACCATTTTTGGGCCGCCTTTCTGTCTGGGCCCCGGGCAGTCACCAGGTTTGCCCATGCCTGTGTCCGGCCCTGTCTGTGGATAGAAGAATAAATGTCCTAGGACCCTGTGGTCCTGTATGGCTAAAGACCTTTTCCAGCTTGGCTTCCTGAGTAATTTCTCAGCTAGGCTAACAGCCATTGGCAACCCTCTTAGGCTTCACGCCAGAGTGGTCCAGTTCAGACGTGGGCAGTCACTAGTACTCAGCTGCTGCCACCTTTTTATCCCATGGTGGCATGGGGCGAGCACCTGCAACTGGGACTTTTCCCCACAGCAGCAAAGGAAAGCAACTGCTGCCCCTACTTCTGGGTGCTGCTGAAGCCCCACATCCACAGACTGGATCGAGTGGCTCCATGGCCTGGATCCAGTTCTTTGCACATAGGGTGCTGACCCCTGCCCTAAAGCACTTGACCACACATCCCCAAGTCTTGCTTTAATAGGTAGGGGGTTGCAGATAGATGTGCCCGGAAAGCATCCTAGTCTCCAGAACTTGCTTCCAGCCAGAGTGAATCCCAGATTTGGCAACCTTGAAGACCTGCTGAGGTCTTTGCCTCTTCTCTCAGCCTTTTCCTAGACATGCACACAAGGAAAGTTCTCACATGGACTGAGAGGAGATGATGCAGAAAGTTCCACCATCACCTCCTTACTTTAAAATTTGTGACTTGCAGGAAGTACATTCTGTTTGACAATGTATATAACATTTGACCATATATAACATGGCTAGATTTTAAGGCAGGTGAAGATTAAATGAACTGCACAATGAATGTGCAGGTTACTTAAACGTCTGACAAGACAGACATGGATACACGCCTTAGAGATGGTTTTCTACTATACCAATCCCAGGACAAGGATGACAGAGTCCCTTTGGCTGTCACCAACAGGGTATAGCTTGAACATTTTAGATCAGAGGTGCTCAACCCCTCACCTGTGGGCCAGATCTTGCTTCAGATCTTGCTCCTCATGGGTCCATGGGGAACCCTGCAGGTTGTGGCCCTTCACACTAGATCAGCCATACAGAGTGGCATGAGGCCCCAATCCCATCACATGGGGCCTCAGATCCTGATCCTGGTGCATGGGGTAGCAGGGCATTGGGCCCAATGCTGGCATGCTTGGATCTCCTGAAAAAGGATGACTGATGCAAGGCAGTTACGGGGGACAAACCTGTCTTAGCTGACAGGCAGCCACTCCCATCCTCAAACGTCTCTCAAGTACCAGGCTACTTAACTCCCAATCTCACCCAGACACCAGGCCTTGTAATGGGTCAAGATGCCTCCTGTGCCCCAGCAGCAATACAGACCACATAATCACAAGACCAAATAACACAGATTACAACATCCAAGGGTCATTCACTTGCAACTCTTCCAATGTTATATATGCCATCACCTACTCTGACCTATCAGCTGCAGAAAGGCATGCAAGTCTGTGGCAGAGCATTTTAACCTCCCTGGACACTCCATGGCTGATGAGAAGGCAGCAGTTCTTAGACAGAAAACTTTTTCAAATAGGTTTGAATGGGAAATTGCAGAACAAGAAATCATCCACAGACTGGATTGTACTAAGTATGGTTTAACTAGGGCTGTTGATCCTTAGCTCATTACCTAGGTTAGTTTGTGTGACTCCTTTTTTACTATGGATTAACAGCTTGTTTGTTTGCCTCTCCCAGCACTGCCTGCTCTTCCTCACCCTCTCTTTCCCTGCTTCCTTGTCTTTTGTAGTCTAATGTCTCTCTCCTCATACTCTGCTTTTTGCTTGTCCTTTCATAGCATCTGATGAAGGGACTTTCAGGTCATGAAACCTTGTGCTATATATATGGGGAGCGTACACCCCCCCACCCCCCCACTTTATTTAGTCTGTAAGGTGTAAATCTAACCTGCCTTCTATACTAAAACCTGCCATTTACTGGATCAGACCATAGGTCCATCTTGCCCGGTACCTGTGTCACACAATGGCAGACAGTGGATGCTGAAAGGGAGAGTGAACTGGGGTTTTTCCATTGTTCTGATTCAGTGGCTGTATCACTAACCCCTGTGCACAATAGCTACTGATGCCCTTTTCCTGCAAGAATTTGTCCAGTCCCCTTGTGGCTAGACTGGCAGCTTCCACAACATCTGGCTGGAATGAGTGCCACAGTTTAATTACATGCTGTGTGAAACACAACTTCCTTTTGTTAGTTTTGAACTTACTTACTACTAGTTTCATGTTGTGACCCCTAGTTCTTGTGTTGTGTGAGAAAGGAAAGAATAAATCCCTATTTGCTTTCTCGTTGCCATGTAGTATTTTGTAAACCCTTATCATGCCCCCCTCAAACATCACCTTTCTACTAGTGTCAGCTTTCTGATGCCTTTAATGGGTGGTGAGGTCTGTGCTTACAGATTAAGGAGCCCTTCTGAGCTGCTGTGTGCCTTTTGACTAGAGGTATCTGAAACCTGTGAAAGGTCCAAAACTGAAAAAGTCTCGCTTCAGTAGAGAACGTAGGTACACACTGAAGTCCACCCTGAAGTTATCGGATGATCCTCCCCATCAACTGGAAGTACAGAAGAATGAATGCCAGTGCTTTGGCTCAAGTGAACACTGCTGGCATTGATACTGTGTTTATATGGCACTAGCTCTGTTGGACAGGACATATCATAAGGATGTCGAACAACCGGCTCCCAAAACAGGTCCTATACTCCCAGCTCACTGATGGTCACCACTCTAGAAGTGGGAACAGAAGAGACTCAAGGACATTTTGATGGCCAATCTGAAGAAATATGACATTACTATCAGGATCGAGGAGACTCAAGCACTGAATTTTCCCCAGTGGCACTGTGATTTATGACATGGCATCAATCATTTTGAGCAAGCTCACCTCACTGTGGAGGCAGATAGGTAAGAGTGACAACGGAAAAGATCTGTGGCCCATCATCACCAGGATCTGCTCCTTCCTCCTGGAACTTTTTGCCACATCCGCAGTCAATACAGATCTTGGATTGCCCTCCTCAGTCATCTAGGGGCTCACTGATGACTTCCCTATTTACTAGCAGACTGTCATCCAAATATCAGGAGACTGCAGACAGCAAATGATTAACTGCTTAATCTCAAGAACAGGCTTAAATACCTGAACCTAAAATGCTTGAGTCTCTGCAAGATTTTCCACTGACCTCAAGCAAGAGCCACTGGAGACCTGGAAATAATTTCCTGAGACCCTTACTAGGGACTAAGGCCTGTCCCTGTCCTAGGGGGAAAGAAGAGTGAAATTCCTTCTACTGAACAAAAGGTTACTGCAGAAACAATTCAGTGTCATTTCTTCTTTGATTGAGTCTTCTTGGAAAGTGGACAGTGATCCTATCAATATTCTGGCCAAGGAATAGTTTCAAGGAGCCTGAATGGTATCTCATCATTGCTAAGGTTTTGCTCAGCTGCATTAACATCTGCCTAGAGTGTGAAATAAATGGAGAGGCTCAGGAGAGAGGGCAGAATCAATGACATGGGATCGGCCTACACAAAACACTGCTTTTCTTTTGTGTGATAGCAGCCAATAGTTGCAGTCAGCGGATCTGTTTGACCTCGGTGCCTCTCAGCATAGAAGAGAAAGCGAGCCCTGGCAAATCATTGTAAGTGAGGCTCTCAGTACTAGTGTTTCCTTGCTCTCATTGGCTCTTTGATAGTTGACATCCATTGACCTTTTTAGCATGTTTCAAAACCAACTATTTACTAAGGCTGTGACAGAGAGTTGAGAATTATTTTTTACTTACCTATTTATTTGTTTGTATAGAGGTGATACCTAGCCCTTAATGAAATACTTCAGTTGTTTTACTTCACTTGTGCCTCGGATTTCTTTTCTATTTAAGGTGGGATTGTTTTTTTAAATAACTGATGAGACACGAAACATCCTCTTTGCAATCAAGAGAAAGTATCTGAATAAAATCAATATAGATATTCTAGTATTAGATCTCACTTGATTCCTTGTGCTAAGCAAGAAAACATCTATCAGGCAAACTGCCTATATCAGAAAACTATGTGTGTATTGTAACAGAAACACATATGCTTTTCACGCCACAAGTTTAATCATCATCCTCATTATGTTAATGCTTCCAAGCCCCACTCTTGAACCAACTGGGTGCTGTATGACTATCGACAGAAAGACTCTCTCTCCTGTAAATTACTATGGTCTCCAATGGGATTTGCACATGGGCTAGGAATAGAAGTTACCATAAACTGGTTTAAGTGATCAGAAAGTGGTTTAAATCTGTAACAGAGCAGAAGTTCAGTGCACATAAACCAGTTTCAGAACGGCTGAAGCTGGTTTAAGACAAACCTGTTTGAATGTAATATCGGCCTTAACCAATTTGGGTCAAATTGAAACTTCTGTTCCAGACCCCTTCCTGGTTCAAGTTAAATCAGAGTCCCCCAGTATCCCAGCATGCTTTGCAGCCCTGTGCTGCACTGTGCTGTGCTGTGCTGTCTGCTCCAGAGAGAAGGGCTGGCTCTGCCACTCTGTGCCTAGCTGAAGCAGTGAGGGCTGGCTGATGGGGGGGGCTAGCCCAGCTGGAGATGCAGCCCAGTCTATGGGGGAACTGCCCCACCCCCACAAGCAAACCCCAGCTGGGGTCTGGGGCCAGGGAGGGGGGATTTAAACACCCCTTCCTCCACTCAAACTTACTGCTAGCTGCAACTATGGACTACAAATCCCAGAGGCACCTGGAAGCAGGAAGAGGAAGTGATTAGCAACTCCGCAGAGTCCTGCTACTGTAATTCTGGACTGCAAATCCCAGAGACCTTGGGGGCAACAGGAAGAGGAAGTGAACACACAGCCAGGGAGCCTAGCTCTAGGTCCCGTGGCTTCTGGCCTGAGCTGCTGCAGGCATGTGGCTGTATTTCCTGAATTGAAAGTAAATGTCTATTTACTTCTGTTTCAATTTAATCTGTGCAGCTTAGACTAACCTGCAAAGACTGAACTGATTCAGCCTCAGGCTTTTTGACTGTCTGTACCTAGCCACGAAGACTGCAGTAGCTCGTAAGCTGCTTGTGTTTTACAATAGGTCAGGATTTTTTTTCCCATTGGAAAAGGCACTTTTCAAAAGCAATTATTCCACTGGTACCAGTGGCCTTGCGACTGTCCTCCTGCAGGCCTGTTATCCTTTTGACATTCTCCCTGTCTCTCCAGAAGCAGGAAAGCTGCCCCTACGACATCTGGACCTGCAGGCAGGAGGGACTGTGGAGAGCTGTGGAGCTGATGAACCACAGCAGTCAGCCTTCACAGAAAACGAGACTGATGAGTGCCTCCAGGCAGACACCTGACAAGCCAAACAACTTATTCCAGCACAACCAACCTGCAATATGTTTGAGGACACCCAACCCGTCCTGTGGAAAAAAAAGAGGGTGTTTGTTTGTTTGTTTGTTGTTTTTGATTCACATACTAAATTGGGATAATTTATTTTTCTGAAAACCTCATTACTGTGTATGCTGGAAATCTTACTTCCAGCCAGAACCAGAATATAACATTTGCTATTCACAATGCTAGTTATTACTGGGTTACAGCAGTATAAATGATTCTGGCAAGCTAGCAGGTGCACGTGTTTGCCATTCATCTTAATGTTTCATCATATCTCTGGAAAGCTGTTTAAACCCCAACTGATCACCTTTATTGCTATCTCAGTATAAAATTTACCCAAGTTAGTCTTTTGATGCTCTGTAAATCCATAGCCCTCCATATTCTGTTTATCCTGTATGTCATGTGGAATTAATGATGTTTATTCCCAGCTGACCAATTTGCATGACTGCCACCTTTCTTCAGTGACAGTATATACTAGAACTGACCATATGTAATTAATCACAGCCATCAACACAACTCACGCAACCTTCATTCAGTCACTTTCTGCAGTTGGCAGGTATTGATTCCTGATAGGTGGATGTACTTGCAAAATTTGTCTTGTTAAGAAGAAATAAATTCCATCTCAGGCTCTTGTCTTATAGACATACGGGCTCTTTTTAAATGCAGGACTCAACATCAGAAAAATCTTGCGGAAGGTTCAACAATCACCGGGTTGACACTATCATCTAAACCTGTAGAGGACCGGCACAAGGCTGGAGTGGGTGGGGCTGAGCAGAGAAAAGACTGCTGCAAAATCTGCATATTCCTCAGGCAGTATCACTGGCGATTCTTATGGCTGCAATTTATAGCTGATGGATACTTAGAGCAAATCACTTCTTACCTTTCATACCTCTCACTTGGATGAGTGTTACTCTTTCTATTCCCAAAGTTCCATGCAGGTTTAGTGTCCCTGGTGTATATATATATATATATATATATATATATATATATATATATATATATATATATATATGGTGTGTATATCTATATATAGATCTATATATCTATATGGTATAACAATTATAACTCTGTTATTCATTATTAACCATGTCGAGGGGGGAGAGGGGTGGCTAGAACCTATGTTTTCCATGCCCTGAGCAAGTGCCAAAACTGCTCAGCTCAGCTCTTGGGGTTTAGCTGTTATGTTATTGGGACACTACTGAAGTACAGGTTGCATACACGTGCCAAAAACTATAGGTAGGTGGCTATAGTTGGGGCCATAAATTTCAAATAAGTTTTAGCCCATTAGGTCAAGAATCAGCCCAAATTAAATAAACAAACCATTAATTGTGTAAAGGTTAGCTTTGAAAAAGGAACTGAGACCTGGGAAGAAGAAACTAGGAATAAGGATGCAACCTTAGCCTCATAATTGATCCTCGGCTTTTTGTACCAGAGATTTCTAAACAACACATTAAGTAAGTGGGTAGTGTAAGAATTATGTTGTAGCTATGGTGACATTAAGTACATTGGAATAAACATATATGCATATCCAGCTCTATATCAAATTGCCAAACTGTGCTTTCTCAAATGCCAATTGCTAGCTTTTCAGATGTAGTACCCTATTCCCTTGTCCCCAAAATCCCTTTCTTGTTTTCTGTATTTAAGTCTCTTGTATTTAAGTAGAGGGAATGTTGTTAATTAAAACATGTCACCACTCCTGATTAATTCAACAGAAAACATTGGACATATTTGCAAATTTATCATCGTGAAAAGACCTGCTGGTACTTTACCAAAAATCCTCATATTGGCTTCTATTTCTGTCTGAGTAGCCCGTTGCATGTTTAATAAGAAAAAAAGAAGAAAAACCATAGTGTAAGTTTTAACATGGTTTAAACCTGAACTGAGAAGTCAAATAACGCAATGATGTCCCCAGGATGTAGGTTGTAGCTGTGTTGGTCTAAGGACATAGGCAGACAAGGTTCTTTGGGTGAATCTGATATCTTTTATGATATCTCATGATGTCCCAAGTCATTCACATCGGTTCCATGCTTACAGTGCTATGTATTCAAACAATTCATATTTCTATATATGTGTATCCTTGATTATGTTCTAAATGTTTGACTAAGGTTTTGTTCCACAGTGAAAACTTTGTATATTCCTTATCTGCACCCCCTCATTAGTATGCAGAGGATATGCAGGTTTCAGGGCTACTCAAGCCTATTTTGACTGTTTGTAGTCTTGGGTTCTGCTGCAGGTGGGCAATTATTTTGGCTGGAAGGCCACTTAAGGACATTAGGTGAGTCGTTGAGGGCCAGGGAGGGAGTCCTGACCAAGCCTTGGCCTCCAGTCACAGCTGTTTCCACTGCCCGTTGTGGCAGCTGGGAAGGAAGGAGGTGGGATGACAGGGAGATAACCAGTGATCCTATCCAGCTCTGTCCACTCTGCACCCACTGCTGGGGCAGGCAGGATGCAATCAGGAAGGATGGATGGGATGGGCCTGTCGCAGTGGCATCTGGGAGTGGGACAGGCAGGTGGGGCAGAAGCGAGAGCCAGGCTGGGATCATGCGGTAGTGATAGCACGGGGCTAGGGCCTGGGGCAGAGCTGTAATCTGCTCCCTGCACATCCCTGAGAAGGGTGCCGTTTGTCGCATAGCTCACGAGCCTGGGGGCTGTCAATTGTCAGGCTGGCGCTTGAAAACCAAGCTTCAGGCTGGGCAAGGGTCTGTTTAGACTTGTATAGGGCAGTCCCCTGGTGGCAGGGATGTGTGTTTTAGAGTGACCTAAAAAGATTTTGCTCCATAATCCCAGTCCAAACTCATCTCCTAATTTGTGGCAACATGCATAGCACACAGGCCCCAGGGGTCCTGCCAGTAGGCAGGCTGGAAAGCAAACACTGAGCTTTGTGTTGGGTAGTGCCTTGCCCAGACTTCTTCAGGAGAGTCTCCTGGAGGCAGAGACATGTGGTTTGGGGTGATCTGAAAGGTTTTTTACCAATAATCCTAGCCCAAACTCAGATCCTTATTCAGGACAATGTTTAGTACACAGACCTGGGGGGTCATGAGTTGGCAGGCTGGCACATGAAAACTAAGCTTCATGTAGGGCTGGGACCTGCCCAGACTTCTTCAGGATGGTCCTCCAGGCACAGGGACATATGGTTTGTGGTGATTTGAAGTGGGCTTTCCCCATAATCCCAACCCAAACTCATTTTATTTGAGGCATTGTTCATCGCACGCAGGTCTGGGGAGGCTGTTGGTTGGCAGGCTGGCATATGAAAACTGAGCTTCAGGTTGGGCACTGCCCTGCCCAGAAATCTTCTGAAGAGTCCTCGGGGGGCAGAGAGGTGTGCTTTGTGGTGCCCCAAAAATGATTTTGCCCCGTAATCCCAGCCTAATCTCATCTCTTTATTCAAGGCTATATACTTTATACATTTTACATTGTTATTAGTAAATATACTTTTTAGATGAAAATCTAACTCTTTAGTGTGTCTACTTCATTACTAAAAACCTTTAATTGTGTAAAGATTAGCTTTGAAAAAGGAACGAGGAACTGGGACCTGGAAACAGGCGAGCAAGGAATAAGGAACTGGGCATAAGGATCCAACTTCAGCCTCATAAAAGACCAGGTGTGATGCTGGTTTCTCAGGGGGCTTTCTGAGGGTTTCCATGCATTGTATCATATCCGTGTAGCCCAGTCCCTCATAGCATGCTTTTAGTGTGTCTTTTGCATTCTGTTCAGTAGACGAGTTACACACCTGGTTAATTATCTGCACTGATAGTCTGTCTTCAGTCCAAGCACATGAAAGACTTCCTGTTCCCCTGTTTCAAGCTCTTTCGACTCTGATAGATAGGTTTGTGTTGCACCTGCTCTCCACACAAAGGTTAGTTTTCTACTTTAATCCATGGCAATTACTTATCTTTTTAAATATGTTTGCTCTAATTACACTGAGAGATAGCACTGTTTAGCAGATAGGGCATTGCCCTAGGAGTGAGAAGACCTGAGGTTTATTCCCTTGGCCTAGGCAAGTCAGTTTGTCTCTCTTTGTGTCTGTTCCCTTTCTGTCCCTTGTCTGCATAGACTATAAACTCTTTGGTGGCTATTTTATGGAGCCTAGGACAAGAGAGGGCCTGACTTTCTGGGGGACTGGGCACTATTGTTATACGAATAGTAAACCATAGTAAGATTGCACTCAGCTACTGTGTCTTTTCTTTATTTCTCGTGCCTTGTAGAATCTTGTTGTATAAATTCAGCCTCAGAGCTATGTTTCTGCATCATAAGCCTCATAATTTTGTCCTCTAGATATGTCCTTTTTCCTTCATATTTCTCTGTGTCTTGTGAGAAGGGCAACACACTTCTGCAAAATGGCTGTCTCCGATACACATGACAACACTCCTTTAGGGCAGGATATCTTTGTGTCTTGTTGTGACTCGCCACATTTACTGCAAGCAAATCTGGTCTAAGCCATTTGTTGACCTTTGCATTCTGCTTTTATGCCTTGCTGTGCATTTTAATCAGGTACCCTTTTACTCCTTGTTAACGCTTTTATTTGGGAAGCACAGTTTCACTCACCCCACACATATCTGCTCTTCTTTGCAAAGTCAGGTCCATTTCTGCAATGACCTTACTTTGACTGCATGATCGTTTATGCCACAAATAATTCAGTTTCTAATTAGTCCATCTGTTTAACTGGTCAAATTCAGATGGCCGGGTTAGCAGTTTGCAGTCTTATTTGTGCTTTCACTGGAACGCAATATATATTTCCAGTGCTTCTGGGACTACCACATACAGCCCTACAGAGGATTTTTTTATGCTTCCTTTTAAGAATAATTTGAAGTATTGCAACAATCTCTTCTAGTTCTGCCTTGGTAATACTAGTAAGAGGGAAGATCCTTATTTCCTGGTTGCAGCTGGTAAGGTTACGAAATTTCAATGCTCCTCTCGCATGCCAGGAGTCAATATTCAATACCAGCTGTTATTTTGGCTTTGTGATACTAGATCCCATACACTGAAAGCTGGACTGAAATCCTCAGGAGCCATTTGATACAATGGAAGCGCATATGTAGGACCTATATTACATACATACATATCTTTTTTTAAACTCCCAACCTTCCTCTTTTCAGCATAGTTTAACAATGAGAAAAAGGTTAGAGGGGCCTGGTTGGTTTTTATTTATTTTTTATTTATTTTTTTAATTTGACCTTTTTTAATTGTTTGTGGGCAAAATCTCACACCTACAATACCTTGCTGGCAGTAGTGAATGCTGCTGCAGCTGGCATAAACAAAGTTTGGAGTTTAGGGTCATAATGGTTTGCAGTCAGAGTGTGGCAGTGTACCGCACAGGTCAGATCCAAAACCCAGTGGGAGGACTCCTCTTGATCTCGGTGGCTTTGGGATAAATAAGCAGCGTGAAAAAATTCAGAAATGCCTTAGAAGTCTAAGCCTCATTGAGAGCCATAGGGCGTGTCTACATGTGCCAATTTAAGGCACATTAGCCATTTTTAAGGTGCATTAAGGGTGTGGGTCTACACCTGCACACCCCTAATGTGCCTTAAAAATGGTGATTTTGGGCTATTTGAACATAAATTGATACCTGCAAAAACAGGTATCTAATTTAGGCGTGAATAGCTAAATGCCTTAATGCACATGTAGATGCGTTAAGGCACATTAATTAACTTTAGTCCCAAGTCGGTCTTCACACTGTGCTAATATGACTTAATGTGTGCATGTGTAGACATGTGCATATATCGCCTTAATGTGCATTAGGCACATGTAAAAGCATGTGTAGATGCGTCCATTGTTACACAGGGTCCTAAAGGACTGACTTGCTTGTTATATAAAATGTGATGTAGAGCATGCAGTACTTCCTAGTGGAGATCGCTCAAGCGATTCAGGTTCTGTTTCTGCTCTGCTGGGTGATTTGGGCAAGCCACACCCCTGTCTGTGCCTGAGGGTCCCCATCTCTGTCTGATCTTCTTTGCAAAGCACTCTGAGATATGCTCATGGAAAGCCTGTTGGCATCTTTTTCTGCTATTATCTTCAATCTCCGATCAGTGTAGCTCACAGGAGCAGGCAGAGATCGTTCTCAGGAGAGACTCCTCTTTGCTCCTGCAGGTCTTTCCCTTTCTCTTTATCCAACAGCCTCTGGGAACATGTTCCTGAGATTTCCTTCTTTCTCTCTGCCTAGACTTCTTGTTCCTCTTTCCCTCTCATCATTCTCCCTTTTCCTCCCCTCTTGTCTTGTTGTTCCTGCTCACTTTCAGATTTCCCTCTTCTGGAGCTGGTTTCTCACCTTCCATGTTTCTCTTCCATGATTTTACTCACCATGGTTTCTTTCTCCTCTGAAAGTATCCGCCTGTGTTCTCTACACAGCCATTTCTTGCTCTCGTCTCCAGATGCTGACAAACCAACTGCTCTTCTCCTATCTCATGCAACAGAAGCAGTGATTCCCCCCCACATCTTTCCATTTCATTAATGGTGCTCTCACCCCTTTAGGTGGGAAAGGAAAACAGTAAATTGCTAGAATAAGGATGGTTCGTGGTAAAGGGACTGAAAAGGAAACCCAGATTTATTCTTTATCCCCGCAAGAGCTGACCATTGTGATCTTGGACAAATATTTAATCTCTGGGTGTTTCAGGTCCCATTTGAAACACTTAAGACAATCATACATTGACTCTCTGTCTTATAGACAGGAGTATGACCTGTTTCTCGCTACGGGTATTGGCAAAAAAGTGCATTACCCGGAGGTCAGCTAGAGTGAGAACTTACCATGGGGGGTCCTTGTCTGCATGCTCTACTTCCCAGGAAATGTGAGGTAACTTGCACCGAGGGACAAGCTACTTCATATTTATGTGGTGTAACACTGTGTACACAGGTCGTTACAACAGACTAGATGATGTGGTGTAAGTTCACACCCAGCTTAACTTGCAGCAACTTGTCTGTGTGCGCATACCATATATGTTTGTACTGTGCCTGGCACGCTAAAGCCTTGATCTTAGTTTGAGTCTGGATTTGACAACTTAATCCAAAGAATAATAAAATAAAACAATCCGAGGTTTACTTGCCTAAAATATAAACATTTAAGAACAAAAAGAACGGTTACAATGGGAAAATCCCAGGATAACCTTATAAAAAATGTTTATTTGTTTTTCATTTCTATAGGATGATGCTTTTTAATATCTGTTTTAAATCTTTTGATATTAGGTTATACTCTCAGGAGGCTGTTCCCATCTAATTTATGGCTTATGTGACACATTCTACTACAAGCAATAATCAAATATATCAACAACCCAGATGGTAGCTTTATTATCCATATACTATTATGAGAGAGAATTCTGAGTGAATCAAAAAGAAGTCTGAAATCAGTATTGTTGTAGTTTTCCAACATGGAATATTTATTCCATGTAACAATCCCACCAGGGCTGACTGCAAGACTTGATTCTACAGCTGTAGTGGTACATCCAAAGCCTCAGCTGCATGAGCTAGAGGAGTTGGCTGGAGCAGTTCGAATAATTGAAAGTTAGGGTTGGAAGGGACCTCAGGAGGTCATCTAGTCCAACCCCCTGCTCAAAGCAGGACCATCCCCAACTAGATCAACCCAGCCAAGGCTTTGTCTAGCTGGATCCTAAAAACCTCCAAGGATGGAGAGTCCACGATCTCTCTGGGTAACCTGTTCCAGTGCTTTACTACTCTCCTGGTGAGAAAGTTCTTCCTAATATCTAACCTAAACCTCCCTTGTTGCAACTTGACATTATTGCTCCTTTTTCTGTCATCTGCCGCCATGGAGAACAGTCCAGTTCCATCCTCTTTCGAACCACCCTTCAAATAGTTGACGGCTGCTATTAAATCCTCCCTCAGTTGCCTCTTCTCCAGACTAAGTCCAGTTCCCTCAGCCTCTCCTCAGTAGTCATGTGCTCCAGCCCCTAAATCATTTTAGTTGCCCCTTGCTGTAGTCTTCCCAATTTGTCCACATCCTTTCTGTGGTGGGGGGCCCAAAATTGGATACAGTACTCCAGTTGTGGTAATCAGGTTGGTCAGGCATGACTTGCCCCTGGTGAATCCATGCTGACTGTTCCTGATCACCTTCTTCTCCTCCAAGTGATGAGAAATGGATTCCTTGAGGACCTACTCCATAATTTTTCCAGGGACTGAGGAGAGGCTGACTGGTCTGAAGTTCCCTGGATACTCCTTTCCCCTTCTTAAAAATGGGCACTATGTTTTCCCCTTTTGAATCATCTGGGAACTCTCCCAGTCACCATGAGTTTTCAAAGATAATAGCCAGCGGGTCTATAATCACACCAGCCAACTCCCTCAGCACCCTCAGGTGCATCCCATCCCACCCCATGGACTTTTATATATTCAGCTTTTCTAAGTAGTCCCTAACCTATTCTTTCACCACTGAGGGCTGCTCACCTCCTCCCCATACTGTGCTTCCAGGTGCAGTAGTCTGGGAGTTGACCTTGCCTGTGAAGACTGAGGTGAAAAAGGCACTGAGTACTTCAATCTTTCCACATCCTTTCTCACTAGGTTGCCTCCCTCATTCAGTAAGCGATGCATACTTTCCTTGATCTTCCTCTTGTTATTAGTATACTTGTAGACACGAGGGCTGTCAAATGATTAAGAAAATTGATTGTGATTAGTTGTGTGATTAAAAAAATTAGTCACAATCAATCGGGATTTTAAACTCATGGCTAAAAAAATCAAAATTAAGCAAAATTACTTGGGTATCTTGTATGGTTGGGGGTAGTGGGGTGTGCGTGTGAATTTGTCAAGGTGTGGGGGGCTGTGTGTGGGGTTTGGAGCCCAGGGAGGGGGGTCCCCACAGGGGGGTCTGGAGCCTGGGGAGAGGGGACCCCCGAATGTCCTGGAAGAGTATAGGCTACTGTGGGTCAGGAGTGAAGGGCAGCAGCAGGGCTGGGGGCTATGGCTTGGGAGTGAGGGTCAGGGGAAGAGCACAAGAATATCACTGCCCCTCCTATTATATTGCCCCCCCCAACTGGAAATATGGTAATCCTACAGAAATGCAGTCCAGCGGCTTATAGAGTAGCTCCCAGCAGGTAAGTCTGTGGAGGGGAAGAGGTAGGGGTGGGGTGGGGGGGTAGATCAAGGCCCCTATGGTGAGAGAGGGAGTGGGGCAGAGGCAGGGGATGGGGTGAATGGGACCCCAGGGCTAGGGCAGGTTATAGAACAGAGACCTGGGCAGCTTATCCAGGGTACAGGGTGGGCAGCTCCCCACTGCTGTGCACACCCCTGGCAGAGGTGCAGGAGGCATGTGCCCCCCATATTCATGAGCAGGGTAGAGGCAGGCTGGGGCTCTGCACCTTGCTGCCTTTGTCCTGGGAGCCAAGTAATGCCATGTGCTTCCCACTTCTGGATTGCTAGGGAATGCGTGGCTAGTGCACAGCTCCCAGAGCAAAGGCAGCAAAGTACAGAGCTCCAGCCCACAACAGGCAGCCTGCCTCCACCCCGTGCACAAATCTGGGGGGAACGTGCCCCCTCATGCCTTCCCCAGAGGTGCACACAACAGGGGGGATCTGCCCTTCCCTGCCTCTGGATGAGCGGACTGTGGCTCCATCCCACAATCTTCCCCAGCCCTGGGGTCCTATTCACTCCAGTTCCTGCCCTTGCCCCCTGTGTCTGCCCTTGCTCCACATCCTCCCTCACCGTGGGGGGCCTCAATCTGTCCCCCAGCCCCTTCCTTCTCCCCCTGCCCTTTCCTATCCCCCTCCAAAGACTTAGCTGCTGGGCACTGCTCTACATGCTGCCGGGCTGCTTTCCTGGCTGTGTGCATGCTGTGGTTGCACTGGCATGGGTTCCAAAACCATACGCGTGATTAACATGTTAAAAAAATTAATGTGTTAATTGGTTCTTGCATTAATTGCACATGTTACTGTTGATTAATTGACAGCCCTAGTAGAAACCTTTCTTGTTGCCCTTCCTGTCCATCGCCGGCTGCAACTCCAATTGTGCTTTGGCCTTCCTGACTTCATCCTTGCATGCCCGAGCAGTACTCTTACACTCCTCGCTACTTGTTTGGCCAAGTTCCCACTTCTTTTAAGCTTCCTTTTTTGTGATTTAGTTTGCTAAAGAGTTTCCTGCTAAGCCAAGGTGGGTTTTTGCCATACTTGCTACCTGTACATCCTGTACATTGGGATGGTTTGTTCAGTTGGGCAGATATCATTTGTGGATCCACCATGGAAGGGAAGAGACAATGAAAGCTGAAAACGTTTTAACTCTTGGGCACTGAATTAACAACTGGAACCACATCAGTTTATCCTTGCCTGTCTCCCAGCTGAGTAACACAATGAGGTCAAATGTAGTCTTGCCACTCCTACGGCGAGTGGGTAAGGTAACTAGCAGGGTGAAAGTGCTAGACTTTAGGAAAGCTGATCTCAATGCACTCGGGCGATTAGTCAAGGATGCACTGCAGAGTAGGAGTTTTGATGGGATGGGTGCCCAAGAAGGGTGGCTGTGCCTAAAGGAAACGATCCTTCGGGCACAAAGCATGACGATCCCCAAGCGAGGCAAAAAAGGGAAAGGGGCCAGGAGGCTTTCCTGGCTGACCAGAGAAATCCAGGGCAGCCTAAGGGCCAAAAGGGGAGCACATAAAAAGTGGAAACAGGGTGAGATCACTAAAGATGAATATACCTCCTCTGCTCGTGCTTGTAGGGAGGCAGTTAGACGGGCCAAAGCTACCATGGAGCTGAGGATGGCAACCCAAGTAAAAGACAACAAGAAATTGTTTTATAGATATATTGGGAGTAAAAGGAAGGCCCAGGGAGGAATAGGACCACTGCTAAATGGGGAGAAACAATTGGTGACAGATAGGGGGGACAAGGCTGAACTCCTCAACGAGTTCTTTGCCTCAGTGTTCCTAAGTGAGGGGCACAACAAGTCTCTCACTGGGGTTGTAGAGAGGCAGCAGCAAGGCGCCAGACTTCCATGCGTAGATCCTGAGGTGGTGCAGAGTCATTTGGAAGAACTGGATGCCTTTAAATCGGCAGGCCTGGATGGGCTCCATCCGAGGGTGCTGAAGGCACTGGCCGAAATCATTGCAGAGCCACTGGCGGGAATATTCGAACGCTCGTGGCACACGGGCCAAGTCCCAGAGGACTGGAAAAGGGCTAATGTGGTCCCCATTTTCAAAAAGGGGAGGAAGGAGGACCTGGGCAACTATAGGCCAGTCAGTCTCACCTCCATCCTTGCTAACGTCTTTGAAAAAATTATCAAGGCTCACATTTGTGAGAGCCCGGCAGGGCAGATTATGCTGAGGGGAAACCAGCACGGGTTTGTGGCGGGCAGATCGTGCCTGACCAATCTAGTCTCTTTCTATGACCAGGTTACGAAACGCCTGGACACAGGAGGAGGGGTGGATGTCGTATACTTAGACTTCAGGAAGGCCTTCGATACGGTATCCCACCCCATACTGGTGAAAAAGCTAAGAGGCTGTGATGTGGATGACTGCACAGTCCAGTGGGTGGTGAATTGGCTAGAGGGCCGCACCCAAAGAGTCATAGTGGATGGGTCGGTCTCGACCTGGAAGGGTGTGGGCAGTGGGGTCCCGCAGGGCTCGGTCCTTGGACCGATACTCTTTAATGTCTTCATCAGCGACTTGGACAAGGGAGTCAAATGTACTCTGTCCACGTTTGCAGATGACACAAAGCTATGGGGAGAAGTGGACACGCCGGAGGGCAGGGAACAGCTGCAGGCAGACCTGGATAGGTTGAACAAGTGGGCAGAAAACAACAGGAAGCAGTTCAACAAGGAGAAATGCAAAGTGCTGCACCTAGGGAGGAAAAATGTCCAGCACACCTACAGCCTAGGGAATGACCTGCTGGGTGGCACGGAGGTGGAAAGGGATCTTGGAGTCCTAGTGGACTCCAAGATGAACATGAGTCGGCAGTGTGACGAAGCCATCAGAAAAGCCAATGGCACTTTATCGTGCATCAGCAGATGCATGACGAATAGGTCCAGGGAGGTGATACTTCCCCTCTATAGGGGGCTGGTCAGACCGCAGTTGGAGTACTGCGTGCAATTCTAGGCGCTGCACTTCAAGAAGGATGCGGATAATCTGGAGAGGGTCCAGAGAAGGGCAACTCGTATGGTCAAGGGCCTGCAGACCAAGCCCTACGAGGAGAGACTAGAGAAACTGGACCTTTTCAGCCTCCGCAAGAGAAGGTTGAGGGGCGACCTTGTGGCTGCCTATAAGTTCATCATGGGGGCACAGAAGGGAATTGGTGAGGATTTATTCACCAAGGCGCCCCCGGGGGTTACAAGAAACAATGGCCACAAGCTAGTAGAGAGCAGATTTAGATTGGACATTAGGAAGAACTTCTTCACAGTTCGAGTGGCCAAGGCCTGGAACAGGCTCCCAAGGGAGGTGGTGCTCTCCCCTACCCTGGGGGTCTTCAAGAGGAGGTTAGATGAGTATCTAGCTGGGGTCATCTAGACCCAGCACTCTTTCCTGCTTATGCAGGGGGTCGGACTTGATGATCTACTGAGGTCCCTTCCGACCCTAACATCTATGAATCTATGAATCTACTGTGTCTATGGTTCAGCAGTCATGATGTATTTGACCACATCTCCTTAGCTCGTAGGAGACGTCAAAAATCTACACCCTATCTTGTATGCCAAGTAGTCTCTTATTAAAGTACTAGCCAAACCCACAACAGCTTAGCTTGTAAGACCAAATGCATGCCGTCCAGCATGGTTACTTACAACTTGAGCAAAGTCTGGAGGCAAATGATGGGGAACCCACTTATACAAAAAAAATGCTGAACTCCTTGTGTGGTGGCTCTTGGCCATGTAAACCTTCAGATGTAAACTCATGGTTGCTAGTGTCCCCTGTGACTAGGTGGCTTTGCTTTGTTCTAAAGGTGGAAAGTAGCTGGAGAACCAGCTGAAGTCAGCTTTGTAGAAATTCCCTTTGAATAAGGGGGATTCACAGAAGACTAAATGCCAGCAACCTCTTTCAATCTGCTGATCAGAAGTGCGGTTAAGGACCATCCTTCATTAAAAGGGAAAGGGAACTGGATACATGTGTACTCTGAGGGTCATATATATTAACATTAAATATACAGGGCCTCATTCACCTCTGCATTGTTCCTGTGAGACACTGGCAGTAATCCACTACAATCCAGGTTTACATGGGTTTGGCACAGAAATGGGTCAAGTCCATAGTCTTATTATAGGCAGGGCAGGTAGCAGAATATCTTATTGATTGCCTGACGCACCCTTTTATAGTACTCTGACTTCAGTGGCTTGTAACTTTGTTAAACTTTAACCATGTGGATTGAACTGTTCCATGTTGGTTGTTTGCCTCAGGATGAATTTGTTTTCTGGGGAAACTTCAGTCAAAACAATTCATTTTTTTCCTCTAGGAACAAAGCTATGGGAAAAATATTGTTTTGTTGGTGTTAAAAATCTCAAACCACTTGTTCTTTGAGGAGTGCTCGCCTCCTCCAGTCTTTGGAGCAGGGCAGTGACCTTTGCGTCAGGGATCTACTAAGCGCCAAAGGGCCCGTCCTGCAAAAAATCGCTTAGCATTCCCAACTCACCCTGAAATCACTGGGTATTAGTAGGGTTACTGTGGTGTTGTAGCTGTGATAGCTCAGCTTCACTGGGTATCAACAGTGCTCACACCTCGAAGTATCATGCCCTGTTATTTTTATCTCAATTTTGGACGTTGTCATTCAATGGCATTTCAAGTACTGTGCTGATGGTACTGCACAAAATAACAAGATACATACAGAGATGTGTATTCCCCGCTCTCGTCAAGCTGCGGAGGCAAATAACTTTTATCCAGATCCTGAGACTGCGTACAGGCTTCAGTCCTCTGATAAAAAGCTAGACTCTTGGGAACTGAAGCATTAAGGTCTCAGAAAGCTGAAGGCTTTATGTACCAAGCTGTTATCCTTAGTCTTTAATTGCTCCGCACTTAATCAACAAGTAAACACTGGCTTCCTATGGACATGGTTTCACTGACGTGGGTAGAACCAAAGTCAACAAACATTTTAATTACCCTAGGTACCATTTCCTTAGGTATCACATTGCACTAGCAGAACTTCAGAAAGAACCGCGGTTAGCTCCAAGGAGACTGAAGCCACTGCTTCAAAGAAGGTCAAAAGTCAACGGAAATGCCAACAGTCACAGCACAACACTGTTATCAGCTTAATATAAGACTTCTTCTTGCCTATCCTTGATTTCTTGTTTTATTGTATAATAGGAGCCTAACCTAGATAGATATAGACATAGGAGCAGCTGGACTGCATTTGCTAAGGGAGAGGACTCGCATGGCAATGAAAGAAGGAACTAGGCCTCAGGTTAATTAGCCACTGAAATCATGCCTGAAATCAGGCATGCCATAAGAATGAGCCTTAACTCTTGCATTCGATTTCTGTGCCTAAGGCGGGTGAGGTTCTTTGAGTAGATGTGATTTCTTTTATTAGACCAACTGAGTAGTTGGAAAAAAGTTCACTGCAAGTTTTTGCCCAAAAGTTTGCTACGACCTTTTCCCCAACTACTCAGTTGGTCTAATAAAAGATATCACATCTACTCAAAGAACCTCGCCTTCAACCAAAACCCCAGCACTTCTACACCTAAGACACTTTTGAAAATATGTTGGAAAGGGGAAAAATAACTGATGACGTTTATAAATAAATAAATAAAGTAAATAGCTAGATCTGCAGGGGACAATCACAGTGTTTAAGAGGTGTGCACACACAGGCCCAGCAGTTGTACCCAAAGTCTGGATAACTGCACGCTCAAGTAGTCAATCTTTGCATTGAGTTGCATCCTGTCAAGAGTAGGCTGACTTCTGAGGTCTCCAACCATAAAGAAATACTACAAATCAGCAGGTTGCTATTGGCTCTCTTAGCATGTAGAAGAGGCTCAGCCCATAAGAGGAGCTGAAGAAATATCATGTGACCTCAGCTGTGTGAGGAAATCCAATTATGTCAGACCTCATTATTAAAAAGGATGAACTTCTGCCTGTGAGCTAGTAAGCCTCAGGGCAGGGTTATGCTGCAGTGGTCTCAGTGAAAGCAATGCCAAAGTATTTCTTGAGTTTTGTGATGGAGGTCAGGTGCTGATGCAGGTACGTGTGTTGATCACAGAGTCTGGCTAGGGTATACAAAATTACAAGATGGCCTGTCGAACTATATATGGCAAGGATGGCTTAGCTCTAACTTTAGTAGTTCAGCTGACGATTTTCGATCTTAGAAGTGGCTGATTGGATTTTGATCCCTGCCACTCCTTCCGATTATAAACCGTATCACGTTGACTGCTCTTTCACATGCTTGAAGAATGAATATTTGCTATTTGTTTTTGCACTTGCATCTATGTGCCTACTGTAATCTGACCCAATATTTGGGTTCTTGCTGGCTAGATATTGGGCTCAGATTGTCTAGTTTCTGGGAAAAATCAAAGATGGAATACATTAATGGATGCTGGTGAGTGGCTCAAACCTATTTTCCCCAAGATGCACCACAACCACAATATAGGCAGCCCCTAAATGTATGCTGTGGTTTTAAATGACTAAAGATAACCAGATGATATCTGTGCTGTCATAGATCAAGGTATAAGGTTGATTTTCTACTTACGGTGCTGAGCTGGGACTCAGGATATCTGGATTCATGGCTCTGCTATGGGCGTCAATGTGACCTTGAACAGCTCACTTTAGTTTCCAATTTCCCATTGTAAAGTGGGGGCAAGAGTTTTCCTTGGTCTGTCTTGTCTATACAGACTACACACTTCTGGGTAAGGGTCTGTCTCTTACTAAGTGTCTGCCATAGTACAGTGGTCCTGATCTTGATTGCAGCCTGTGGGGGGCTAGTGTAATAGTGTAATTAGGGGGAACGCAGACCTGTCTTCACAGCTGATTCCATCCTCGGTGTCCTAGAGGGTAGCTACTCTCTTTTGTTGCTGGGAACATACATAAATAGCAAGGCCATGACTGAACCTAAGAAGAGAACAGAGAGAGCGCTTTATTGATTTTGAAAAAAACCCCAGATCATTAAAGATTTGGAAAAGGCATGTTTGTGCTAGGAAAATCGTGCTAGTGCTGATCACTGAAGGACTTGGCAGAAGTGCTGTTCTCATACAATATGGTAATGCATGTATTTCCTGCATGATTTATGCATAACGTTTGCACATAACTATAGTAACTTCTTCCAGTATCAAGGGACATCAAGAATACTTTAAACTAAGTAATAAGACATAGTTTTGAATAACTCAATTGTAAGTGGTTTGAAAATTACACCGTGAAACATGACCATGTTTTTTAAAGAAAATCAGTTACTTTGAAAAGCAGTGGCAATGGACTATAGAAACTGTAGATAACTTCAGTGTTTTGAAACAGTTAATGTCCAGATATGGTAGTAATTGTGCATGGGTGCAGAATTCATCGTATGCATCAATAATAGCTCCTCCCAAATATTGCATCTGTCATACTTCAAGGAGTGCATAATAAGACACAGTGTGGTTTCCAACAGCCTAAGCCACAGCAAACTGACAGCTGCCTGGCTGATCTGAAATGCCAGCAAACAACATCTCTGGTGTCTGCCAATATATTATCCAAATGTGGCTATCAAGTGACAGACCTGGACCTTTCCATGATCATGAGGAAAATGCTGGCTACCAGTGACTATAGGTACAGGCCCATAGCCAATCCAGGAGTTTGAGCAGTGACACACATCACCATTCAGCACAGTATTCACTTCCTGTAGAGCAGGGGTGTCAAACTCATCTGGTCCCACAGGCTGGATGAGTGGTCCAGGACTGGTCCTTGAGCTGGATGAACAGTACAGCACCAGCTCCATGGGCTGGATAAGGCCCATGGACCACCCTCCCTCCACCTCCTACATGCTGGATCCAATGTTTGCTCTGGCATGTCTGGAGCTGTGCTGCATACATCGTCCACTCTGGCTGGTTTGGGACATGTGCTGTACAGGGTGCCCACTTTGCCGGGTTTGAGACCTGTGCTGCACTGGATGTCTGCCCTGGACTATCTGGAGTTAGCGCTGCTTGCAGTGTGTGCCCTGGGCCAACTGGAGTTAGCACTGTGTGAGGCGCAATCCTGGACTGGCTAGAGCAGGCACCATGGGTGCTGGATCTGGCATGCGTGTGGAGGGGTCCTGGACTGACCCTGCATGGGTCTTGGAGCGGAAGCCATTTGCAATGCATGTCCCAGGTTTTGCACGTGGGGCCAGTCTGATGTGTGCTGCATGTGGTGTGTGGCCCAGGGCCAGCACCAAGTGACGGATGATGGGGCTCCCTGGGCCAGATCCAGCCTGGGAGCTGACAGCCCTTTTGTAGAGTATATTCCACTACTTACCCTGCAGGCCATACTGCATTTCCTTGTATTGCTACTCCAGCTGTCTGCCAGCGGTCCTCAGCAGTTTTTTTTTTATCATGTACTTGGGTTGTAGGTTCACTGGGAAAAATGCTGAATTTTTTTTGGCTCTCTGTTCAGCACCAGGCACTTGGGGTCCAGTCCATGCCTGGGACTTGTAGACGTACTAAAAGACAAACAAATGACAATAACAGTAACATTCCTCAATGTAAAGGACTGTGATTAAGCTGGAGACGGTATTTGGATGATCATAATCTCAACTAGGTCTCTTATGCATGTCCAACAATGAGTTATATGAAAGAAATGTGGGACTTAAAGCAGCTCTTTGCAAGGAAGGCTGGGTAGGCTGGGTTGTGATCTCACTTATGCTGGTGTCAGCCAAAAAGCTACAATTGCATCAGTTCAAAACTGGTACAGAATCAAGTTCAAAATATGGTGCATGTCAGTTAGGTCATCACTGGGGTCAGTACTGTGGGACAGAGCCTCACTCCAGATAAGGCTGCTTTACACCGGTCTGTGGGGACAAAGGTGGCTTGTGGGGACCAGCTGGGAATCCCACAAGGATTGAAGAACTTAAACTGATCCCTCCTTCCTGCCCCTCCACTGGAGGGCATATGTGGTGGGCACCTGGGTCCCTGCAAGCATGGGATGCTGTTCTGGTGTCAAGATAAGCTGTAAATCAGAGCGTCTTCCCCAGCTACTTAGGCCACATTAGGTCTTGCCCCAGGTGCAGCTTGGCAGGCTACGATGTGTATCCATTGGCTGCATTGTTTCTCTACAGTTATTAATAGCAGGAATACAATTAAACTATCACAATTTACTGCCATTTCACTTAATGTTTTGCAGCTGGACCAGAGCTAAGACTACAAGGATTTCTCTTTGTCTGATCTGACCTATTTGACACTTGTAATACACCCATCACTATGGTACGTCATTGTTGTACAATTAAGAAGCAATGAGCTTATACAGGCATAAGACTAAAATATTTGGGATATTTTTTTCTTTTCTTTAAAAAAAAAACAAAAAAAAAGCTTTCTGTCTTTCCTTCTCCACCTCTTGTACACATGGGCATTCTCGTTCCCTTTTTGCTACATGTATTCCCATGATATGCTTTTCTAATGACATACATGCCCACAATCCACATACTCAGCCCTCATAGAGATGGATAGTCCAGTGCATAAGCCACTGGCTTGGGATCTGGGTTCAGCTTCCTGCCCTGCCACAGACTGTGTGAGACTAAGGGCAAGTCACTTTGGCTCAGATCCTGAAAACCTTTTAGGTGCCTAAAACAATGGAGCATCTCTCTTATACATCTTGTTTGTGCCACAGTGCCTATCTGTAAAACTGGGACAGCAATACCCAGTGTCACAAGGAAATTGTGAGATGCTCAGAGACTGTGCTGATGAGGATCACTCAAGTACCTAAAGCAGATATTAAATGCTACTGTATTTACAGAAAACATTGCACCTTGATTTTATTTAATATAATTTCCTCAGTGTGGATGTCTATTTGCTAACCTATGTGATTATTTCAAGGAGCTGTCCCACACTAAAAGAGCACATCCACTGTCAATCTGAAGGTAGTTCCTTGTATTCGGGGTTCTCTGATTATATTTCAAATGGTGTAAGTTGGTCCCCTCCCCAGAGATCAGCTGTTTTACTCCAGGGGAAGATGTGCCTCCAATTGTTTCTCCAAAAGTCTCTATGCAAGTTTTGTACATGGAATACTTGCAGAAATAGGTCCCTTGCCTTGAATGGAAATAGAAAGCAAGCTTTTTTTTCTCTAATACCAAACACAGTCAAAACTGTAAATTAACTATTATCTGTAAAATCTAGTGCTCCATATATTAGCCCCAAACCTGGAAGGGTCATGACTGCCAAGGTAAAACATAAATGGGCCAAAGAACTGTTCTCCCACGTTCATAAAACGTTTAAAACATTGCTAACATTGCTGCCAGGTCACCTGTAACAAGTTCCAATTCCCAGGAGCATGTGGGAGAATTTTCAAAGTCAAAAATCAATGGCTATGAAATTACACATTAGTCTAGGGGAGTGTACTTTGCCTGTTTTCACAGCTAACATTCATCTTGCTATAGTAATAGTGGCACAGACAATTTGCCATGGTAAAGTTGATCTATAAGTGTTTTAATTAAAGTTCTGACAGCAAATTTAAACCTTATTTTACTTTTAGAATGCACAGTATCCATCTCCCTCTTGTTTGAGAAACAAGACTCACGCTACAGCCCCTACAAGCAGTGCAAGTATCAGGGACAAGCTGAGAAAATGCTCTTCCAAAGTCCCAACAGCAATAATAAAGCTTTGCTTTAATAATACATGACTTGTATGTAGTTCACAAAATCTTGCAGCCCTCTCTTGCTTCAAACCACATGCACACGCACACACACACGCAGGCTGGGTACAAACATGCAGAAAGCCTGAGGTGGATTTGATCCAAGTTACGCCGTTTTCTGTAAGTGGCAGTTTAGATCGCTACTGAACAGAACACACATTCGTCCTTTGGGGGCTGCAAATTTTAGACCGGGTTCCACCATTTTTAAACTAGTCTATGTGCGCCAAACTTGTGTTCTGTTAGGGGTAGGGACCTACCTAATTCATACAGGCTGCCCCCCCAGTTTCGCGGGCAGAACACAGGCCCAGGCAGCCGTTCGCAGGCACAGCGCGATGGTCCCCCCATGCCTCTGATTGCCCGAGGGCCCCCGGTGGCCCTGCCCATCATGGCTGATTGGCTTTTGGGGCTGTCTGCCACGCAGGCCCACCCCTTGTTGCTAACTGGTGTAGAGGGGAGGGTCCACATGACAGGTAGCTCTTGTAGGCAATCAGTTGCGAGGGGTGGGGCTGGCAGCCATCTTGCCAGCAGCCCTTCAAGTGGGCAGCTCTGCCTCCCCTGCTTCGCCCCAGTGAGCTGCCACAGTGCTTGATAGGTTTCCCCCTCCCCATGCAGATTTTGTAGGTTCTGTGGATTTTGTAGGCATTGCCCAGATTTTGCAGACCAGATTTCATGGAATCTGCAAAATCTGCAAAATCTTGAATTTAGTAGGTCCCTAGTTATGGGTATAGACTGTTTTTGTGCGCTGAATTTTTGCTATGGGTATCCTGTTATGAGTAAACCAGTTTCCGATTACTTATACCAGTAAACGTGTAATGTTTGTACATGGCTCCCCGTGCCCGCCAACACAAAAGAACAACAGAGCTAAAAGGAATGGACATGGGAGCACATGTAGTACATGCCTCTTCTGCAACAATCTTAATGGAGTAGAACACAAAATGGTCCTTGGAGCTGTTAGTTATTTGAAGGCACAGTACAAAGAACACAGAAGGCATAAAGGTCATGTATAAATACACCATACACATGCCATCCTGATGAAGTACCTACTACAGACATTGTGTTGCTGGGATGGGGGAACTGGGAATTCTGAAATGAAGTGGCCTGATTATGAGTGTACAGAGCAATGTGTAATTCCAGTGCTGCCAGTCCTTGTCCTTTGTTCTAACATCTAGGCTTCATTTTCAGGTTGAACTGTCATGGCTGTGACAATTTAGGGATTGTGTCAATGTAAAATGTATGAATTCTGGTGGATTTTTATAAAATTGCTACCCCACTGAATGCCTTAGGGCATGGGCAGATGCACAAGTTTATTGCGAAGAGGAAAAGGCTTTACTGCAGGTCAGCTGTTTCATGGTAATTGGCTATGTGGATGCTCTTACTTCACTACGAGTGAAAATAAATTTGCGGGTTAAGTGTTTACCTCTCTTTCACGAAAGGGTAAGCTACTGTAGGCACCCGTTGGTATACTGCAGGGTAAGAGCAGGACAAATAAAACTATAAATGAGAGTACCTGGGAGAGGGGAAGGCTAAGGAGGGTGTTCTTGAGCAACTTTAGCACTTACTTAGGTCAGCACTGTTACTGTGGACATAGGAACACAGGGCATCTGGGTGGCTGGGTCCCATTCCCTAGAGCTGGTATGAGGCACAGAGTCGGCATTTGGCAATGTGCTGGAGAGGCCAGAAGGGGGGCAGTCAGTCAGGACTGTGCCCATTATCCCTAACAACAGTTTGGGACTGTGAGGTATGATTTACTAGTCATTATTTGCAGGCGGTTTTTTAAATTCTTTAACTTTGTGTGCCTCCTCGAGGCACCATCTTTGCTTTCAGTTTTGCCTGTTCAGAAGCATAAAATTACCAGCAGTGCCATAGCAAGTGGGGTACGGGGGTGGGCGGAGTGACCGTCCCAGGAGCTAAAGTGAAGGGGCGCCAACAGGCACTGCCCAGCTGGGGTGGAGTGCGGGACAGAGCCGTGACCAGCTCATTGGGGGGGGGGGGTTGGGGGGGCACGGGGACAGGGGAAAGGTGGCTTCTGCTGCTGTATGCACTCCTGGGCAAGCATGGGGGGGCACATGTCCCCCAGATCTATGTGTGGGGTGAGGAGAGGCTGCCACTGCGGGCTTTGCCCCAGGCACCAAACTTCATTGCTACAGCACTGGTTATTAGTCATGTTAACTGTAGTTCTCTCTCTCCTGGCCTACTGGAACCTCCCCACCACAGCGGATGCACAAATAGAAGAGGGACAATATAAGTAGGGGTCTACCCAAATCAAGGAGGCGGCTGGCTGATTTCACAGGGAGATCATAAGGCTGGCCGCCAGGTTTGCAGGCTGATCATGGCACCCCCCCACCTCTGATTGGCCGAGGGGCCTCAATGGCTCCACCCCTTGTTGCTGGCTGGTTGCAAGGGCTATCCATCATACAGCCCCACCCTTTGGCATTGATTGGTTGTGAGGGATGTCATGTGGTCCTTCCCTTCACTGCCCAGTGGTGGAGAGGGGCAGGGCCACATGGCAGGCAGTCCTTTTAGCCAATCAACAGAGTGGGGTGGCAGCCATCTTGGGCTCTCCTGTGTGTTGGCAACTCTCCTCCCCCCCAAAGAGCGTCCTACACTTGGGTTTGGACTATTCTTAAGCTCCCCTTCCTCAGATGTAATAGGCAAACTATGGAGAATCAGGTTCTACGTCTTTGACTGAGAAAGTTTTTCTTGCAGCTTATATGCAGGTCCTGACTCAGGAAAATACTTCTGCACCTGCATTTAAACGGGTTCTCAAGCACTTTCTCAGTCATGACATGAGACACAAGGCAGGAGAGAGTCAAGATTCAAGATCCTGGTCTCACTATTGTATGGCAATGGCTAAACCTTGCTGCTCACTTGAAGACTGCCTTAGTCTTAAAATTATTTATGGTACATTAATCTGGAATAAGGAAAGAAACGCTTGTTTACCATTAGTATAACCACTGATTTGAAACAGTTAAAGGCAATATTATTTTCTATTAATCTTAAAATCAGTCTCAGATGTATCCCTAAAGTACATTAAAAGCCCCCCACTGTTAATTAGAGATTTATTCAGTACAATAGCTGGGAGTTTTAACAAGTTCAACCAAGGACTATACAACCTGATAACATAAATCTCATTTTTGTCACATTTGAGAGGTACTAATAAAGAGGGTAATTCAGCATTATAAAAGTGCTTACTTTGTTTAGGGAGGCCTAATAGCGTGTCAGTATTATATAATTCACACTACGGAGGATCAGAGGAGAGAGATAAATTGTTTGGTTGGGGAAATTAACTGAGGATTGATTCTATCTGTTTTAATTTAGCATCAGAGTGCTAAAATACTCCTAGAAGCAGATGGGCTATTGATCCGACAAGAGGATAATCAGTGCATCAAAACAGGAGGAGGAGGAGATATTAGAGCTCTCAGGGATCTTCATGATTGCTGTCTTAGAAAGCTACAGCCTAATTGAGGGCTCCTTAACTTGCAGGAACATCTTACTCTCAGGGTGCTGGGAGGTAGGAACAGAGCAGTGTGGGAGGAGAGGCTGGGAGATGAGAGGAGAGGATGATGTGAGAAAAGCTGAGATAAGGGATTAATTAGGAAATGAAATATTCTATCACGATCTGACAGTGAAAGCACATACTAACTCTGGTGGTAGGAGAGGGGGTGGGGGTAAAGAGAGTCCTAAATTATGACAGATAAACGGAAAATGATAGAGGAAAAAAAACCCAGGTGATTTAGCAATAATTCAGGGACAAAGACTAGTCATAAACCAGTCTGTCAGTAGAGAGAGGTAGTTAGCCGTGTTAGTCTGAAGTCAGTCAGAAGGCAGGGTAGATATGTACCTTTGCAGACTAACTTACTAAGATATATATATAGAGAGAGAGAGGACAAGCTTTCATGAATGCAAGTTCACTTCATCAGTCTGTCAGTAGGCCGTTAACTGTGTATACTACCTGCCGTGTATGAGCTAGGAACTCAGGGTCCAGAAATCTGGAGTGAAAAGGCGTGCAAGAAAATCCAGGGTCTTCTGCTGCAATGGGTCCAGCAGTACTCGGCAGCAGCCATGACTATTCATGTCTTTATGAAGTTTCTAAGGGAATGTGAATAATTAACTATCTGCTCTCTAGCTCTGTGCTCTCACAGCAGGGCTTTTTTTGGGTTCATGTTAACCACACAAGCAGCAAATTCTGTCTGATGGGAGTCTGCATCACAGCTCATGTCAGGACGTCCTGACTCCTGGCATGGTGCAGAGTTTTGTGCAAAGTTCTAAAAACAGGACTAGAGCATAAATGTTAGAGAGAAAATATGAGTGGGCAGAAAAGGGACCAGACTCTGGCTCAGTCAAATAGGACTCAACAGGCCTCCCTGATGGGAAGCAAAATGTCTTAAAGCAATTTTTACATTCCCTTGATATTGGAAGCAGGTCTGCTTATTCATGCATGTTAGTGCGGCTCTGCCTCATATTAGTTTCCCTCATCTCCAAAGGGCTGTTGCAGCATTTAAGAAAGAGCTAGGCAGATCAGTGCCCCTTTTTCCCTAGTCATGCTCCTCATGGGAGAAAATCCAGCCTGAGACTATCCAATATGGAGTGAAAGGTTGGTTTTGTGTTTAAAGCACTTTGGAGATCTGGCAATGATTTTTGCATGGACTTGAGCAAGTCACTGAATATGGGTTTGCAACTTCTTTGTGCTATCAGAGAACTATAGAGCAGCATGTGGCAGTGATAGTTATCAGTTAATCCTTTTCTTCAGAGCCCATATCAATAGTGCAAGAGTGCCCACAGTTTTGCATAGTGTGGGATGTATTTTAAGAGTAACATTTTCTTACAGATACTAACTTCCCCTGGCACTTGTTACTATGTGATGTACTTCTTTCAATTATGCCACTAGATCACATACCTTTTCAAACTACAGCAACTGCCAATGGGCAAGACAGCTTTATTAGGAAGGTGTCAGGGGTCCTTCATACCTCTCTTGAGTGCAAGAGGCATTGATTGCATCTCTGTTAAATAATATTAATCACACTTTTTATTTTAGTACTTTATCATCTACTTTTCCCCTTAAAATGAAATGAGGAGGAAGGGTCAGTATCCCATGACCATTGAGCACCTTACACTGTGTTTTATTCAGGCTGCATGAGCCAAGTACAGACTTTCCTGACTGATGCCATTTAAATTGTACTGGTTGAGAGATATTTATTTAAAGAAGATAGGATGAAAGATCCCCCCCACAATTTTGAGGTTTGCCCATATCTGGGAGCCATCCAGTATGTAGTAGAAGTAATAGGAGGAAGTGATTTCATATTACAAGGTCTCTGGAAAGAACAAGCAGAATTTGCTGTCTTCTTGAGCCTAAGCGAAGAGATTCCTCCTAGGACACGCCAAATCATTTCAGTTCAAGTTGTTATTACTTATATGTCAGCAGTGTGCTTCATGTTGGAGGGAAGGTAACTAAAAGAATACTTGCCCCAGTGTGTTTATAATCCACAAAGACAGAGAAGGTGTATGGAGATGAACTGTGAAAAGAGTCAGCACAGAGTATTTTAAAGTTGCCAACTTTTCTGGGTTTATCATGAGTCTTAAAATATTTGCGTTATTTTTAACCTGGAGTAATTTGCTTATGTGTACAACCCATCTTTGGTTGTCTAGTTTTGGTGATGGCAGTAAAAGCATGTACAAGTAAAAACAAAACAAAACAAAAAAAAATCCCCGGTATTCATTTTCTATCACATAATTTAATTAGAAGCCAATCTCATGATTTTTGGGAACTCAGGGTTGCTGATACTGACATTATTTTTTGCATTTTAACATGGTTGTTTTGTTTATATGTGTGAGCTTGAATGGGGAGAGGGAAAGGGCTGGACTGGCTGGGACTGGGAGGTATTGTAGAAGAACCAACAAAGAAGG
Source organism: Alligator mississippiensis (assembly GCF_030867095.1). Lineage (NCBI taxonomy): Eukaryota > Metazoa > Chordata > Crocodylia > Alligatoridae > Alligator > Alligator mississippiensis. The sequence continues at coordinate 16,684,916 of NC_081826.1, forward strand.
TAGGTGGAGGTCTTAACAGGACCGTTGGGAGGTGGTATGGTTGTAGAGAAAAGAGCATGATGAGATTATGACAGAGGCTGTGACCCAGCAACAGTGAGATGTCCGAGATAGTCAAAAGGGCTGAATGTCCCAAAGAGTCATGGCCCATGGCTTCTCTGGTCCTGCATTAACTTCCTTTACCTGTCGGGAGCCCTAATGGTATCCTTGAGGCTTGGTGCAATGGCTTGTCTGGATTCTCTAGCCTGTGTTTGTGAAGTATATTTTCAGACCAGACGTCTTTATATTTTGGCAGGAATGGAAACATGACACACACAACTAAAAGGATAATATCAAGGAATCTATTTGGTGAATGGGGCCAGCTGGGGAATATCTACTCTATCTCCATGCTGGGCCTAGGACCTATGGTGGGAAGCATGCTCTGCCCACTCATTCCTCATTCACACAAGCTAAATCCCAGAAATGAGGCTATGTAGCTGCCTTATGACCATGCTAATCAATAGGGATTTACCTACATAGCAGCAAGACAGGGTTTTTCAGAGCCTGTTTATGGTGCGTGGAGCTGATTTAGCGTGACAGCCCCGCCCCTTGGCACTGATTGGCAGAGAGGCCTGGCGGGGAAAAGGGATGAGGGGGTGACCACCATCTTGATTGTTGGCTGCCCTTCATGTCACTCTGCCCCTCAATTCTGATTTGCAGAGAGGGTCTGGCGGAGGGTTTGCTGCCTGTTGTGCTGCCCCCACAGCCAGTGCTTTCCACTCCCAGCAGTGAGGAATTCTGGCTCCCACTGGAGAGCCAGCATTTTATTTTTCCTAAGGTGTTTTTTTTTGGAGTGTTTTTGTTTTTGTTTTTTGGGGTTTTTTTGGTTGATTTTGTGGATTTCACATATAATTCTGGATTTTGCAGTTTCCGTGAAAGCCATGAAACTGCAAATTAAGTAGATCCCTACTAGCAAATACCTGTTTGTGACAAAGAGTCTAAGAGGAGTACTAAGTAGATCAAGAACCATGCTAATGCACTCTTGTTGCCTCATTCTTGGGATCTGATGCACAGAAGGTGGGAGTGAATGAGTGGAGCACACTTCACACTTAATGTCCTGTTACTGTTCCTGGCTGACCTGTTACTGTGGCTCTCCTTAGATGACCTTTTGAGCATTCCTATGTGTCACTTAATTTAGCCCTTTCTTTGGTTCCTATAATTCAATTAAGTAATGAATAATAACAACAAGTAATTGGTGAGTTGGCACATGCTCCATGTTACAGCACCTAACTTTTGGGGCCTACTGCTGAAGAGATGATCCTTGGCTCCTAATGGCATGTTGGTATGTGAACTTGCTTAGATGAAGTGCTAGAGTAACATGCCTATTAATTCTTATTTCCATCTCCAAATTCTGGTTCTAAATCTCTGGCTCCAACAGCTCATAGAAATGTATGTAACTGAATAAATCAAAGGAGGAAAAAAACCCCTACATTCAGCTGACTTAATGCATCCAACATTGATATGCCATAGTCATTCTTCCAATAAGTGTAACAAGTAAACCTAAGTAGGATTCTATTGGCCAACACTGCAATTGCAAAATGAATCTGATGGTTAAATTAGATTTACTGTGCAGAGCACAGTTCATTTACTTTGTAAGTACACTCTTACCATCCCTGGTAAACACGACTTCAACGAGGAGCTTGGACCTCAGTATTTTCCATTTCAAGCTTTTGCCCAAGTCACTCACTATAAAAATCAGTTGCTCAGTGATGAGTTTTTCCATTTACTTCTCTCCCATGATCCAAAAACCTGAAGGTCGATCTGTCTCTACAGCATGTTTTGGCTTCAGCAAACAGTGCACTTTGCCAAGATGATATTTCAGCCAAAATGTCCCAACCAGTTCTATTCATGACTTTGTACCAATGCTTCTGGCTCCCAAACAGAAGCTGTAGTGCAGCCAAATTTCCAAGGTCTTTGCCTACTCAGTGCCGGTCCTGGGATCCCCCCCTGTCACTGCAAGGGTGTCAGTGCAAACATTAATGCAACTTCAGGCAGCGTTGTGTATTCAGAACAGCTCTCCTAGGATTTACAGACCTGGAAGGAGGTAGGGATGATGCAGATTAGTCTTCTCTGGTTCATTGTGACATTCTCCCTAGACAAGCTGAGCACTGTGCTGCATGTCGGCATATTTAAGGAATAAAGAATAAACCTTTCAGTGTGTGGCACTGTGCTAATTTGTTTGGCAAGTGGAATATGACTAGAATGAAAAATAGAAGAAAAAACGTCTGAGTTTTAAAGGCAAAACAAAACAATGGAACCTCTGGTCTTTTATGATCTTTCCCTGTGTGAGCCAGCATACCTCTGGTAGAAGGCAGTTATCTTCCTCTTAAATACGAGTTCTTGTAGGAGTCCCTCGTTAAAATATTGTCAGCATATCATTGTAATGGGCCTTCCAAAACAAAAGCACGAACACTCCTTTACTTAGGATTGTTCTAAGGTGTCTAATATGTTCTGCTAGGATTGTAAAAATACCATCTGACTTTTAATAAGACCATTAATTGATACTGTATCTTATTGGAACTCTTGTTTAAATGGCAGTAAAATGTAAAACTTTCTCAGAAGTATTAATAAAGAGGGCAATTAGACATGCTTGCTTTAGGAGTCTTGATAAATTAATAAATCTTAAGTTAATTCCAATACAGGACACCAAGATTTATCTTTTAGAGACTGCAATTAGTAAATTCCAAAAAGGTCTCTTATCACAGTTAATTTTACATGGTACATGTGTGGAACAGCAGCTAGCTGGTACAGCAGAACTAGTAGACATGCCACTTTAGAATTAGCTCAGTTCATTTTCTATGATCTGTTTGGTTGGAAGCTTAGAGTACCTAAAATTAAATGTCCAAATCTTCAGATCAGAGAGAAATACATCTATCCTTGTTCCTTGCTATGTAAGCCACTAAGTACCATCTATTATCAAACAATTTTGACTGAGTAAATGTACCTTACACGGACAAATGATGTACCAACGCTAAAACCAAATGTTACAGTACTCTCTCCATATTGTGTCCCCCTTGAGGAAGAATAAGCAGATTAGACTCTCAGGTGACCATCATAGCATATTGTTTGCTTGAATCTTGGTATACAGACAATTATTTAACTTTCATAAAATACTGCTTTTTTTAGTAAGTTTGTCCATACCTGTACTTTGACACAATATATTTTTGACTAAAGTTCCTAGTGCTTTAATTTTAATGGTTATTTGTCTGAACATCTGGTAACTGGTGACAGCGTTCTAATTGATTTTGAAACGTGCTTATTGGTTTAATCTGCACATTTATGGGTATCCAGTAGCGAGTAATAATGCTTACCTGCTTCTGTACTTTTACAACTGGTTTACTCTCTTTGAAATATTGAGTTCCTCCACTGACATCTGTTATACCGCACTACACTGGTTGTTTTAGTCTGTATGGTATGTGGGAGCTTGATGATCTCATGTGGTATATGGGATCCTTTAAATTTTTTGTTTACCTATTCAGTAAAAAATTCATGAAATTCCCTGGAATTTAGTGATTTCTGAATTTCAGTTTCTTTTTGAGTAATATATACATGAATCTTAGTGGAACCGCAGAAGAGAAGGAATGTCACTTACTGTTCTCAGAGGGTAAAGATAGGTTTGCATAATCCAGCATCCCAGGTATTCACAGGCAATGGGATCCTCAACACTTCAAAAAAAAAACAAAACAAAAAAAAAAAAAACAAAAAAAAAAGGGTGGTGGGGGGGGTGTTTGAATACCTGGTGTTGCAACATGTTCAGTTCTGCTCGTCGGGATAGTACAGAATCTAGAGTATTGTGAAGTAGACAATTTATCTAAGGATGCCGCATCCTCCTTCAATCCTACTGCTACACACACACACACGTGTGTGTATGTTGAATATAAATACATATGTTTATATGTATGTTCAATTGTATGTTGAATTACTCCATCAATCTGTTTTTTTAGTGACTTAGTGTATGCATGAAATGTACATTTTGTATTTTCAGAATTTCATAAGACCAATAATAAAGATACGGTAAAAGCTTTGTTATCCAGCATGCACGGGAAATAGAGGGTGCTGGATAACAAAATATGCCGGATAACTGAGCGGCCCGAACAGGCATTTTTGCCTGTCCCGCTGCATCTGGGGTTTTGCTGCCCCTCCTGCTGCATTGCTGCCCCTCCTGCATCACCACCCCTCCCGTGGGCCTTGAGGGACAGGGAGGGGGGAACCATGCAGTCTGCTATGCTTCCGGGCCATGTGGCCTTGGCAGCGCAGGCCACGGTGGGCACTTCCAGTTAGACTTTTCCCTTACAAGCCGACATGCTGGTTAACAGAGCATGCCAGCTTGTAACGTGCCGGTTAACACAGCTTTTGCTGTATATCATTGACAGAAAAAAATTATAAGCACCACAACCACAGGGGCAGGAGTTGACTGCTGTTACTAATTATGCATGGTGCCTTTTCTCCAAAGAAGGGCCAACACAATTAATAGAACTGCTTTTGGGAGTAAAGTAAAGCTAAACAGGAATAAGCTTGACAAAAACTGGTTCACAAAAAGGTCATATGAACAATATCCAGCTCTGGTGTATAGCTCCTTTGGTTTCAGAGAGGTTACAGCAGGATAATTCTGGCCTTTACTAGAAAATCATGCACATAAACACTAATAATAATTTCAGGCATTATTTGAACCAATTACTAGAACATAAAGATAAGACTCGGAAACAAACCCTTTGAATATTTAAGTGTCTCATATGAGACAGTTGAAAGAGACTCTGCTAGTTCATCACCGCTTCTCATAGAGAAAAAATCTTTAGCCCCTTTTAAAGAGAAAGCTATTTGCGTTGACTTTGGGGATGTTGGTTGTAGCCGTGTTGGTTTAAGGACACAGGCAGACAAGGTTCTTTGGGTGAATGTGATAGCTTTTATTAGACCAACTCAATAGCTTGAAAAATTGTTCTTTGCAAGCTTTCGGGTACAAACACCCTTCTTCAGGCAGAAAGAGAGTTACACACACACACACACACACACACACACACACGTGTTTGTTGAATATAACTATTCAACATAAATAAAAGAAATAATGGAAATAAAATAGAAATAAAAACTCTCCCTCTGGCCAAAGAAGGATACCCAAAAGCTTACAAAGAACATATTTCCCCAGCTATTTAGCTGAATAAAAGCTATCACATTTACCCAAAGAATCTGGTCTGCCTTGAGTCAACTTTTGCATTTGACAGAGCTTTTAAATACATGGGAAATAATTTTCACATTGTGTAAATTATTGGTTTACCAGGAGTAATTCATTTCTTTATTATATTTAGGGCAGAAGCTTTTTGTGCTCTGTTCCTACTGAAGCTGCAAGACTTGAATTTGATAATGAGCAACAGGTATGGGATTCATTATAAAGTAAAGAAGAGAGCGGGCCATAGACAGCCGAGCACAACACACTCAGAAGGCCGACTTCTATGCACACTAAATTCTTCAGTTCTACCCCACTAGAATTCGATGGAGTTACTTTATTTTCATGGGGATTTGGCCTACTGGGAATTTTTGCCTTAGAGAGGTGTGAGAAAAAAATGTTGATGAGGTCTCTAAATTATAATCATTATAGCCTAGTGTAGGAGAATGACACAATGCAGAGAACAAGAGGGTTATTTTTGTAATGAGAGTGCCTTTGTTATTTTGTGCTGCGTGTGTTTATGACTAGAGAAGCAAATCTAAGCAATTTGTAAGTAAGTTAATTACTTCTTTACAAATTGCTTAAATTTGCTTGTCTGCAAAACCTTATGCCAGACAAATGTTTGGAAAATTCTTGCTTGAATTAACAGTGAAAGGGATAGCATTAGATGCAATATTATCTGGCAAAGTATTGGCAACCATGGGTCATTTCCTGCTGTCACTTGCTCTGGAGCCATGCTTATTATCTTCCCTAGACAGAGCAGGATATGGAGACTGGGGAGCTGGCTTATAATTTTCTTGCATTCACCTGTAAGCGTATAAGGCACCTAAGTCATTTATCAAGAGGATTTATATATATTAGAGAGGCTAATGATTGCAGCTGTGGAGAACAGGAGCAATAAAAAGAAATGTTGCTGCAAGGAAAGTGAAGCTCTTTGTAACATGGCATGTCTTGAATTCCCTTTTTCTTCGGCTTTTACTAAAGGGAGTGGAGACCAAGATCTTTCAGCTGAAATGGCAAAGTAGCAAATCACTCTACTGTGTACCCTGTTCTCGCGTAATGGTGCACAATTTAGGCCTAATGCATCTACAATGACAGCCACCCTCTGTCCTCAGTGACAAGCGGCCTAACTTGTCTCCTCTTGCCAACCCATTTCCATTCAATGGTGAATCCTTAATCTCTTCCCAAAGCTGGCTGAAAACAGTTTGCATTAGAAAAGCCAAGGAAGAAGAAAAACAGTTTCTTTCATAATGAATACAAGAATTACCTGGCCTTCAAGATGGACTTGCATAGTGAAGCTCATCATACCAGATGGATTTCACCTCATGTTCAACATCTCAATACATTTGAATCAGTGATAGTTTCTGGATGTCCCTGAGCAGATCAAAAATGACTACAGGGCTCTGGGTACAAGGGTGAAGGGGATGGGCGCTCAGGTGGTGTTCTTGATCCTTCCTGTCAAGGGAAAGGGCCTGGGCAGGAGTGGATGCATCCTGTACATCAATGCATAGCTGCACCGGTGGTGTCACCATCAAGGTGTTGACTTCTTTGACCACAGGATGTGGTTCCAAGAAGAAGGGTTGCTAGGAAGAGACAGGATCCACCTGACAAAAAAGAGGGAAGAGCATCTTTACAGGCAGGCTGGCTAACCCAGTGAGAAGCCCCTTAAACTAGGTTGCCTGAGGGATGGAAACTAAAGCCCTGAGATAAGTGGGGAAGCAGGTGACCTGGAGGAAGCACAAGCAGGACGGAGCAACAGGGGAGGTCTTCTCATTAATCCTGAGAAAGTAGGGCAAGGGGTTAGTTACTTTGGGTGTCTTTACACAAATACACAGAGCCTGGGAAATAAGCAGGAAGAACTGGTAGTGCTTGCAGTGACATAATTATGACATGGTTGGAATAACAGATACTTGATGGGGTAGCTCACATGACTGGAGCACTGTCATGGATGGGTATAAACTGTTTAGGAAGGACGGGCAGGTAGAAGAGGAGGGTGAGTTGTGCTTTCTGTAAAAGAGCTGTATGATTGCTCAGAGCTCCAGTCCAATAAAGGACACAGGTCTGTTGAAAATCTCTGGGCTAGACTCAGAAGGGAGAGCAACAAGGGTGATTGAGTGATGGGTGTCTGCTATATACCATAAGACCAGGAGGATGAGGTGGATGAGGTTTTCATCAAACAGCTAGTGGAAGTTTCCCAACAGGCCCTGGTTCTTATGGGGGACTTTAGTCATTCTGACATTTTCTGGGAGGACAATACAGCAGTGCACAGGCAATCCAGGAAGTTTTGGGAGAGTGTTGAGAACAACTGCCTGGAGCAAGTGTTGGCAAGGCCGTGATCTTCTTGACCCAGTGCTCACAAACAGGGAAGAATTGGTGGGGGATGTAGAACTGGATGGCAGCAGTGGGCATGAGATGATTGAGTCCAGGATCCGGAGGAAAAGAAGGAAGGAGAGCAGCAGAATAAGGACCCTGAACTTCAGAAAAGCAGACTTGGACTCACTCAGGGAACTGATGGGCAGGATTCCCTGGGAGGCCAGTCTGAGGGGGAGAGAAGTCCAGGAGATCTTTAAAGAAGCCTTACTGAGAGTGCAGGAACAAACCATCCCGATGCACAGGGAGACTATCAAGTATGGTAGAAGACCAGCTTGGCTTAGCAGGGAACTCTTGATCGAGCTAAAACACAAAATGGAAGCTTACAAGAAGTGGAAACTTTCACAAATATCTAGTAAGGAGTATAGGGGTATTGATCAGGCATGCAGGGATGAAATCAGGGAAGCCAAAGTGCAATTGGAGTTGTAGTTAGCAAGGGGCATTAAGAGTAGCAAGACGGTTTTCTACAAGCATGTCAGCAACAAGAGGAAAATTAGGGCAAGTGTTGGTTCCTTTCTGAATGAGGGAGGTAACCTAGTGACAGATGATGCAGAAAAGTCTGAAGTACTTGATGCCTTTTGAACCTCAGTCTTCACAGGCAAGGTCAGCTCCCAGACAACTGCACCTCGTAGCCCAATTTGGGGAGGAGGTGAGCGGCCAACAGTGGTGAAAAAAACAGTTTAGGGACTATTTAGAAAAGTTGGATGTGTACAACTCCATGGGGCCAGACGTGATGCTCCCAAGAGTGCTGAGGGACTGGGGTGATGTGATTACAGAGCCAATTGAAAAATTGTGGCAATTGGGAGAGGTGATTGGAAAAGGGCAAATATAGTGCCCATCTTTAAGAAAGGGAGCAAGGAGGATCTAGGGAACTACAGACTACTCAGCCGTATCTCAGTCCCTGGAAAAATCATGGCGCATATCCTCAAGGAATCCATTTGTAAGCACTTGGAGGAGAAGAAGGTGATCAGGAACAGTTGGCATGGATTCACCAGGGGCAAGTCATGCCTGACCAACCTGATTGCTTTCTATGATGAGATGACTGGCTCTGTGGACATGGGGAGAAGAGTGGACATGCTATATCTTGATTTAGCAAGGCTTTTGATGTGGTCCCACTCAACATTCTTGCAAGCAAGCTAAGGAATTACAGGTTGGATGAATGGACTGTAAAGTGGATAGAAACGGTGACTGGATGATCGGGCTCAGAGGGTTGTAATCAATGGTTTAATGTCTAGCTGGCACCCAGTATCAGGTGGAGTGCCCCAGGGGTCAGTCCTGTGGCTGTTTGTTCAATATATTTATCAACAACCTGGATGATAGGCTGGTGTTGCAGATGACACCAAGCTGGGGGGAGTAGTAGATATGCTACAGTATAGTTCTAGGATTCAGAGTGACCTGGACAAATAGGAGGATTGGACCAAAAGAAATCTCATGAGGCTCAATAAGGACAAGTGCAAAGTCCTGCACTTAGGACAGACCAGTCCCATGCACCAGTACAGTCTAAGGACTGACTGGTTAAGCAGAAGCTCTGTAGAAAAGGACCTGGTGTTTACAGTGGACACTAAACTGAATACGAGCCAACAGTGTGCCCTTGTTTCGAAGAAGGCTAACAGCATACTGGGCTGAATTAGTAGGAGCACTGCCAGCAGATTGTATGAAGTGATTCTTCCCCTCTATTTGGCACTGGTGAGGCTGCATCTGGAATACTGCACACCTGTGCATGCACATGCACACATGTAAGCACACACATGCATGTGAGCGCATGCACCCCCCCCTCCACACACACATACAGCAACTGGAAAGGCACAGACAGATGGGTGATGCAATAAATATTGAGCTGTCACACATATTCTTTGGCCAATGAGATAACCTGCTGGAGAGCCATTTGCAGTCTTCGTTTAAAAACAGTCTGAAATGTAATCTCCATCCTAGATAGCCATCAGCAGGAAGGTCTCCAGACAAATTAGCTAGCTTTAAAAAGAAGCACATTCACCTCAAAATCAAATTCATTGCACTCCTTTGGCTCCATCAGCACTGCCATTCCCATAGAAGAGGCAGTGATGAGAGGTAGCGTCTAGATGTCTATTATGGGCCCGTTTGCTTTTTGCTTGGGGTAGAGTTCAGCTTTCACACCAGGCAAAATTAAGCTTTTTTCAGAATGCCACAAGAGCATAGCAGTAATGTTAAACTGATGCCCTAGCTGTGATGGTTCAGGAATTATGCGAAAGGCAGAAACATATGCCTGAAAGGGACAGCCTGGCTCAGTAGATGCACTGCCTCCTGCAGTTGCAACCAACCACATAATAGACATGTCCTACAGCACCACTTAAGGGAGAACAGTGAGTTGAACTAGTCCTATGAATGGGTGTGCTACCCCACTGAGCTACCCACGTGCACTGGATTTAGTCTCAGACCACTTCACTGCAGCCATTACTCCACAATAGCACTTTGCAGCTAGAAGACTAGTGGCACAGAGGTGGAAAGGGATCTTGGAGTCCTAGTGGACTCCAAGATGAACATGAGCCGGCAGTGTGACGAAGCCATCAGAAAAGCCAATGGCACTTTAACGTGCATCAGCAGATGCATGACGAATAGGTCCAGGGAGGTGATACTTCCCCTCTATCGGGCGCTGGTCAGACCGCAGTTGGAGTACTGCGTGCAATTCTGGGCACCGCACTTCAAGAAGGATGCGGATAACCTGGAGAGTGTCCAGAGAAGGGCAACTCGTATGGTCAAGGGCCTGCAGACCAAGCCCTATGAGGAGAGACTAGAGAAACTGGACCTTTTCAGCCTCCGCAAGAGAAGGTTGAGAGGCGACCTT